>NC_052627.1:51669375-51981936 GCF_016161935.1 Mauremys reevesii
GTCTAAAGTCTGCTTTGGGGTTTATGCTGACACCAAGGAAAACAGGAGTTGAAGCATTGTCAAAGTAGACCTGTAGGCTTCTTGATGCATCTTGGCAACAAGAAGCCAGCCATCAAGACAGGGGAAGATGGTGAAGTCATGATGCTTGATATGGTTTGCTATTACAGAGAATACCTTGGTAAAGATCCTGGGAACGGCACTAAGGCCGAACAGGAGCACTCTGTATTGAAAGTGGTCAGAGCCCGTCATGATTCTGAGATAACATCTCTGAATGGGATGAACATCTATGTGAAAGTATGTGTCCATGTCGAGAGCTGCAAACCACATGTCTTTGTCTAGGGATGTGATTATACATGCCAGTGATACCAAACAAAACTTGAGTTTGCAAATAAAACAGCTGAGATGGCAGAGATCAAGACTGGGTCTCCAGCTGCCCTTCTTCTTGGGTACTAGGAACTACACTGAGTAAAAACCCTTCCCTTGGTACTGAAGAGATACATGCTGTACTGCACCTTGCTGTGAGAAGAATTCTACTTCTTGTTTGAGACTCTTCTGAAAAGGGGTGGGATAAGGAGTTGTGGAGGATACAGGGAAGTAAACTCAATTGCATAGCCAGAATGGATGATGTTAGCACCCCCTTGTCTGTTACTAAAATTCCTGATGTGAAAGAAAGAGTGCTAGATGACCTTTAAAGTGTATATAGGAATCAGCAAGTGGTGGTATTATTGGTTTACAGTTCTCATGCTCCCATAAAAAATGATGCTTAGTATGGGGCTGGGGCTATGATGCTGCTGATGCCACAGAAGATGCAGGGAAGTGGGACTTTTTAATCCTTTGCTTCTTACAGGGTGGCTCATAAGGTGGCAGAATTGTTGAGCCATCAGCCCAGGCTTGTATGATTGCCTATGGAATTTTCTCTTTGGGGCAGGTATATATATTCCCAGGGAACAGAGGGTGGTCCTGGAGTCCTTCAGGGTGTGTAAAGACTCATCTGGCTTTTGGTTAACAGATGAGTTTCATCAAAGGCAGTCCTCCACAGTGTTTTGGACCTCCCTGGGAAACCTTGAAGTGTGAAGCCATGGTTCTGGATGCATTATATTGGTAGTAATCATTGCCCTCAAAGATGTGTCTACTGCTGATTGAAAAGCAGTCTTGGCAACCATCTTGTCCTTTTCTATGAGATCCTGAAATTGAGTTCTGTCCTGATATGGAAGCTTGTCAGTAAAGTCTGAAAATTTGGAATAGTTCAGGAAATCATATTTAGCAATCAGTGCGTGGAAGTTAGCTATCTTGAATGAAATAGAAATAGAAGAAAAGAGAAGACCCTTCCTTCCCAACAAGCCGAGATGTCTGCCTTCTTTGTCAGCTGGAGAAGGTCAAGGATGTTGCTGTCTAGAGCGCTGTGGCAGCCTAATCAAATAGTTAGAGCAGAATGGGAAAAAAGAAATTCCGCCCTTTTGGCTGGAACAAAATACTTTAATATTTTTTCTGCCATCTTAGAGGTAGGGGCACAAGTGACTAGGATATGCCAGACTGCTCTAGCTGGCTCCAGGATGGCTTTGTTAATAGGAAGCACTATTCGGCTGGAACTGAAGACTGAAGATGCCTGGGAGCTTATATTGAGGATCCTGAACTTCCTCAAGAGAAATCTGGAGGGGGTGGGGGAGATCCTCTGACCTGGGTCCACCTGAGGCCTCAACACCTTTTCCACTAGGTGCTTCTTAAGGCAAAGTTCCCACCCTTCCTGGGTACAACTGGGAACAAATGGCAGATACTGCACCTTGCTGCGATGTGGGCTTCCCTAAGGCAGTATAGGCAGAATTGATGGTTGCCGCTGACCAAGAAGGAACATGGGCAGGAAGAACAAAGTTTGAAGCCCGGAGTCCTAGGCATTGTCTAGCACTTGTAATGAGGTGGGGGGAGGGGAGATATGTTTTACAGATAAATGGATAAAGACAACAAAGCTCTGGACACTGGAGGTTGAGAACCTGGCCACGTGGTAGTAAAAAGGAACTGGAGAGGTGGTCATTCCGCCCTGAACTTTATCTCAACTGGAGGCATGAGGAAAGCGAAGACACATGCATGGACCAACAGACACTGCTCTCAAAATTCTTTGGTTTCAGGTGCCTGGCATGCATGTATACCCACAGCTGAATACACATATGGACCAGAACTCGAAGAACCACCACAGGTCTTGGGCTTTCACACATATGGTGTACTTGATCTGCTCAAGAAGGCGCACATCATAGTCAGAATAATACTGTAACTCTGCTAACAAACTTCCACCAGGCTGCCTACTGGTCTTATATATGATATAGTGACAGGACAATGCAAAGAATGTTATTCATGTTACCAAAAATGACCCACAAATGTTGAAAAACAGACTAGATAAAGAGCTGCAGTATTTTATAGCAGAATTCATAGTACTGAAGAGCCCATAGACTGGGTGCACTCCTCAGTAATTGTGAAGAAAAGAGGTTGCTGACTCAGATGCTGCATTGATTCTAAGGAGTTGAACACAAACATTAAAAGGCAACATTTCCACTTGCCCATAAGAAATGAAATGTTTGCTGAGAGAGCAGAAGCCAAATTCTTCAGCAAATCAGATGCATCATCCAGGTTTTGGCAGAATCTCTCGAACGTGGAAAGCGCCAAGATTTGCACTTTCAATACAGTATTTGGCAGATACTGCTTTTTATGTTCAGCATCAAAAGTATTTCACTGCACTGCCTCCCATACGCTAGATGATCTTACAGGAGTGAACATGCACATTAAATGACATAATAGACTGGGGCAGCACTGGTAGTGGACGTCAGGAAGGATTGCAGACTGTACTGGAAATTGCAAGTATAAATAACCTTAAAATGAATAAAGGCAAATGCCACTTTAAAACAACTGGAATCACCTACTTAGGGAAATTTACCACAAAGAAAATAATGCCTGTTGATTCCAAGATTCGAGTGTATCTGGCACAGAGATAGAAAAGAAATTCAGAAACTGCAAGACATGTTGCATTATTATGTCAGTATGTTCATACCTAACTATGCAGCCTGGACAACTCACCCAAGAAAACTCCTTCACAAAGATACAGAATAGGCATGGATATCAGAGTGTGAAAGAGAGTTCAAGGATTTGAACATGTAGTAATATCAGCACCAGTGCAGCAATTCTTTGACCGCAGAAAGAGATCAAGCTCTTCATAGATGCTTCAAAAGAAGGGCAGTGAGCTGTACTGCTACAAAGGCATGGGACTGAATGATTGTTTGTGACATATGCCACAAGAGTTATGATAGCACCAAAGAGAACATATACATACATTGAAAAAGAGCCACTAGGACTTGCATATGGATATACAAAATTTCATGATTTTCTCTGGCCACTGTTTCAAAGCTGACACAGACCATAATGCACTGATTGCTGTACACACACAAAGACTGGAGAAGCACCATCAAGGATACAGCAATTGCCTCTGAAAGTATCAAAATATGACCCCATATTTCTAGCCAGGACATCACCTCATAATTGCAGGTACACTGTTAAGAGAAAGTTCTAAGTTATTTCATGCTTTTAGTTAAGTAAATTATTTAAAGCCTGTTTCAGTAAGCACTGAAATACTACAATGGGGAGAACATGGCAAAGTTTGTGAAGCAGAACTTCAGTACACGGCAATGGTGGGTACCAAGAAGCAGGAGAATTGTCAGACAATTCCACCAAAGCAGATTATTATGTGAATGGTAATGGGGAACTGGACTCAGCAGCTTCATAGAGATGGATAATAAGGGGCAAGTATGATGCAGAATTTAAGATATCTGGGGCCACGGGAGTATGCTCAAAGTGATCAATGCTACTGCCATATCATACATCCATATACACTCTGCCATATACAGGTAACCAGAAGCCAATGATAATAGGATGCTGTTTGGCGGATACTGGCTGTGGCCCTGTAGCTCTTGGGCTTGTTGTGTCCACTGGTGTGATTTCTCCCCTGTGAAGTGTAAGTGTGCTTCTGGCAGTTTTACTTTATGCTCATGCAGTGCCTTTTCAGGATGCTCTTTAGAGAGGGGAGCATAATATGGTGCTTTTCCTTCTGGGCATGCATTATTTCCTTCAGCCACACCCACTTCCATCATGTTGAATGAGAGCTGAGTGCTGCTTGCATGTCATGCTACCCTCACCTCACTGTGTACGAGAGCAGCATAACTACTATCGTGGTGTAATCTGTCTCTCTTTTTCATTCACATGTGCAGCATGCAACAGAGGGGGAACCACTAAGCACCCAGTTTTAAACCGTTCTTGTCGTATAACTTCTTCCAGCCCTTACTGAGACAGTTACCTATTTTCAGAAGGAGAGCATCCTGCCCAGCCCTTCCTTGGCACCCATGTGGGTTCAGGGAGAGGCCATTTAAGATGTCTAGGAAAAACCCTCTAGGAAGGAAAGGCTCAGCCACAATGTCAGTGGGCACGGGGTAGCCAAGTTCTTCCATTACCCCTCGCATCCTCGTTATGAGAGGACTGAGGGCACATGGCCCCAGGGAAACTTCCCCTCCCTGGCAGCAACATCAGAGCATGGCTCCTGCACAGCCATTCCAGCAGCAGTTTCAGACCCTATGAGCTGTGTAAGGTGGTTCGGTGGTGGGAGAGTTATGAGAAACAAAGGTAAACAAGGACAGGGTTAGGAAATGGGCAGGCCCAATGGCAATTTCACAGCCCTGCACCAGTGGTGCTTGGACACTTTTTGTAGTGCATACCCTCCAAAACTGATCAACAGACTCTCTTTCCTCTTGGACTCACCCCTGCCCAGTGATGAGCTGCCAAAATCTTAACAACCGGTTCCCTATAAAAAGTTCTGATTTAAGGGGCGGGAGGGGCCGGGGCGGGGGGAGACATATCCGTGGGGCCGAGGGCCCCTGCAGGGCCTGGGGCAAATTGCCCCACTTGCCCCCCCGGCAACCCTAGAGCTTGCAGCCCCCTCCCCCCTTACCTTGCCGGCAGCTCAAAGCAGCAGGACGACTCAGGAGCTCAGCTGAGCTGCCCAGCTGGTGCCGGCGGCTGGCCCCGCTGCAGCTGGGGGGAAGCCGGGGAAGGGCCAGGGGAGCCTCAGCCTCCCCAGCTGGGAATCCTGGGAGCAACAGAATGGTCCAGCCTGCAGACCGGAGTTCTTTGCCCACTCCCTGGCCCCATTAACAACCGGTTCTCCACAGAGATCTAATTTTAGCAACCGGTTCTTGGGAACTTGTGGGAACCTGCTCCAGCTCACCACTGCCCCTGCCTCACCCAGAGTGGGTAGAGAGCAGCCTCAGGGTTCCACATGGGCAATCCAAGGCAAGAGGATTACAGAGGGTGGCCACTGGGAGTTGTGGGGATAGTTTATATTTAAATGGAGGGTTTCACTTTTCCAAGCAGTGGGAGTGGAGAGGGGGGCAAATGCCAACAGAACACAGGGGTGCAGAGTTTGATAAAGGATTTAAAAGTATTTTTTTAAATGTTTAACTTGCATGGAACCATCAAACTGTGCACATTGTTAGCCTCTGTAACTGCATAATCCCCTCAGCTGGCGTTTCCTAACTTCCGAGTGCTTGACTTTGCAACCTCAATGTTCTTTTAATGTATTTTTTTATATGCAGTCTTTAATTAGCTTGCAAGCTCTCTGAGGCTGGTATTACATCTCCCTAGGTGTTTCTTCAGCTGAACAGCATAATGGGGCCTGATCCTGTCTCGGACCTTTGGGCGCTGCCACATAGAAAGAAATAACAATGATTTCCTTTCCTGGCAGCTGCTTTTTCATCAGTTTGACCAGGCTTTACAAGAAACTCTAGTGACTGTTTTCACAAGCAGCTAGAAAGGATCCTAGTCCGAACCCCTGCCTTCCTTCACACTCACCAAAAAAGGAATTTCCTCATTACTTTAATACTCTACTGGTTTCCTCTTTTTGCTGTCCCCCTCAGTTTACCCCCGCTCTTTTCTTCCTGTGCTTCCTCTACATTCCAACACTGCCTATCAATGTTTACCAAAGTCCAGGCACTGAAATGTAGTAGCAGCCCTTCTGCATCCTCCACGGCCAGAGCCTTCACCAATTAACATGTAAACAGGAAAGAGGCGCTCCTTGTGTGAGACAACAAAGAGGAATTCATAGAGCACCTGGTGCTGCAAACATTCCACCCACAGGAAAGCAGCAGGCAAGGAGGAATACAGGCCCCCTGGTAACATTCTATAATTTACCCCCATTTTGGAGTCCCTTTCTTCCTCAGTTTATCTGAGTGTGTGCTTTGGGTAGGGGTTAGACGACCACCTACATTTCACAGAAATAAAGAACTGTGAAAAACATAGGTCAAAGCTTGTTTTTAAGGGACCCACAATGTTTAATCCATAGTACAAAGCTCGGCATTTTAATTAGAGGGTCTGATCCTTTTAATAATTATTGCTTGAAAATAGTGCTTTTATTTCATCAACTGCTTGTCACTAGCTCCTGACTGGATATGGATCATAGAATGTTTGAGCACCAAAGAAAGGATGTCCCTTAACATACAGGGTAATCAACCATCTAGAGTGGGCTTGAGAGAGGAAGAGGTTGAGCGAGGAGTCTGCCAGACAAGAGAGTAAAACAGCAACTGTCCCAATGTGAGGCTGGTTAGTACTAGTGATCTGAGCACAACTTTGGTTTTTTTTACATGTACAATTAACTTTTTCATCAGCTACTAATGCCCCATCATTACGTGGGGCAGCTTTCCGAGTCCAGTTTTTGTCTTTCTTTAGTAAACACGTGGAGAGATACTGAAAACAAATGCTAACTGAAGAGTAAACTCTCTGCATGCTTGGAAAAGGGATTTCTGGCAAAAGAATTTACTGCTCTTTAGTTCCAAGCCAGGTGATATTGTCAAAGGAGCCCAGAAACAAGAATGATTTATTTAAATTTATCATCATCCACACAGACATATGAACTAACACCCAAAACTGATAGGCACAGTCCAGGACTGAAACAGTGACTGAAAGGCAGTCCAAGTATAATTATCTATGTTCAGCGTAACAAGCATTGAGGCTCCAGTTCTTCTCTCAGAAATCGAAAGCCCCTTACTAATATCTAATGTAGGATTAAAGCCTTATTTATTATTTTAAAAATACATTAAAAGGCTGGGGGAAAACCCAGTAAAGTGGGTCTTCCACCTCAAAGACGGAATTAATATTTCATTGTTAAAGAGCCCAAACATAAAAAGTGAAGAACCCCTTCAAAGTAAATCCCTGCCCCTCTGTATAATATAGACATTCACCCATGTTTGCTACTCCTTAGTGGTTTATTTGAAGGTGATAACCTTGTGGGATCCACACATACCAGATATGGATGGACAATTATAGAATGTTCCCTGCTCTATTCATTGTAGTCCTTCACATACCAAAGATGCTTTAATCATGTGGGGCTCGATCCAACTTTCATTAGCTTCAGTGGGAAGCCCCTCTTTAGAACTGCAATGTGCAGGAGTTGGAGATGGTGATGAAGGAAGAAGAGAATTCTGCAAAGGGGGGAAAGCTTCCCTAGATCTTCAGCTTCATTCTTATATCTAATCAGAAAGCGGTGACCGTTTTATTATTATTGCTAGCAGAAGTGTCTAATAAATGCATAAAAGGGTTTTCTCTTATTGGCCAGATGAAACAAATCAGATCCACCCTCTATCTGTCCATTTGCTGAGTAATTTCTTCGTCCCTGTACCTACTGAAGTCAGCAATACAATTTATTTTTATATAGCATCCTTCATAAATAGTAACACAGAACAGCTGAGAAAGGGATGGAGAAACAGATCAGAGACAGAGACAGGAAAAAAGGGAAGAAAAGATATGTGAGGACAGATTAGATTAGTCAAAATAAAAGAAAGAGAGAAAACTACAAATGTCCTCATGGACTAGTGAAATGAGAATAGAAGATACAGCAATTTGTGGAGTGAAAGGTTAGTATCAGCGCTGCCACGGAAGGAAGGAAGGAAGACAGAAAGTTTCTGTCCCATGTAGTTGTGGAGAAAAGCTTGGAAACTAACCCTAAAGGCAGAAGGCAAATAAAAAGAATCCAATAGTTATCATTTACAAAAATTCTCATGATTTGAAGACAATCTCATGATTGCTGAACACTTAGGGTTGGCAATACAATTTAGTACAGGTGAGCTGAATCTTGGATACATTGTCAAATTTAATGTAAATCTGAATTTTGGATTCAAATAAGGCATTTGTGAATTCGAAAAAAAAATGGTAATCTACTTTTGTGACTTGCACTAGTGTGTCCAATAATGATAAGCAGTCTGGATAAATTCAAAACATGGAAACACCCTGAAACTGGGCTAGGAAATTAAAATAAGAAAAAACAAAAAACAGGCAAAATGAAAAATTGTAAATGTTGTGAACTCCCCCCCACCCCCCAACAAAATGCTAGTTAAAAAGGCCTCTGCCTCAAACTGGACATTCAGCTGAGTATGGAAGTCAGATTTAAAGAGAAAATAGAGTCAGGAGTCTGGAGAGTCAGGAAAACGGGGGAGGGCCAAGAATGGGAAAGAAGAGTGAATTGGTAAGAGGGGGAAACAGCAGGTGAGCTGCAATCTCACCTTGACACTAATGACCTGAACATAATTCTGATCAAAGGAATGTATTTTATTAAGTTATATTAGCTTTCCAACAGACTTCCTGCACGGCTTTGGGCAGGTCATCTCTTTGCCTCATTCCTTCCCTCCCTCTGTAAAACAAATATATTAATACTTTCCTATCAGAAAGGGGTGCTTCTTCGGTTTAATTAATCAATATTTGTAATGCAAATAAAGATCCTGACATGAAAGCTGCCACTGAAGTGCAAAATATTATATGTTGTTTTCCTGTGCTCCCCAGTCCTTGAATACACAGTCAGAGAGGTAGAATGGAGCCATGGAGAGTGTTAAAAACCAGGAAGGCAGTTTTGAATTAGAAACCATGATGGCCACTTGTAGGGGTTGTATGGTCAGGCTCCCTAAGACAGAAGTGAAGAGTAGTTACCACTTTCTGGATTCTCTGAAGTTTTCAGAGGAATTTGGAAGATGATGTGTCTTTTGCTCTTTACACAACAGCAGCAATATGAAGAAACTGTGGAAACGCTTCTGTCCCCCAAAATGGTGTTTATGAAATATAAACAAGCATGCTATGTCTAGATACGTACATACTACTGATCTGAGGCAGATTCTACAACCAGGGCTGCTCAAAGGGGGGGGGGGGGAAGTGGGGCAATTTGCCCCAGGCCCCGGGCCCCACAGGGGCCCCCACGAGAATATAGTATTCTATAATATTGCAACTTTTTTTTATGGAAGGGGCCCCTGAAATTGCTTTGCCCAAGGCCCCCTGAATCCTCTGGGCGGCCCTGTCTATAACAGAGAACACAGGGAGCATGACTTGAGGACTCAAACTATTTTAAGGGATACTACCCTATCCCTATGCTCTTCCGTAGTATATAAAAGAGGGAATTGCAACAATGGAAATGGAAAACAATTGGAGAAAGAATACAGATTTCAGTAACATTAGGCTTAAGGATGATTTTCAGCAATTTTCTGGAGATACTGATAAGCCACTTTATAGACAAAATTTGAGCTTATGTTCAAATAAATGTGTTAGTCTCTAAGGTGCCACAAGTACTCCTGTTCTTTTTGCAGATACAGACTAACACGGCTGCTACTCTGAAACCTGTCTTTATAGACAATGAAGATTTCGAAGGAAAATCCAAGTCTAGGATCAAGAACTCCTCCTATATGTCTAGCCTGGAATAAAAGTTAAGAATAGTGATAGAGTTGGTGGCTTGAGACAAAGAGTATAAAATCTTTTTTACCCAGAACAACTACAGATTTTGACACACTGGCTAAAGTTGTGATTTAACTGGCAGCTGAGTCAGGCAGGATGACAGACAGCAGACACAGGGATCAGGGTAAGTCAAGAGAGAGATACACAGGCAAGTGTTATGTAAAATCTTGAAGCCACCAATGAGACATCTCAGAAGTAGGTATGTGGAAATGGTGGTTCGTGTTGGATAAGAGGAGGAGAAACTGTGAAGACTTCACTACAAATAAAATGGGAACATGTAGAATTCAAATCAGGAATTTAACCAGTCTATTCTTGAATATGAAGGTTCTCAGATGTGCCTTGCCTGCTCACTAAACACATGTAGGTAAGCGACTTTATGATATCCATATAGCTCTGCATCAGTGAATTTTTTCCTCCCTGTCTGTGATTTCTGAAGAGTGAATGTTAGTGTTTGTAAAAGTGAGGCCCACTGAAGACAACAGGAAACTTTGGCTCCAGCCACAGCTTTCAAAGAACACGAAGTCTCGACATTTCCTCAGGTTGTTTGGCAGGTGCTCCCAGGGCCAGCTCTGAGGGTTTTTGCTGCCCCAACCGGCAAAAACAAAAACAAAAAAACCCCACAACTTTCTTCTTCAGCGGCAATTCAGTGGCAGGTCCGTCCCTCCGAGAGGGACCCGCCACCGAATTGCCACCGAAGACCCGGATGTGCCGCCCCTTCCCCTTGGCCGCTGAGCTGGTGCCTGGAGCCAGCCCTGGGAGCTTCTCAACATTCCAAACTGCCAAATTTTTGCTATTCCAATCCTGTGCCTCCTTGGAGCAGAGTCTGACTGTTGTCTATGCTATCCCTGGAAGCACCAAAAGGAAGTGTGGGGACCGTCTTCTATAATTTCAGATTTCATAGTGGAACTGTTGAAATTTGAATGACTGTTTTGGTCTAGGTATAAAAGGCATTGTATTAAACAACACAATCTTGAAAGAAAGCAAAGATCTCTTTCATAGCTCTATGGTTTTTTTTGTTTTGGTTTGGGTTTTTTTGTTTTTCAGTTAAAATAGTAGAGCTGGTTACATTTTAGGAATGATCTATGGATACAAAGCCCTTTTTCTCACTCGCATACAAAAAGGCCTACTGAATCAGCTACACATTTTCAAAGTTAAAACAAAAAGATACAAAAGCAAATCTGAAGGGATTCTTTCTATATGGTGTTATTTCTTCCCTCCTCCCCCATACACTTCTAATTTCAAACAAGGTATATGGATTTTTAATAGAAATGATAGCCACAGCATCCTCACAACCTCATCGGAGTGATGAATCAGAAGTTTATAATTTTTTTTTTACATTCACAGAGAATTCTCTTCTGCTTTGCCCTCTCTTCTCCTTCTCACACTCACTAACTTCTGACAGCTCTCTCAGTTCCAAATGTTTGATTTTATTCTAGTCATACAAGATCTACTCTGTTATGCTTACTTCCTCTATAAAATTTACAAGCTGCACACCTTTTCTTCTAAACATAGTTAATAAGGCTCATCAAAGCCTAGGAAACAAGGCCAGAGTACCAGTCAGTCACTGACATGTTAATAGGAAGGTACGGTCAGATATGCTTGTGACCTCTCCATAGAATGTTTATATAGCCCCAACTTTGTTGATAAAATGGGGTATATGTAATGAACAATGAATGATGCAAGTGGTAAATACATGTAGATGTTCTATTTATTATAAACAGAATTATATAGATGCAGATGTGTATGGATTTTAAGGTATACATCTACAAGCCTCTCTATATACTCTAATTTTATGCCAATACAGAAATAACATTCAAGATTTTTGTATGTACATAATCTGTTGAATAAACTTCTGTACCAGCAGTGCTTAATTTGTAATGAAAGAGATGCTATGGTTCAAGTAATTTTTTTTTTATGTTCATTACTGACATGCCAAGACCAGAGGTGTCAGGCCTATGAACTGCCTGTCTTAGAGGTGCTGGGGCTCAGCCCTGGCAAAAATTATGCACTGTGTACCAGTCATGTGGTATTAATATATGCTCAGTGCCAACCATGTGACCCAATTAGTATAGCAGTATCTCTTGTTCTGTATACCCACTTTGTTTTTAAATAATCTTGATATACTCCAATATATATATCTATAGACCATATGAATACATGTGAGAGGTACAAAAATTACAGTCGGAGAGTAACAATTATAAACTCACAGAAAGATATAGACACACACTTATTTACATTTTGAAATTTGTTTCAAACAGCAACATAAAAGTTTTTCGTTATGTTTACCTATAATCTGGGTCTGATCTGAGATTCTAGCACCTTTGTCTCTCTCTGTATCCTGGAGTCTGTAGCAGTATCTCAACATCTATCTCTGGATTTGGCTCAATATTATCAACAGATCTTTTCCCATCATTGTGTGAAACAATCCATTCCTGAATGAGCAGACCTCAGAATAACAACAGCTTTCCAGTTTTCCATAGAAAAGTAATCTTCAGGGAAGCAGTAAGGAAAGGAGTAGGGAAATACCTTTCAGCTGAAAATCTATTATTTTACCTTTCTCACCTCTTTGAACCTTTTCTATACATGCACCTTAAGTCACTCATGGGACTGGAGGGACCTTTCAGTATGAAGCAATAGGTCTCTATTTCTGGTCAGGTCATTTAAAGGTGAAACACAAATGTTTTTAAAAAATTTTTGGTTCCCCCCCATGTTTCTTTCTTCTAAACTACAAAGATGCCTTCAGTGCTTTGTTTGTTAAACAGGGTTTTCTGAATTTTTTAAACCATAACAACAACAGGAATATGAAATCTTGACTTCCCTGCTCTTGCTGGAGAACTGTAATGAGACAGTGACATTTGTAAAAGGTAAAACCTGCACTACAGATTTCTCAGCCTTCAAGTGAAGGGATGTTAAATCTTTCACAGTGGCAGCTTTTCTCCTAACTGTTTGATAGGTGTTTAACTCAAACAGGTTTAAAAACAAACCAACAAAGAAAAGAAATCACAAAGTATTAAACAGTCTGCTTAAACATCCCTTTCCCTCTCAGTGAAAGGCTGGAAAAGCTGTAGCTCAGATTTCTGTCTGTTTTGATGTCATTATCCCACTATTTCTTTAGATAGGCCTTCACCAAAAACAGAGAAGTTGGACTTGTAATTTCTAATGCAAAAGACAAGCAGAAAAACAAACCTTTCAACTATCTTAATGCATGATGCATCATGAGCACATTTCTTTTAGCTTTGCAGTTCACTTTAAACAACATGTGAAGGGCTCTATGGTGGAAAAGATATGCTCCCCCTATTGGTAGATTTCAAAACTCAACGGGTTAAGGAAATGTAAAACCCCGCTGTATTCACATGTGCCTTAGCAATGTGAGTCACAATTAATTATCTCAAACTGTGCTCAAAAGGAAGCACTTATTGTAGGTGGTTGTGGAAACAGCTAATTTAGTAAAAGCTGTTTGGACTAAAACTAACAATAGACAATTCTATTAGCATATCATTACATCACAATTCCTGACACTCTTTGGTGGCATACCTTCCATGACATGTATCACATTAACTGTAGGCCTGGACTGATTATAAAACAGTTGATTATTTTTTGTAGTTCTTTTTAAAAATAACAAAACAACATTCAAACACAAACACCACTCAAATAGTCACACTGGTGAATATTTATGCACACCAGTAGTTTTACTAAAGGGTTTTCAGTCTGAATGAAGGGATCCTAATTTGGCTGACCCATAATGTTACTTGGTCTTTCTATTATTAGTATTTAACAATTATTTTAGATCCATCTGCTTGTGTATCCCCAAAACCTCAGAACACCAGCCCCACAGGGGTTTAAAGTGAGAAGGTAATGGAAAGTCAGTCAAGCCAAGGAGGCAAAGCTTATCTCTAAGAGCTAAATCACTGGACAAGCCACTGGAAAAGACTTTATGCATCTGGAAAATGAAAATACATTAAAAAGGGGTAATTAAGGACCACTTTGAAGTCATGTAATAAATTATCTCAGTTTGGGCATGATCCCATGAGGTGCTGAATACCTCAATTGCTATTTACTCCCTTGAGTAGGAGTTGAGGGCATTCAGCCTCTTGAAGGCTCTTCCATTGCCAGTTCATGCGACTTGGCCACATCCTTTCTAAATGCTCTGCTTCAAGATGGCTTCACTTCCCCACCATCGAGGGAAAAGTGACACTACTAAACCTCCTCTTAGGATGTTAACATTCTAAACATTAAACAATACAACAGTACCAGATGCAAAGGTACAAAGTGCCCCATTATACAAAGGGTGTGACAAGCTCTCAGAGGAGATGAGACTTCAAAACCAATCTTCTCCATGCCCTCCCTGCCTAGCCCTAATCAGCAGATACACAGACTGAGTATGTCTGCTCACAATATAAGCATTCATTTGGTGTCACACTGAAAACAAGAAGCTGCTGCAAAGAAACCCCTCCACTTAAAGAAAGAGAACATACAGAGACATATGAGAAGCTGCAAACGCTGAAGCTTTGTGCTATTCTCTCCTTGCTTGTCTACAAATGGTACACATGCATTATTCAAAGTGTGTCCTGTATTCATGCTTACCTGGCCAAGGGAGGGAAGTGTTGCATATGCCATTGGTTGATTCAGCATTCCTTTCTGCTTCATAATAAGCATTCGTTTCTGTTCCTCACTCAGGTGTGTCATCTGAGCTTGCATCTGAGGCTGCTGGGACTGCTGCTGCTGTATGTATGGCATCATGGGGTTCTTGCTGGGATTGGCCATTGGTGGGGTCATTCTCTGACTCAATTCAGCATTAAAATGAGTCAGAGGTTTAGTGTTGCCATAAGTAAGCATGTTGGGCTGCTTGCTTAAAGAGTTTGTACCCAAATTATTTGTCTGTTGATTGATCATATTCATGTGATTTTGAGGGAGGTAGTTATTCATTGTGGTCTTCTGTGGATTATTTGCCATAGGAGGCACTATAGGATTTTGGTTGTTAAAGGCTTGGGGATACATCATTGGACTATTTGGTTTGTCTGCACTGAAGGGTCCTCCATACGGACTAGATGGAGGTCCCACAGGTGACCAGCTTGATGCTTGATTTGGATGCTGCTGCTGCTGCTTTTGCTGCATGAGTTTAGCTCTTTGTTGCTGCTGTGCTGCCATTTGTTTGAGCTGTTCAGCTGGAGACAAGTCAGCACTGGGTATAGCCACAGGCCCAGGCCCTGAACCTGCAACAGTCACTGCTGCTGGATTAATGAGATAACCATTTCCAGGTCGTGACTGAGTTTGACCTGGAGTATGGGCTTGATTGGGAGTTTGGGGTGACTGAACAACACAATTTGCTGGTGAGCTGGCAGGGATTGGAGCTGGTGGAGCACTGGATACAGAAGTTATACTAGAAGCTGTGGAGACATTTGAAAATGGAGGGCCTGAAGAAGAAGGCCTCACCTGGGGAGACCCCATTGGTACGTGAGCAAATGGAGAATGAGATGGATCGCTCTTAACACTTGCACTTTCTTGAGTCTCAGCGGCAGGCCTGGGAAATTCTGGTTCCTTCTTCTCTTCAAAGTCTTCATTGAACAAATCTTGTATGTCATCTTCTGGTACAGTGTTGGCTAGCTCATCTATTAACTCCTGCCACTCTTGATCATTCAGATTAATGTCTGAGAAAAGTTTGTTTTGATTCGAAAGGGATGTTTCAGAAGTGTCTATGCAGGTGGGGTCATCCAAAGGTTCTTGTTTTAGTTCCTTGTTTTGCAGGATGTTAAAACTGTCCTCAAGCTCACTGCAACCATTAACTGGGAGCTTTATCTCTGGAAGTCCACCATTTTTACCCAAGTCTTCCAGCCCACTAGCATGAGTTCCACTCTTCTGCAGGGGTAAGGAAGGCTTCATGTCAAGCTGGTGAAGAGGAGAAACAGAAGGCAAAGGCAAGTTATTGGGCAAGCTATTGATTGTATCGATTCCTGGTACATCCTTCCGTATCCGCTTGCTGGTTGGAGAGAAACTACCATCACAGACACCATTTTGCTGTTCTCCATTGAGGGGTGAACGCGCTCCTTCCAGTTTCCTCTTTACTGTCTCTTGTAGCTTGAAGGAAGAAAAGAAAGAAAAAAATAAAAACCATATAAGCCACTTACACAAATTTATCTTTCACACAACCATGTTATGAACTTTGCAACAGTAGTTTTTCCCCTTGTATCTCACAGATTTTAGAAATTCTGAATGGGAAAAGTCCTTGGTTTTCTCCTTATGCCTCAGAGGTCAGGCAAATTGGAGAAGAGGGTTTGAAACAAACAAAAAAAAACTTGATCCTGAATATGAGGTGAAGAATCTCACGCATTGGTGCACTGCTGTTTAATTTGCCATTTGAGGGGTTTTAGTATAAAGGTACATTTTCAAATGTGACTAGGGATTTTGGGCACCCAAAAATGGAAGCACCCAAAGTAAGTGAGACACTTTAAAGTAGCTTCAGTTTCAAAAAGAGCCAAGCATTTGCCCTCTGAAAAATCAGGCTCCTGTAAGCTAGTCTCAAGTTGGGCACCCAAAAATTGAGTCAAAAAAAAAAACAAAAAAAACCACTAATCATTTCTGAAAATCTTTTTTCTAGAAAATTATTTACAGTATAAATACTGCCATTCCAAACACGAGCTGTTTTCTTTTATGTCTTTAGACAAGTGACTCATTTAAAAAGTTTTTTCTAATCAGCATTCTGCTCTAATATACTAGACAGAGATATATTGGAAGTTGGTCTTAAATAGTAAAAAATATATAAACTTTAATAAAAGAAAAATTGTTAGCACTTTATATGACATTGAACTGATTCAGATACTCAGAGATAAACAATGTTATATATAAAAAGTCTGTATAGCATTTAGCATGCTAGGTGCTACCATAATATAAGTAATAAAGAACAAATTAAAACAATAGTATAGCAATATTCACTTAACAAAACAAGTCCACAAATGCAGCCAAATTAGCCTTTTACATGAAAAACTAACTCGTTAACAAGTATTTTAACTCAGATTGATACATTTATATTCCATTAATGCAACTAGCTACAATTCTACCTCATGCTACACCAAATGCTACATCTATTGTTTAAATGCCAGGCTAAAAAAGCAGCCTTCTTTGGCTAAAGCTAAAAGAACAGGGCGTGGAAAAAGTGAAGAGATCACAATTCCAGAGAACCTGTTCAGGACACATTTACATCCTTGATAGTAAAACAATGGAGAACAAAATACTGATGATTTTATCAATTTAAATATTTTACTTTTACTAAGATCATAGACATTCATCTCCCAGCCCTTCCCCATATTAGAGGTTCTCAACTTTTTTCTTCCCACGATTCCAGATTCAGACAATTTTTTATTCCAGTGACTTCCCATCCCAGAGTCCTCCAGACCAGTTCTCGTGGTGCTTGAAGGAAAGTTTGATCACCTCAGCATATCGAAGAATTCCAGGAGTGGGGAGAGGGGGACTCTCCACACTCCCTCTTCCCTTGTCCTTCCTGGCTGCTCAGAGGAGAAGTACTGCATTCATTTCTTCTCATATCCCTCTGGTTATTTGGAATGGAAAACTGGGAGTTCCACTCTCCTTCCCTCCCCAAAAGTTCATCCTGGCTGTGGAACAGGTAAGCAAATGCCACCGTCTCTTCTCCCTTTATACAGGGATCCTGCTGACTCCCTCTCCCTCTCCAGTCTGTGTACTCTTCAGAACCATTTATTTACTGGGAGTGATAGTCTCAGGACAAGGCCTATGCATCACACAGTTCCAGTTAAGAGCCCCACATAGTGTGTAAATGGGACTTCAGCAGTGCCCAGACCTTGTGCTGGTCCTCTACACAGGAATTAATATCACCTTTATAACATGGAAAGGAAAGTCTATGAGTCCCTAAGCAAAACATCAGCTTCTTCTCCCCAGTCCAAGCTCCTGACTTCACTGAAAAGGATTAGAGTATGAGATTTTTAGAGGGACAGAGTGGGAAAGTGATGAATACATTGCTAATTAACATACGGGCTCTCTCTCCTAAGTAAGGTGCTGTTGGCATATAGACATGGGAGTTTGTTACCTGTTACCCAAGAAGAAAGAATAGTGTATAAATACCATAGTCCACGACCTATGCCTTTTTACAACACATTTGACCAGGAAGCATGGGTGACGTAATAAGGGAACATATAATACAACAATCATCCACTGTAATCTGTCAGCAGTGCTAACATTTCTAACTGGCTAAACAGACAAACCTCTTTATAAATAAACGAGATCAAACATCAGCCAAAAGCCAACTCTAAGATCATCGGGGCGAGTTCCGCAGCATGGATTAGATTAGGGTCAATCACGCTGGTATTTTTCTTTTTGCACGTCTGGGTTACTTTTGGTGTAGCTATCCCGAGCCGAAAGAATGGTCTGGAGTGTGTTCTGAGGTTCCCTAACTCCTTATTTCTGGGGTCACCATTCCTATAGCTTGACTCCTCCCCAACAGTCTCACTGCAGCTCTCTGTGAGCAAGCACCCTCCTCCAAACCTAGTGCCAACGGAAAATCAGGTCCCATAAGGTGGCTTTATAACAGAATAACCTCTAAAGTTTAAAGCTAGCTGATCACCACCATGTGACATCAGAGCTCCAGGCAAAGAGTGAGAGTTCCCAGGCTGCTCTTGAACCAATATCACGAGCGTGTGGCAGCGTGTTACCACATTGAGTTTGTTTGACTGATCTTTATATATCCCTAGCTCAGACCGCACAACCAACAAAGGATAATATGGATGTGGTAATACTCCCTCTTCTCAAGTACAAAAACAGTCATTTCCAAGTTTACCTCCTTCTGAACTTGAAAAGAAAGGTCATAAATCTCTTTTGGCTCCAAGAGCTGGTCTTCAGTAAAACAGCTGATAGAGTAACTTAAAATAAATACTAGAAGTTGCTAGAGTATCTGATATTATCAGCCCATTCACACATCACCCTCTGTACTCAGTTTCTACACATCTTCATTTCAGCTATTAAACATTCAGTTAACAAGTAACTCTCCGTCTCCCCTTTACCAGCCCTCTCCCCCACCAAAATCCCAACAAACAAGTGATCCTAACTTGCTGTGCCGATAAAAGAGCAATAGAGGACACTGGAGTAGTAAGCATTTCAAAGAGCTGGAAGTTACTGTGCTCAAAGACCCCCCCCAAGAAAATTCTCCATGGCCCTTAGCACTGAGTGACTGCATGCTAAGTACTTGCGCCTATCTACAGTGTATGAACAACCTTGTTGGAAGACCTGCTTACTGTACTGATGGTCCTTGGAGAGAGTTTCCTATATAGTTTGGTCCTGTAGAGTAGACAGAATCCAGCTGTGTTTCAGTCATGTCCCAGCAGCATGCAATACCCTGGGGCAATGTGATTCAGGGGCAGGATTAAAACACAGTTGGGTCCCATGTACATTTGCGAGACTGAAGTATGTTTCTAACAATGCAAAGGGACAACCATGTTCTCATCAGGTTCCCCATCATACTTATTTCTGTTGTAGAGCTGGGCCCTTTGTTCCCCAAGAATAATCTCATAACAAACACCTGCATTAAGAATAGGGCTATTATACTCAGGGTTTTGGGGAGAGGGTGCCTCCCAGATTAACTTGTCAAGTAGTCACTCAAGGTAACAATAAATATGTGGCTTAACAGACGTGGACATGTGGTGCTGAATTGTACTCAGTCCATTTAGAAAGACTGAAGGTGGTCACTTAAAACATGAGTTTGCTAATGCAGAGATCTATTTGCAGGCTTCACTATATCATTAAATGATTTATACTGAACCCATCATCTATTATATGGACATGTTTATGAAAACTAACACAAATTAGCGCCAAATGACCAGCAACAAATCGAACCCATTCCTGCCAATACCAACTCTTAAAGATTTCCTGATGTTCTAAAACTTGGCTGTCTGACTATACACATAGACAAACACTTACTGACTTCAGCGGGAGTAACAGCAGGACCAGTATATGAATATTAATGACTACATTTATTTTTTATTGCAACAAAGAGCCACAAGGAAACCATTTTCCCTCACATGTCTAATGTGCAGAAAGCATGTACTGTTGCATATGAAAACAAGTGGACCCTATTCTAAGCTTGCATCTAAAATTATTTGATTTTCCTAATGCAATTTCAGGATTTGGGGATTTACAAAAATTGCACAATCAAACGACAAAAAAATAAAGACTTGTGTGGTTTCCTTTAATTGCACTTTGAAATCACCTTAATAACAGTTCTAGACAGAAACACCATATGAATGGTGCACTTGAAGAGAATGTGCTGGTCATAAACTTTGGAGAGGGTAAAAGAGAAAGCTGAGACTGCCTCGGCTAGGCTGGAGAGGAAATCTCTCTTCTCTTCTGGTATAAAACTAAAATATTCTTATTAGACCATTTTAATTCAAATGTTCATTTTCATGTCCTGACTGAGGAATGGTGAATGGCTGAGAAGTCTTGCATTGGCCATAGACTGGCAAACAGCTTACTGCATCAAGAGTCCACCCTGCTTTTGTATAAAATCTCAGTATGTCCCCTTCCCCCTCTGAAAACAAAGCCTGAATAATAAGATATTCTATTATAAAACGCCTTCCATCTCCCTCAAAGAAACAATATGTTGCTTGTACATGCAATCTGCAGTTTGCATAAAGCGGTTATTTGCAGGCAGCTTGGAGGTTCCTCTCTAAGAGCAAAAAATTCTTGATGCATAAAATAAAATAAAAACCCCTGCATGCTGGTAGGACATTATTCTTATTAACAATACCTCACTGATGGGACTCCATTTCACAGCAGGTTTCTACCACAAAGCAGAAAAGCAGAAGGCTTGGTGAAGCAGGACTCAGTATTATTTATATGTCATTAGAGGAACTTTGTTTGTGGAACAGAAAAAGGTCAAACTTTAGTGGGTTGTTTTCTGAAGCGAATCTAAAGGATGTGAGTGTGCGCACACAAACACACACAAATGCATGCACACACTCTATCGGCCTAATCTAACCAGTCTTGAAATTTTCAACAGGGCTGCAGCGGGCACAGCACAATGTATCCAAAACACAAACAACAGACCACTTGAGGCTGTCGGCAGAGCTTTCATCTGCTGGGAGAAGCTGCTCTGCTTCATCCCACCAGCAGCAATTCATTTTTCAAAAGAAATTAGACCAAGGTGCTGTTGTTATAGCAACAGTCAGAGCCACTTATACAGCCCCATCCCCCCAATCTCACTCTGACTTCAGTGGGCAGCTATTTCAATTATGTATGGGGAGTGACCAGGACTGCTGCTGTTTAGTCCTTTTATTGCTCTTTCAAAAAAAGCTCAGAGACTAAATTCTCTTTCTGTTTCCTATCTGGCTGTAAAAGTCAAACACACTTCATAGTGTTTAACACAGTTCCCCTTATGCTTGACGGTCAGATGATCAGTGAGGCCATAGACAAGACGGCTCCAGTTGCTATTACAGATGTTTTCATCTACCAGCTACATAATGGTCATGTTGCCACTGACTTTTTCTGTTGTTAACCCAGCTCTGGCCATTTCAATCCCTATGTTACATGGCATGAATGACAACTACGGCAACTCCTGTGTGCATATCCTGAAGTTCTGCTGGATGTAGCAGGATGAGGCTCTGTTCTGTAGCTGTCCTTTGTTCTCAGGGGAAAAATAAACAAACACACAAACCCAAAAATAAAACTCCCTGGTAGAAGAGGTGCATCTAAACAGAACACCGCTTAATATTCCCTTCATAGCACTCTCATGATTCAAGCTTTAAAGAAACAAAAATAAAAATTGGTCTCTCCCATTCCCCCTTCCCATTTCAGATGAGCTGAGCTGTCATCCATCTGTACTCAAATGAGCTCAAGTCTGAAGCAATGACTAAATTCTGACCTTCCCTGCAAAGAGAGTCCTACTTTCCTTCTCATGTGTTTGGGTGTCCCACCATCTCTCTTTCCAGGTTTTTCTGCACTTGCCCCACCTTTCCTCTCTCACCATTTCTCCAGTTGCAGCATGCTCCCTTAGCTGGGACGAGGTGAACATGACTTTCCCGTGAGACCACCAGTAGCTATGCCCAAGCATGAGCCTGATTCACCTCCACTCTGTATCTCTGTCTCAAGAGTGAGTTCTGAGCCTATAGCTTCCATTGCTGCACCCAGATGCTATGGATAGCTCATTAAAACATCACAGCTGGTAAAGGTCCCTTGTCCTGGAGTGACATTGAGTAATTTTATTTGATATGACTGACTCCTAGGCAAAAGTGTAATAGTCCTCTTTGTGTCCTCTGATGATCAATATGGCATAAGAATTCTTCTCTTTTGTTTTATTTGACCATTTGTGTGTTATTAGTTCAGCTTTAGCTTGTGAATGGACTTCTCATTCTTTCCATATTCCCTCTATTACACATGCAGTGATAGCTATTAAAGAAAGCCAACAGTTACAACATGCTGGTGTTTGAGAAAGAGCAGTATTGCTCTGTGTGGAATACAGAATACGAAATAACTGCAGTATCTCAGGTGTGTGTGTGTGTGTGTGTGTGTGTGTGCGCGTGTGTGTGCGTGTGCGTGTGTGCGTGTGCATTCGCTTTTTACCAGCAATGGCTGCAGGTGCAATGGTGGGGAATGTGGAAGGAATGAGATAGCCTTTCACAAATTAAGGCTGAACTCTTAACAGAAAAATGGCTGAGCAAAGCAGAAGTGCATTACATAAGGCCACTTCTAACTAATTAAGATATTTATGACCTCCAACCCCTCCCCAACTATTTATATTTTTCTTTCTATAGCCTATTGAAGGCAATGCTCCCAAGGCTGAGAGATCACCACTCTAATCCTGCTGTATCCAAATGATTTTGGATTGCAGTTGCACACAGAAAGCACATCATGCTCTTCCATCTTGAGTCTTGCAAAAAGAAGAGAGATTTAATATTTACAATAAATCCACTTTGTGGAATCTGTTTTAAGTCAGTAACATCTCCAATGGTCCACCTAGACCAGTGATTCCTAAACTTTAACCACCTGTGAACCCCTTTCACTAAAATGTCAAGTCTCACAAACCCCCTTCTAAAAATGAATATTTCCAGGGATTTTCTCCTTTACCTGAGTAGAAATTATAAAAACCAGTGATCTTGGAAATATAAGCACATCATTTTATTACACACTGTTTATTATTATTTATTATTACAATATTTTTATTACATTATGAAAATGACAACACTCTTCCAAGATCTCACTTTCGTAGTTTGTATCACTTTGAATAAGCCTGTTATGAGACAAGGCTCCTATGTTTCATCAAGGAGTATCAGATGTGAAACAGCATAAAGGTATTTAAGAAGCCAACTCAAAGAGTTCCTCCTACACAAGCATTCAGGTCTTATGTAGTCCAGGCAAACAACGCACGTTACAACAAAGCTTACAGTTGTTCTTCATAATAATTTTAAAAACAATACTAGCTGCCTATTTATTTTTAAAACAGCAAAAAATATCCACCTCCTTTTCCATTTCTTATAAGGAGTTTTGAAATTTAAATCTCTTCAGTGTAATAGATATGCTTGCTTTGATCTGCTTAGCTCTTGGAAGTCCAGAGGCTCTGGGCTGCTGGCCCCATGCTGCCCCCCGGGGTCCCTATGGACAGCTCTGTCTGCCATTAGGGAATTTTTCCTCAAGAACCCCCTGTAACACTTCGTGAACCCCCAGGGGTTTATGAACATCAGTTTGGGAACCACTGACCTAGACACTACCCCATTGAGCTTTGCGGGTTCTTACAGAAACTTTGATTCCGGTGACTAGATGTCACACCTGTGTGTTTGATCCATCCTGCTAAGTCGTGCAGCAGTACCAGGGGCAGTAAAGACTCCAGCAGAGGCAAACAATGTGACTATCAGGGGACTCGGATGAGGCAAGAATTCTAGTCCGTGATAAGCTGGGAAGGGCAAGGTGTAAGGTGTCTTATTAGGAAGAGGGAAGATCAGGAGAGAGGATGGAGATGGGTTTCTGTGGGTGTGGAAGAAGAAAAGGAGGGAGTACTGTGGATTAGTCTACTCATCTCTAGCCCCTGGCTCCACCAGTTTAGAGTTGAGGTGCATTGGAAGGGCAGTGTAGAGATGTTTGTTCTACCACTACCCATGCTGTGGCTAATAAATGAAGGTCATCAGCATCCAGGGCTGCCACTCTAGCAACTTTTATGTAAATGTTAATTTTATTACAATAAACGGACAAACATTCACTTTTAACGATATTCTTCATATTCTTTTTCACCACAGAATGTACCTATCTTTTACATATCAACACAGTAAAGAGTGCACCGTTAGTGAGCTAGACAGACAGATAGGCAGGAGTAAGCGTATAGAGAATACACCAAATATGATGCTCAAATTGTTTGTGTATATAACATGCACAACAATTTCATGGCCAACACTGAAATACAGGTGAATTCATCTTACATAACAACCTTGATTTTTCCTGCAAACATTTTCATTACATATTTCTATTTATCTCCCTCTTTATTTAACATGCAGATACAAAGCAAATATAAATTTAAATACACTAAAGGGTACGTTTCTGAGGAGACTCAGAATGCGGTGTCCCTTGGGCATATGCTGAGCAAAAATGGGCAACAGAAGTGCAATCAATTTCCTTAGTCCTAAATTAGCCCCATGTCCAGTTGGTCCTCAGAACACTCATTATTTCATGGATGAAATTTTTTATAATTGTCAAATAGCCTTCACCACTTTCTGTCTGAGTCTACAGTGCTTCCTTCCTCTTTAAGTCCATTCAGTTTTATCCTTAGCCCAAATTGCTAAATACTAGTAAAGCAGCAACCTAGCTACAGCTGCTGCGACTGTACATTTCAGATTGTGCAGAAGTCTTAATCAAGGTGCTGAGTGCATGAGGGTTAAACAATTTAGACAGCAGTGGCTATTCTTGTGACACAGAAAACAGCTGAGTTACACTCTTCCTACAACTGGCCTTAGAGACAGCAGGAGTCACACTGTCAAAGCATGGAATCAGGATTTAGCCATGAAGCCTCTATTGACTTGTATGGGAGTTATGCAGCTAAACCTTTAGCCTTTGAAAAAGGTACCCTAATCTGTTTTGTATTTGAACAGCAAATAAACTAGAGATAAAAAGAAGTCATACAGGATTACTAAAGTTTATCTCCTGAAGAACCTCCTGTTAGTTGGAGCACAAATTCAACAAAGAGGCCTCCATTTACCTAAATGCTTATTTCACCAATAAGAAAAGAGCTATGCAAAACAGTACTAGATATACTCAGAAGTTAGCATTTCTTTCCCATATTAGATTTACACTAGGGAATTTCACAGTATACAGCAGAGTTACTGCTTCTGTGTATGTGAGATCAGAAACAGCCCACTGGGTGCAACTTTGCCCTACCTTATTAGAGGATAAGCAAAAATATAACGACCTAGTGAAGGGAGCAGGAGCCATCCTGCAGGGTGGCTCAGAGGGTGCCGGAGGGAAGGAGCAGCATGTTCTCCCCACAGCTACTGCTTCCCAAGGCAGAATTTGCAGAAGGGGCAAGAGAGCTACCATTGATCACCCCTTCTCAAACCTACAACAGAACATGCTCCCTACCTACCGCTGTAGAGAGCAACAGGCTACAATCCTGCCTAGCTGCTGCATCAGTGTGTTGGGTGTGAGAAGAGGCTCCTTGTGCATCTGCATAAAACAAGGCAGGATTTCAGATTGTAGCTCCTCGGGGCAGATGACTGATCTTCTTATATGTATATTAATTCCAATGCACATCTATGGTGCAATCTAAATGAATAATACAATCATTAATAACATTGTTAAAATTCATCGATAGGAAAGAGAAAGAAGAGCGCAAGCTGGCTTCAGTTGGCACAAGAGGCACCCCATGCCAGCACTTTTCTGGTCACACCATCAGTTCCTGCAAACTATACAGTTTCATTTAAAAAATATTAACTTTCCAGCCCATATGGTTTTGAAAAAAAAAATTCAAATGTAAACCAATTCAGCACTGTATGACAATCTTCAGACAACCAGAAAAAATAGTGCTAAGAATGGTGTAAACTGCTCTCATTCAACAAGCGGGAGTGCTAACTCTGAAACCTAATGATGATCACTTAAATGGTTACTTATTTTTGTGGCTGCTAGTTTTAGTAGAACCAGCCAGATACTCTGGAATTCTGTAGAGTGAGGCACGACCATTCACACTGCTCCCCTCCCTCCGTAACAATTCAGCCCCTGGGATAAGTGCAAGATCATCCTCTTAACAAGAATCTGTTCAGCAAAATCAAAGAAAGGAGAAGTTGGAAAAAAAAGTGTTTGGACAATCAAAATCAAACACTAATATATGTTCACGCCGCTGTGTTTCATTGGTGGTATGCAGTATGACATCAATGAGAAACCATCATTTGAGTCCAGAATAAGCAAAAAGAAAAAAAAATGTTTTTCTTCACTCTAATGGAGTACCAACAGTTTTCAAAGCCCTGATTTTTATTATGGCACAAAGCAGTGTGTTTTAGGGGAAGAAAACAACGGACAAAAGATCTGAATGGCCCATGCCACTGAATGCAGCTTAAACTACATGCCAACTTGCATTTTTAAACAAAAACAACTCATTTTGGTCACTACTTTTAACAACAAAAATAATTATTAAAAAAATCAAACTTGAAATTCCAAAAAATGAAAAAAGGCACTTGGAAATGTTCATAACGCATTTAGATCTCTTTTTTCTTTCCTCCACACTCGTTCCTGGTCATGGCAGTCAGCCCAGAGGAAACCGATTGGATGGATGGCTAGCAGGCTGGTGGTGTTAGGGAGCTGACTCCCAGTTAAGCATATACAAGCCTCCTTATTGCTGCAAGTGGGGAAGGGAAGGTAACAAGTTGGCTCACAGGTCTGGGCACCCCAAGAACCCACACACGTTGGAAACAAAAGACTCTCAAATAGAACAATTAAATCGTAAAATGTCTCCTGTCCTTTGCCCTGTGAGTGTACGTCATGCTCAGACTAGTTTTTAACATTTACCTGTTAGTGACGGACAAACCCCTATGTATTTTCCAGACATGCAAGCATGCATGGCTGCTGCCTGTTATAGTCACTTGGGCTTTCATCTCAGAGATCCATGTGTACTAAGCGTATGTTAGTGGCTACTCTAAATTAAATCTAGCTTTCAAGTCCCAGGCACCACTGAGAGCTCGTTGCCTTTTAACAATGTTGAATAAACACACAAAGAACAAAAGAGCATTTTCTATTGTTAGATGCTCTAGGTAAACAAGATCTAAGGCTGAATCACTGAGAGCTCCACAGTTCTTTACTAACCCCCTTAAAGGCATGAAGCACAAGATACCATAGTTTGCTTAGACAGACTCTGGAAATGCACCACAAACCAGCTGTGCATTCACAGAATGTGCTTCCAACAATCTTATTTTCTTCCTTAAAGCACTGTCATTCCCACCTTTTCCTCTTGCAGCATTACCAATGATCCAGCTGCTTTTAAAAAATGCTGCAGGGCTAGAACCAAAATTATGTGGGACTTGATCTTGGGGGGAAAACAGGGTGTACGTGTGAGAGCAGGAGAACTGAAGTGCAGAGGGGTTAAGTGCCTTGCCCAAAGGCACATATCAAATAAATGGCAGATCCAAGATTCAAACCCAAGTCTCCCACTCCTGTCCCCAATCCATAGGAGCACAGAACCATATTTCTCTGCCCTCTTTGCTCCCATTAGGGAGAGAGAAATAATTTGTAAAAAAAAGACAAAAGATCCCAGGAGCTCTTGAATGTGCCATGAGCCACCTAGTGGAGACAGAGAAAGATGGAGAAGAATGTAGAAGGGACTGACAATCTCCCAGGGATGGACAACTCTAGCGGCTTTCCTTCACTGCAATAGGGGCCAATCCATGTGTTCAAGCATGGGACATTTCTATTTGATAAGGGTTTTCTTCTTCACAGCACAGAAGTTGATTAATCACATGAGGGCCAAACTCAAGGTCCTTCCCCAGGCTGCATTTTCACTGAGTTTGTCATTGGGAGTTTTGCCTTAATAAAGGCTGAGAAAAAAAGTAAGCAAGGGCTTCATGGTTTAGCCTGCAATTATAACAAAGCACTCAGTTGCTCTGCAAATGATTCTTATTTTCCTGCAGGGCCAAACAACGGAAGACAGATTATGAGGTACCAAGTCCCTGTTTGTTTATCTAGATTGTAAATTCCTGTTGGATTATTTAGATTAGAAACACTTTGGGGCGGGGCCTGCACGTCCTTTTTGTCTAGTGCTTTGCATTCACTGGATGCTAGATAAATAATAATCAGCTTTGCTAACTAGCAAACATGGTTAGGTAAACAAGGGAAGATCATATGAAAAGCATCTGGTATTATGTATAAATCTGCTGTGTGTGAAAGTTTCCTGCTATATGAAAGTTCCTCTTAAAAATAAATTACATGGACGACATCAGGTTAGGATTTTTCCTCATGCTGTTTAGAAGATGTCTTTTTCCTTCCTTTTTCTGGACCTTCTCAAACTGTCACATAAAAAAAAAAATCCTGACTATCGGGGTACTTCAAAATAAAATTAAGGGGCTGACATAGCAGTCCCCAAAAGCCCAAGAGTTGCATTTTACAATGCAAGGTGGAAGATGCAGGTTTGATTCACAGTCCTGTGGTTTCTTGGTCCCTAGGCTAGCAGGGATTAGGGATGCTGAGGAGGCCAGGTACTCAGCCAAGGATGGGGAGGGGAAGAGTTCCTTGCTCTGCTGAGCAGCAAGCCCTTCCTGGATGATTAACCTGACAAACTCTAAATCCAGTCATCTTCAGCCAAAAAGTCCATGGCCACAATGTACGGCCTTGAATTTGCCCTTATGCCTGGTACAAGCTAAGGACAGAATTTCCTGCAGAAACTCAAAATTTCCTGACTTTACTTATTTTCATTGCTCCCCACCCTCCATTCTAATTTAAAAAAAAATCTTACAAAAAATAATGAGTGAAAATGAAAAACTCCTCTCTAGGTGCACAAGGACCGGACATATACATATTGTCTTTCTAGAGCTGCGGTTGGCTGATGTGCACAGGGTCAGATTAATTAAAGAACCAACTGGGTTTTGACCTCGAGTTGTCAGCCCTGCTGCCCTGGCCTTTCAGAACACCTTTATAAAAATGCTATAGTATTCTACAGGAAAGGTCTCACGCACTGCTGTCACTACTGTAAGATGCAATGTTTGGGACCATTCCTCCAGGATTCTGCATAGCACAGGCTAAAATTATAAAATGGAAAAAAATATTGAAAAATGTCCCTTTTTGAAGACCAAACACGTTTGCCAAAAATAGATTTAAAAATTTTCTTTGTTCTTTTTTTTAAAATGTTCTGATGTTGTTGTTTTTTTGTTTTTGTTTTTTCCCTTTCCTCCACCTTCCCCCCTCTTTTTAGTCAAAGGGGGGTAAGGAAAAAATGGGGGGAAGAAACCAAAAAAATGGAAAAGATGAACATTTCCCAAACTAAAACTTTTAAAGAATTTTCTCAAATACATGAAAAATCATTTTTCTCAGGATTTTTTTTGGTGGAAATTGTTAAAATGTTTTTGATGTGATCAGGGCCGCCCGGGGGAGAGGGAGGGGCAAGTGGGGCAATTTGCCCCGGGCCCCACAGGGGGCCCCCATGAGAATATAGTATTTTATAGTATTGCAACTTCTTTTTATGGAAGGGGCCCCTGAAGTTGCTTTGCCCCAGGCCCCCTCAATCCTCTGGGCAGCCCTGGATGTGATCTAATTCTGAAGTTTTTAAAAACCCGGGTATAATTTAATGGAGTAGTAGTTTATTGGACACCAAATGCTTATCTTACATGTGGAAAGTTGTGAATCAGACATCCTTTTTTTTCCCCTAGAGCAAAAGTTAAGAAAAAATGGTAAAAAAGTTCATCTTACCTCATTAATGGGGAAAAATTAATAGAATGTTAATAAAAAATACTACCACCACAGAATTTGAACTCCATCCCTTGGAAAGATTAGGTTGGCCACTGGAGGGCTCCAATATTGTTCCATGAAAGTAACAGACACATACTGGGAAGATTGAAAACATTATAGCTCAGACATTCAGTTTTTAAAGTTCAAACAAAATGTTCACTCTGAACAAAGATCTATGGGCACACAAATATTTAACCCAAATATTTAATGAAAATCAGAGCTAACTTAACTGTTCTGCTCATATGGCACAGAAGAAGCTAAAGGAGAATACTTTTCTTACAGTTTGGCTATCAACGATAGTGTAACTATTAAAATGATGTTCACATGTGGTATTAGCGCGATTAGGTCTATGCAAAAAGCAAAAGAGAATAAAATTTCATCATTGTAATTTCAGGGAAACAAGACCAGTAGGGTATAGAATGTAACAGTAGCACTTTTTCTATCACTATTGTGACTCAGTCTTCTCAATGAAAGTTTGCAGGTGCAAAACACAAAAATTGTAACAACAGCGAGCACAGGGAGGAGCCTTGTTCTAGAAGCACCCCAACATTTTTGTGTAACATTGTGAGCCACAGCTGTTTTCTAAAGGGCATAACTTGGGCACATATAGTCAGTCAAAAGGTAAAATCCTGGCCCCACTGGAGTTTTGTTATTGACCTAATTGGAGCCAGGATTTCACCCAAAGAATTAATTTGTACAATAGACCCATATGTGTTATCAGCTAATGGCCTACAAAAAATCCAGTTTAAAATGAAATGAAAGCCATTTTTAAGTTACAAGAACATTTTAAGTCAAACCTCACTCACATCTATGGCTTCTTGTGTGCTCATGTAAGTTCAGAATTTCGCAGTCTATTTTTTCCCCATCAGGTTTTATCAGAGGGGGGGGGGGGGGGGGCAAAAAATTAAACCTGAGATCCTGAATGCTAAATTTCACAGAGTCAAATTTTTGCAGCTGAGTTAAGCACTCCTGAAAATAAAGGAGGTTTATTAGAAATAGTGAAAGATGCTGGTGGGTATTGCTATGATAAACCCAACAGGGCACTGTTCTTGTTTGATGACGTGTACTGTACTGTATTAGGCTGATATACAAAACATCATAGGGGTTTTTTGGCTTCTTGCCTGCACAAATCATTTCTTTTGGTCCTTAAAACACCCCCCAGGCCCTTTCAATGCAAAGGGAGAAAGGAAAAAGAGCTTGTGTTGCTTAAAACATGCCTGCTGCGCTTCTGCAGCCCTTCCTCTGGCACAGCACATGTTAATGCCGATCTGCTGGGAGATTGCAATTCTAACATAATGAGATATTAATGAGCTTTGCACATGTCCCTAGCCGCAACATTTCCCCCCTCCACCTTCCACAAACCTAAAGAGAATCTCTGCTTGTTTTCCTGACGTTGCAATTGTGCCTCTCCCTCCCCCTAGCAAGCACTACTGCACCATTCACCTTAAGCTGCCAGCACTAAAGAGCACCAAATGGGCTGGCACAGGCTTGTTTCCTGGCCTAATGGATGCTTGTTTAAACACTGGAGCTGTTTGCATTGCTGCGGCTCACTGCATGTTAAACACAGTCCTCTGAAACCCTATGCCAATCCAATAAAGGTATCAGCAGTTCAGCGTGGGGAGGCAATTACTATAAGGTCCCAAGTGTGCCTTCTAAGCTCTAGGAAGGAGAATTTGATCGAACAACTAAAAGGAAAATCTGATTCGGCTCAGTATCACGTGGAGGACACAAGGCTTAACTACAGCCTGGCCTATGGAGGGCAGGAGGAAATCAATGGACGAGCTAGCAAGAGCAACTGCACATTGTTAAGAGGGCTTTAAGCTGGCCTGTTAACAATGCTGGCTGCTGCATTTACCAAGCATTATTTTAAGAGGTGCCTTTAAAAAAAATTATATACTGCCAATTTTTTTTCTTCATCAGTCCCTGAAACAATCCTCTTCTGGGAAGGGTCCCTTCCCTGTGCAGAATCATTGTCATATCAAAGGGGAAGAGAGACACACAGAAGGGACAGAAATGACAGAGGACCTAAAGAAACCAAAAAAACCCTGCCCTTCAGAGAGCATGAAAAGCTAAATCTCCTACTAATGATAGTCAATATTTCAGTGGATCAGCTCTCTATCTGGGCTAGGGCAGGAAATCAAGAGATGCAGAAACTGCATTCCAATTCATTTTATACATTGAAACAAAGGTTTTCTAAAATGTCCCACTTCCTCTGCTTTAAAGTTAGGGACAAAGAGGCGGCGGTGGTGGGGTTTCCTTCATTATCTAACAGCTTTAAACTGGGCTTCGCTCAAAGGGCAGCGTTGCAACTTATGTGGAAAGTTTTCTAAGCACTTGTTCTGGCCAAATTCACTAACAGGAATATAGGATTTGCCACACCAGATCAGACCAATGATCCATCAAGTCTGGCATCCTGCCTCCAGCAGAGGCCCACACCTGCCGCTGTAGAGGAAGCTGATACTCCCCTCCAGCCCCCATATTGCAACTGACTGATCGTACAGAGCTGCAAATTAGGGGAAATATCCCCTCTGGAAGCTGCAATGATCGGCTTATGCCTTGAACTTGCTGAACCCAGTCCATTTTAATGATTGACATGGCAGACAGGGCAAGAGAAAGAAATTGTCTGCATATGATGCTATCTGCTGCCATCAACAGTGGCCGGTGGCAGTACTTGGCTAATGGGCTTAAGGATCAAGCTGTCCCTTAAAAGCATCTTAGGCAACGTTCTCTTGGGTCAGAAATCCAGTGTGACCCTAAGAATTGCTGGCTGAAAGGTGAGGACTGTTCCAGTTAACTGGAGGATAAATGTCTTGCAGTCAGCCCCATCTAGAGACACTGCTGTCCTCAAAACAGAAGGGGGAAATGAGCATTTTGTTGTTTAAAAACATGGGGTTTAGTTATTTGTTTTCAATGGGCTTGGGGGAGACTTGGAGGAAAAGACTGTTGGGAAATCCCAAAACTTCACCTTGGGGACCTGGAATTACACTATGACTCCATTTCCGTCTGGGATTCAGAATCCAGAGAGTAGGCAGTGGGGACATGCAGTTGGGGGTCTCAGTACAGTGAGTTGAAATTTTTCTGTCAACATTTCTTTTTTCCAAACCGAAATTTGTTTCTTCCCTCCTCCCCCACCACAATTTTTTTTTTGACAGGAACACATCGATTACTTGTTTCCAGTTGAAAAACTGACAATGCAAAAGCCTCTCCTGTTTCATTTTTTGATAATCACTGAACCTCAGTTTTAAACAAGCCTGCATTTTGATGAACAAGAAAATATTTTTGTTTTTGTTGAAATTTTGGGGGGGGGGGGGAATCCTTTCTTGACCACCTGTAGATATGAAGCTGTGATCTTGTAACTTCCAGTAGATTGAATTTCCCACTTAAAGCACCTCTCAACAGGGATTGTTATTGATAGGGCAGAGAAAGCCCCTGTAAAAGAGCAGTGTCCTCATCAGTCCTTCTGTTAGACCCATGCAGCAACCAGATGAAAGAAACGGACTGCATTCAAAGTACTGGAACCCACTCACTTCAGTGAGGCTGTTGTGATATCAAACATTCTCTGCCTCTTGGAGCTAAGGATATCACTTCTATTATGGTTTGAAAAACCCATTCATTTATCCAGCAATGGCATGTGAGGTGATTTCCTAGTACGGCTGGGGAAGGGGTGGCTGCTGAAATCATCGGCTTCTGCAGACTCTAACCTTAAAAGAAAGTTTCTAGCCCTTAGGACTGCATAGATAACCTTCCAAAGGTTACTCATGCCAGTACTGTCTCTGAGTCTGCAGAGAGGTCGCTCCTGTGGGCCCCAAGCAGCAACACGGTGAAATCAACAAGGTACGTTAATGATCATCAGATCCCTGTGGGCAGCAGCAATTTTACATTTCTGCTGTTACTTGGGAAGCGCCAATCGGCAGCAGAGGCAGATTTCCTACTTGCTCTCTTTCAGCAACCAGAGGAAGTCAAAAGCTGATACAAAGGATGGAGCCCCTAAGAAGGGTCCAGACACAACAATCCTGTAAAAATCCCCACATTCATTCCCATCAATGTATTGGTTCATCTATGCAACCAATTAGGGTTAGAACCTTTTTTTTTTTTTAAATTAAAAGTTGGATACTACAGAAATTGATGACTTAGCTGTCTTCCTTCAAGCACTCCAAAGAAAATGTTCCCATTTTCGGTTCCACTGGCAGGCAAGCGAGCCAATGTTTTCAAGCCCAAATGGAAGTGATGTCCTCAATTCAGATAGGGAAGAGGAGCTATATGATGGTGGGGAACTAGATTTCTCATCAGTGCAGTGCCTCTGGACATCACTAGTGCACCTCTCTATTTCCATATTCCCTCACCCCTAAGGTGACCAGACAGCAAGTGTGAAAAATCAGGGTGGGGGTGGAGGGGTAATAGGAGCCTATATAAGAAAAAGACCCAAAAATAGGGCCTGTCCCTATAAAATCAGGACATCTGGTCATCGTACTCACCCCTGCTAATACATGTACCTGTATGATTAATACATGTCTAGAAAATTTTCAAGCTCTCACTTCCCCACCTGTTGATTATCTGCTAAATAAAACCTCCTTCATGAGAAAATCCATATGTTAATTGGCTCAGTCCTACTATCACAATACCTTACTTTTACACAGTGCCATTTAAGCTGCAAAATCCTAAAGCCCCTCTACAAGCCATATATATTGAAATCATCTCATCTGCCACTAGAATGCAATCACTTCTGGTGGGGAACACTGCAGCTATTTAACAGCAACATCACATGACAGTTTAGGACAGGAAGTGAAGAATACCATAGCCTATTGAAATCCGAGGAGAATTTAGGAAGTGGGGTATAATAATTCACTAAGTCTCAAAAACAGACATTTTGAAAAAAATTGCAAATTATAAAATAAAAAAACCTTAAGTATTTCACTGTTTCATTTACAAATGCCATTTCTACCTCAGAGGAGCCTTGTGTTTCCCATCCTTGAGATCTGGCTGAAGGAGATAGGCAAAAAACACATTAAGATTTCAAGCAGCCAGCATATAGTTCCTCTTTCTTGTCATCTCTGAGTAACATTTGCCATATCATGGTTACAATGCTGGAGTTTGGGTGATTCACTCCTGAGAATAAAGTGGCCTTTTCCAGCACCCTGAATGACACAATGGGGAACATTTTGCACATTAATCAATTTTGTTTGAGGGTAAAGAATTAAATTTATGTCTGTACAATCTGCTTAGATTTAAAATCCTCAACGTTCTTATGATTCACACTGTCAAGAGAGACAGAAGGATTGACAGACTCTACATTTGCTAGGAGAAAAAGGAAGGAAAAAATTCCCCAAATGTTTCTCACAGCATAATGTCATTTCATCAGATGATGCACGGGGGTGATGCTGAGGTAAAGGAAATGGAGAAAATGCCATTTCCTGCATCATTTCCTCCAGAGAAAATTCAGAGAGAGACTTCATCAGATTAGATAGCCAAACAACTATATGCAGACTAAATGTATGTTCCGCAGTTCCATGGCCCAAAGGGAAGTACCCTGGAGACAAGCAGGCAACAAGACAGCTCTGCCTCGGCTGAAGCAGGAGGAGGAGAAGCAGGGAAGAGGACAAAAAGAGTTGGGGGGAGAGAAAAAAGTGGTGTCCATCACCCTCTTTCTTGGTTTCAAGCCCTCAGCCCCCACAGGTCAAGCAGATGCTTCTAGTTCTAATACAAAAGACAAATTTGTTTGTATTTGATGGTTATTTGAAAACACACCCAATCCAAAGCTAATTGTAGAAACAGAATGATAAAGACATAACCCTATATTTCCAAGTGATTTTGGGTGCTCAACATGCAGCATTTTAAAGGGACCTGATTTTCAGAAAGTGCTGAGTGCCGACCATCTGAAATCAGGCCCTTTAAAGATATCTCAGAGTGGGCACTCAAAATCACTAATCACTTTTGAATTTCTAAATCAGGAGTGATTCCACTGAAGTCAATGACATTACACTGGTACAAAAAAAATGTGAATGAGAGGAGAATCGGTCCAATACACCATGTGTTGTTGTATCATTGCATCATTATTATCAGCTGTATTTTATTTCAGTGAAACATTATTATATATACATACATTGACAAACTCATGGCAGAAGCTGCTAACTACACCCATTTTCTGTTGGGTGCTTTAGAAAGCTTACAGAATAAAAATAAGGTTGATGCCATTCATGCTTAAGATATCCAAACAAAGCACTCTGGGATTCTGGTGGTGAGGGGTAGAATTTTCAAAAGGGTTTAAGAAAGTTAGGAGCCTGTCTCCCATTTCCATGAGAGACTTCGGGCAAGTCTACACTACAAAATTAAGCCAACCTAAGTCATGTCGACATACAGCCACTGCAACAATTGAATTACTTTTACATGTCCACATTACACTCTGTGTCGGCATCCTCACCAGGAGTGCTTGCACTGATTTAACTGCCAGTGTGGGGCACTTTTGGACGGTTTCTGAAAGGAAGCAACAGTCAATGTAAGCAATGCAGTGTCTACACTGACACGGCGTTGACTTAACTACATTGACTTTAGCACTATGCCTCTGGCAGAAGTGGAGTTAAGTCAGTGTAATGGGTGAGTTACATCGGTAGGAGCTACATTTTAGTGTAGAGCAGGGGGTCATGACCCCCTCAAGGGATCACGAGGTTATTACATGGGGGGTTGTGAGCGGTCAGCCTCCACCCCAAACACCACTTCACCTCCAGCATTTATAATAATGTTAAATGGGGGGGAAAGTGTTTTTAATTTGGGGGGGAGGGTCACACTCAGATCAGAGGCTTACTGTGTGAAAGGGGTCACCAGTACAAAAGTTTGAGAACCACTGGTGTAGACGCTGCCTTACGTCAACCTAACTCAGTAGCATAGACCAGGCCTTGGGCACTTTACATACTTTTGAAAGGGAGGCTCTGAAGTCACTAACATGCTTTTACTCACAGTGAATGTACAGAGAACCATCATGTGATCAGCAAGAATTCACATAGTCGTGGACATTAGAACTTGGTTTTACTGAAGAAGATAATGCTGACCAAGGCTCAGTCTCACTTCAGGAAAATGAAACTATTCTTCCACCACCTCACCAACAACCTCACCATGTTTTGTTAGAGCTATCCATCTTAATTTATACATGTACTGCATCCCAACGGTAGATTTCCATAGAATGTATTTTGTTTCCTTTCCTTACTTACATGGTTAGACAGCAACGGTGACCAATACTGACATTAAAGTATCATACCTAACGTGAATTAGCAGCCATTGAGGCAGTTCATACCTTAGAGCTATTGTTTCAGGCTCTATGTGAGCTCAGGCAGACATTTCTGCATGTGTTACACTCGCTTCAGTTTTGAAGATTTTTGTTAGCAATTGTAGCAACCAGATACTATTTTTGTTTTAAATGAAAGCTGAGATTTTGATGAACAATTGACAGGTCTGCGTTTCCCCAGATAGCATTTCACCCCTCCGCTGTTGTCATGGCCCACCCTTTGGGAAACATTGCCTCAATCTCTCTTAAAAGTATTGAGAGATCTTTCATTTCAAGAAGCACAAGCAAACAATCTGAAATTAATTTTGATGGGATTATTACATCACACCAGAAAGGCAGGAGAAGAAGTATGATATAAAAAAGGCACTTCCTTCGTGCAGAGTAGGATGACTGCTAAATGCCCCAGGTCTGTCAGATAAGAATCAGCTCCCTGGACTTTATCAGAGTGACACTTTTGCTTTGTCTTGTGGGATGCTTTGGAGTACAGAATTTCAAAATTCAACCACAATATCTTTGTGAGTGACACAAACTCCAACCTAGAACACAGACTTCAGATTCTAAGTGCCTACTTAGACAACTCACAGACAACTCATATCACTGTTTGGAAAGGGCCATATTCTAGCTTTGGATACTGGCACACCACTCCTACTGAAGTCAACAGAAGCCCGTATGTCTATCGTAAACCAGACTATAGTCCAAAGTGTTCTAGTTTATGGTTTCCAGTATAGGGTGGTGTTTATGTGACCATCACTTATTAGCACTGTAGTGTCCAGGAAGTGGATCTCTTGTGTGAACTGATCCAGGCTGAGGTTGATGGTGGGATGGAAATTGTTGGAAACATCAACCTCAGCCTGGATCAGTCCACACAAGAGAGCCACTTCCTGGACACTACAGTGCTAATAAGTGATGGTCACATAAACACCACCCTATACCAGAAACCTACTGACCACTATACTTACCTACATGCCTCCAGCTTTTATCCAAACCACACCACACGATCCATTGTCTACAGCTAACCTCTAAGATACAACCGCATTTGCTCCAACCCCTCAGAAAGAGACAAATACCTACAAGATCTCTATCAAGCATTCTTACAACTACAATACCCACCTGCTGAAGTGAAGAAACAGATCGACAGAGCCAAAGAGTACCCAGAAATCACCTACTACAGGACAGGCCCAACAAAGAAAGTAACAGAACACCACTAGTCATCACCTTCAGCCCCCAACTAAAACTTCTCCAGCACATCATCAAGGATCTACAATCCGTCACTCTCACAGATCTTGGGAGACAGGCCAGTCCTCACTTACAGACAGCCCCCCAACCTGAAGCAAATACTCACCAGCAACCACACACCATACAACAAAACACTAACCCAGAAACCTATCCTTGCAACAAAGCCCGATGCCAGCTCTGTCCACGTATCTATTCAGGGGACACCATCATAGCACTAATCACATCAGACACACCATCAGAGGCTCGTTCACCTGAACATCTACCAATATGATATATGCCATCATGTGCCAGCAATGCCCCTCTGCCATGTACACTGGCCAAATCGGACAGTCTCTATGCAAAAGAATAAATGGACACAAATCAGACATCAAGAATTATAACATTCAAAAACCAGTCGGAGAACACTTCAATCTCCCTGGTCACTTGATTACAGACCTCAAAGTCACAATACTCCAACAACAAAAAAATTCAAAAACAGACTCCCACGAGAAACTGCAGAATTGAAATTAATTTGCAAACTGGACACCATTAAATTAGGCTTGAATAAAGACTGGGAGTAGATGGGTCATTACACAAAAATAAAACCTATTTCCTCATGCTATTTCCCCCCTACTGTTACTCACACCTTCTTGTCAACTGTTGGAAATGGGCCATCCTGATTATCACTACAAACGTTTTTTTTTCTCCTGCTGATAATAGCCCACCTTAATTGATTACTCTCGCTATAGTTAGTACGGCAACACCCATTTTTTCATGTCCTCTGTGTATATACATCTTCCTACTGTATTTTCCACTGCATGCATCCAATGAAGTGAGTTTTAGCCCATGAAAGCTTATGCTCAAATAAATTTGTTAGTCTCTAAGATGCCACAAGTACTCCTGTTCTTTTTGCTGATACAGACTAACACGGCTACCACTCTGATACAAAAGCTGGTGATTAGTTCTGCTGTTGTCTCTCTTACTAATTGTTCTTTCTGAAATGGCCTCAAGTTAATGGAAATATGATCTGACCTTAGTGGTAAGATGAGAAAGACGGGAGCCCCCCAAAATCTAGATTTTAAAACCAGCCTTCCCCTGCTCCCCAGTCTCTTCTGTAACAGGGACTATCCAAAGAGGCACTGGCCCTAGTTCACAGTAGTGAATGCCCTGAATTGTTGCTTGCATTTGCTGGGCCTTTTGTCAACTACTAGTGGTTGAGCCTGTCATATACTCTTTCATGTGCACAGTCAGGACAGCCCATGCCTGCTAAATAGTTACCTAATCCAATTTGGCCAACCAAACTTCAGGTCTGATAAACGTATTATAATAACAGACTGCTCTTGACCCTTGTGCCCTTGTGCTTCCTAAGGTCGGCCCTGGGTTTTGTTTGAAAACAAGAACGTAGCAATCATTATGCTGGGGCCGGAAGAAAGAAGAGAAAGACACACAGACTCTCATCAGAGTGCTTTACAATTCACACCCCTGCTGGAAATACATTTACAAGGGAAAAAAATGCTGAGGTTTCCAGCACGCCCTTTCATGGTAGATAGAGGATCATTCCCTAGTGCTTTTCTCCCTTTACTCTCCACACATTCGTGCTTCCCTGGAGAAGTGAGGGCAGCACTTTCTCAGGGCTTGTCTACACTGGCACGTTTCTGTGCAGTAAAGCAGCTTTTTGCGCTCAAACTGCAGATGTGTGCGCACTGCCAGGCTGTGCTCAGAAACTCCTCAGTTGCAGTGCTGCAAAAAAAAACACACCTCGGTGAGAGTTGTAAGGCTATTTGCGCAGAGGCTCCAGTGCTCTATTGCCAGGATAGACACTTGATTGTTTTCTGTGCTGTAACTGGCCTCCGGAGCTGTCCCATAATGCCTCAAGTGACCACTCTGCTCATTGTTTTGAACTCGGCTGCCCTGGAAACATGCACCCCATCCCTTTCAAAGCACCTTTTCTGACAGCCCTTGCGGGCTGTGCTGCTCTGCTCCGGGACACAAAGCAAACCATTAATGTGGAATGCTCGTGCTAGAGAGCCCAGGGATGGAGGCGGGGGCTGATGTCGAGGGGTTTCCCCCACCCCCTGCCTCAGGACAGATTGCTTCCTACCGCTGTCTGAACTTACAAGACAGCATGCTGACACACTCTCTGTCCCCCAAAACACACTGTCTCTCTCCCCCCCTCTAGACATAAACACACACACACTCCCCTCGCCACTGCAGTTGAAAAGCAGCTGGCAATGTAGTAAGATGCCGATTGAACAATGGGATTGGGAAACCTGCATCACGTGATGCTATGCATGCCCTATGAGGCATTGCAAACCCTTCCCAAAGCACTGTGCAGCCAGTTGCACAGTGGGATAGCTACCACAATGCATGGCTGTCTTTGCTGTTGCAAGAGCTGCTAATGTGATGTGCTCCAGCATCACAAGGAGCACAGTGTGGACACGCAACAGCGGTTTAATAAAAATGGTATAATTGGTGGCACAGAAACTTGCCAGTATAGACATACCCTGAGATGTCCTATTGCCCATGCCCCACCACAAGTCCTGGCAGGCAATGCTCTGATTAGTTTTGCAATGGAATAGGGATAAATTGAAGAGAGACTGAATAAAATTAAAATGCCCCTCCCTGAAATGGTAGATTGTTATGGGGCTGAAAATAAGATATAACTTGCCTTTAAGGGAAAGGAATACAGATCTTGGGTCTAATAACAATTTTTTCCAAAAAGATGCTACAGGATTCTTTAGGTAGCAGAGAAGGGAACCAATAGTATGTAACAATTTTCTGCCTGTCAATTCTTGTGCCTAGTTTGTCTCAATAAGCAAAACATTTTGCAGCATCAACTGGTCCAATTTATAGAGCAAGGGCCTTCATGCAAATAGAACCATGTTTAGCAACAGATTTCTCTGCTTTGCCAGCTACTTAATGTCCTGGGCAAGGTATTAGTGCCAACATCTGTTTTATTAGGATGTTTTAGATCATCCATGTCACTGAATTGCCCTCTCTTCAGCAAGCAATAGCCCTCCATGGCCATAAGATTTCTGAAGAGGCACAGTCATATGACCCACAGACAAGATTATTTTTTTGATCAAATATCAAAAACCTTACAAAAATCATTAGTTCTGACTCTCAGTAATCCATCACTCATAGGCCTACAGGTTAATGCTTAAATCTCAGTGGTGGAATTTGTTTTTACAAATTAAATTATATTTTAAGAAATAAATAACAGATAAAATCTTATTTATGCAAAACATTCATTATATTTTCCCTTATGATGCTCCTTTTTATTGCCATGCCTCCCTTTTGTAAAACAAACACAAAATTATAAAGGTCCAAATCCTGAGGTCTTGACTCTGTTTTTACTAAAGCTATGTCTACACTTGCAGAGTTTTTGCGCCGTCAGTTTTAACGGTGATAGTGAACTGGTGAAAGAAAAGTGCTGGTTTGTGAACTCACTTACTTCCACAGGCATCAGAGAGTGTTCACATTTGCAGCACTTCCATCACGGATGAGAGCAGCACACTGCGGGCAGCTATCCCACAATGAAGCTCTCTCCATTTTGACGATGGGTCTTGTGGGGCGATTGCGGGGCATGCTGGGTCCCTGCACAGTCTCCTCTCCCCAAACACTGATCAGCTTCAGTAGCTCAGCACTGCTCTAAGCAGGGGATCGTTTGCTCCATGGAGGAGGCATTGTTACCTGGCCAGATAAGTGAGCGCTTGCCAAGAAAGCAGGAAGGGGAGTTTCAAAGTTCCCGGGGCTTTACAGGGGGAGGGGTGGATGTCTGTTCACCTGGCAGCAGAGCTGTTGGCCAGAGCGGACACCTAGGCACTGTGGGATATCCTGAGGAGACTAAAAGCTCTGTAAACAGGAAGACTGTGTCTTCACTTGCACATCACTGCAAAAGCATCACCGGTAAGAGCTGTATGCCTCCTGTGGAGGTGGTTTCCTTTTTGTGGTGAAACTTCTGAGTTTCACCACAAAAAGTCATTGGCAAGTATAGACGCTCCCACAGGTTTTGCGCCAAAAATGGACTTTTGCCTCTTTAAATGGCAAGTGTAGACATGCCCTTAGTCTTAGGCTAGTCCTATGATCCAGATACATGTCCCCCCGAGTGATGCAGTTAAATCGACCTAACCAACGGTGTAGATAGTGCTGGGTCGATGGAATAATTCTTTTATCAATCTATCGCCTCGCAGGGAGGTGACTTAATGGGAGAACCCCTCCTGTCACTGTAGCGAGTGCCTACACTGACATGCTTCAGTGGTGTAGATGCAGCACTTCTAGTGAAGACATAGCCTTAGACATGAGTCAGGGCTTCAAGATTTGGCCAATAATTAATCAATTCAGTTCAGCAAATCCCTTCCTTTCCTGTGAAAAATGCTGCTTGATCCAGCATCCCTCTAGATCCCAGTGTAACTGGAGGCAACTCATTCCTTGACTCACAGATAGTCAAGGAATGACTCATTGCTCAAAAAGGTTTTTGGAGTCAAGGATTTTCATCTTGTTTCAGAAACAATGGACCTTGCATACACTTCACCCTTTAATTAAGACACCAGCCTCCCCACTTGGGGAAGGCTGCCATGTTAATGTAATGTATGCAGGATTGTTGTAGCTGCGTTGGTCCCAGGATATTAGAGACACAAGGTGGGTGAGGTAATAACTTTTATTGGACCAACTTCTGTTGTTAAGAGAAAACCTTCCGAGCATCACGGAGCTCTTCTTCAGGTCAGAAGCTGAAGCAGAGTTCTGTGTAACTCAAAAGCTTCTCTCTCTTTCTCTCATGTTTGTGTAACGTCAGCAAGATGCAGCACAGTCCCCTGACAAAGTGTCACCTCATGATCTTGGACAATTTTTTTCCACAGGCATGGCGATCTTTTATGATTATTGTACTATTGCTTTTAGTTACTTTCTGCGAAGGTGCTCAGATGCATCTGTATATGGGCGACATCGAAAATAAAATGATTATTCATTACTGATGCTGATGGTTTGCAGCTAGAACCTTATTCTGCAGGGACTTTGCAAATGCCACTTAGTGGCTCCTCTACCCATAAGGTGAGCAGCCTCAATAGTATCCCTGTACCACGCTAATGGGAGCAATTTTTCTACCCCATGGGATCAGTATAAATGGTTTACCTTTAGACATGTGAATTTATGTTGTTGTATTATAAGAGCTTTGCAGGGAGGGGAATTTCCACTGGGTGTCAAATTGCTGTACTGCATAATCTATCATTAAATCAGAAAACATCTGGCTTTTTTTTTTTTTAAATAAAGGGAGGAGGAGAGAATAAAAATTTAAAATCCACACTGCTATTTGAAAAGTAAAACGATGTGCCTTCTTGCTAGGTACATTGTACCTATTTTTTAATGTATCATATTGACAAATTAAACCCTGGGGAGAATGTTTTTTCTCCCCATCACTGAGCTGATGTGTCTATAAAAAATGGAGCACCAGAGGTATTGGTTACTTGAGCTAGATTGTTTCTTTAAGGCACAGCCCATTGTAAGCGCCTGTATGGAGGTGCACTGCCTCAGAGGGTGCATAGGGAGGCAATCTGCCACAGAGAGGCACAATGTTTCCTGGAACTCCCTGGCTTTGCTAGTACTGTGAGAGACCCGTTTGAATGGTGAAGCGTAGCCGAGCCTAGGGAGCATGAGGGCAGACACAGAGAGAAAGAGTGATTTACTCCCAGGCAGGGCAGCCGCTCAATAGTAGCTTCTACACTCATACTGGGCCTAGTGGATAAAGCCTTGACTAGATGTCAGGAAATTGGGGTGCTTTTCTCAGCTCGGTCATGGATCTGCTGCATGACCTTGGTCAAGTCACTTCATCTCTCTGTTTCCCATCCCCTCCTTTGTTTAATTATATGGTCAGTTCTCCAGGGCCATAGTCTTTTACTATGTGTTTGTACCATGTCTAGCACAATGGGGCCAGGATCTCAGCTGGGGCCCTGAGGCTTACTTGTAATACAAGTAATCAGAAGCTGGGCGCCTGTTATGCCGGTTACACTGGTTTTGGGGGACTTCTTAATCCCACCTTCCCAGCTGTGTCGGGCTATAAAAGGGCCAAATACAATCTCATCTAAAATATTAATTGGCTGCAATTTTACATTAATTTTCTTTTTAACCATTGTGTCTATGCTAAAATAAATAAATAAATAACATCCTTGTGACTACTTGTGGAAACTCCTGTTCAGAGTGATCTCGGGGTTACTTCCAAACAGGTCTTCCTATCAGCATGAGCATGAGAAAATAATCCTATTTCATTCTTTAGCTTTAAAGACAGAAAAAAGTCTTCTCTGAAATCTGAATCACCACTCAGGTCCAATGTCACTTCCTCATTCCCTCCTGATTTTCTTCTGCTTTGCTCTATCGTGGTTTGCTCATGTGAGCAAGCCCTGAATTTGTGTCAAATGCTTTTAGTAATTACAACTCCCTTTTCTCCAGGTCTCTTCACTTTCTGCAGTTCGGAGGACTTTGCAGCAAGCTAACTACATAGATGTTCCAAGGGCTTAGGTGTTCAAAAGCCAGCTAACTACAGAAGTCAAATGTACCTGACTGATATGAGGCATAGTTGCTCTCTGCAGTGGAACCTGTTTATTACAGTATAGAGAAGTCATTTTTTCAGAGAACTTCACCGTGAGCTCAGCTCTGCATTGCATTTTAGCATTTCCTGCAGGATGCTGAGTGCCCTCAACTCCTACTGACTGGACTCCAATGGGAACTGAAGATCCTTACCTACAGGGAACACTCAGAATCTGTAGGAATGGGTCACCTAAGTGAGAGGTTCACTATAAATGGAAATGCCTCTTCCACACAGCGAGGTACAGAGTCAATTCAGGACATTCAGGTTACTCAAAAATAAATGGAGCTTTTGACTATATCTGAGATCATGCTGTGTGGGTTCCCCTGCATGTGTATCAAGTATAAGGAGACAAACAGACAATCGCTGCACTGAATGAGGTGAGGGTGTTGAGGAAAACAACATTATGTGATTAGTGTAATTCATTCCCAGGAGGGGGAAGATTAAGGATTCAAAGACTACAAAGACCACATTTGTCAGTGCCTAACTTCTCGTGTTTTACTCTGCAACCTTAACATTCTTTGTTGTTTAAAGTGCAGCACTGTACAGATTACAAGCATTCTGACACTGTCCTTCAGCCCTACCCTGCAATAGCTCAGCTATTATCTGGAGCACAGTGTGCCAGTCTCTCCAAACCACATAGTGATTTCATGATAAGGACAAGAGTCCTTACAGCTTGTATTGAGTATTGTAAAGAGCTACTAGTTATCTCTTTAAGGGAAAGATTCTGATCTGCATATATTTTTTATTGTTCACTGATGCAAACTTCCCAAATTTACCAGTCTTATTTTGCTACCATAATCCTCTAGCACAGGGGTAGGCAACCTATGGCACGGGTGCCGGAGGGGGCACACGAGCTGATTTTCAGTGGCACTCACACTGCCCAGGTCCTGGCCACCGGTCCGGGGGGCTCTGCATTTTAATTTAATTTTAAATGAAGCTTCTTAAACATTTTAAAAACCTTATTGACTTTACATACAACAACAGTTTAGTTATATTATAGACTTATAGAAATACACCTTCTAAAAACATTAAAATGTATTACTGGCACGCGAAACCTTAAATCAGAGTGAATAAATTAAGACTCGGCACAGCACTTCTGAAAGGTTGCTGACCCCTGCTCTAGCAGTTGCACAACCACCAACACAGCAGCGAAGGAGTCTCCCTATTAAAGACTTAACAGCTAATTCTGGTATAATGCGAAGGTTAACAGTAAGTTACCAATACATTAAATAAATAAAATAAATAAAAAGCAACATTCCCCCCCAAAATACTTTCATTTCAGTTAGCAGACAAGCTGAAAGTAGGGTCTATTGTAAACAGCATGGCTGCTATCTTTGGTTCTTCAAGGAATTCCTCTCAAGTTGCACTAAATTCATTTCAACTCCTGCTGCGGTTAGAAAAGCAAAACAAAAATAGCAGCAAAACTCCTTTACCCAAAGTAAGCTGCACAGCAAAATATCCTTTACAAAAGCCAAGTTTGCAGCATGCTATAATTAAGCTCACATCCTGACAGTGGGAGCATGAAGTTTTATTCTAAATATAGCAGAAGTCTCCTCATTGTACAAAACCCAACTTTTTTTTTTCAGTGAAATTTATAAAAAATTATGATGTCAGTGTCCTCCTTACAATGAACTGGCTTCTTTAAAAAAAAAAATCCAAGGTACTTCACAGCAAGGTTTTAATGTAAGCATTAATGTCAGGAAATTAAGACTTTGTTTACTTATTATCTACGGAGCACTCACAGTGCAGTAGAGGCACTATACAGACAACCAGGAAGATATTATCTCTGCCTTCTTGAGCAGATAGCCTATACAGCAGACAAAGGGTAGACAAATCTCTTGAATTTTCCCCTAATATCAATCTCTTTCCCCAGCTACTAGCTGCTGTTTCACATGGCACTTTACCTTTAGCTGGCAAGGCATTAAAGATTCCATCTGCCTGGGGTTGGGAGCCATTTTTACTGAATAAATTAAAAGTCTTAAACCATTTCCGACTAACTCAGTTTAAATGCAGTTTGGCTGGCTAATGTGAAAGAGAGCAGACCGTGTTTACAAAGAGTTTGGAAATCATGTTTTTGTGCAGATCCCTAAGTTATCCCAGGCCCAGATTCGGATCTCAGGTATACCACTGTAAAGCTGGGGTAACTTCACTTCAACAGAGTAATGCTGGTGTAAAGCCAGAGTAACAAGATATAATCTGCTCTGTGTTCCAATTTGGGGGTTTGGGCTCAGATTCTCGGCCTCAAATCCAGGCTTTATGCCACTGCTTCAGTGGGAGAGGATGGAAAGCAGCCAGATCGCCCTACCTGGAAATTCCTATGGCTCTACACTAGCTAGTTTTGAAGCCCCTGTTATAAGGATGTGTTCCCGGAATGTGAGGGGACATGTAGTAGCAGAATGGGTGTGGCTGGAGCAGTCTGTGCTTCAATTATTTTAGTCCCCAGGCAGCTGGGGAAAACGGATATGAAAGGTAAAGCAGGACCCCAGCCAAATCCAGAATTCATGGCATAAAGCCACTTTTGTCCCATCCCCCAGCCCCTCCGAGTTATGCCTCCTGTGAAGTGCAACGGAGACTTGGGGCCTTTGGGCCTAATTCTGATTTCATTTACCCTGATATTAATCATCAGTGACACTGGAGTTACTGCAGTGCAAGTTTGGTATAAGCAAGATCAGAATCAGGTTTTTGGGCTGGAAATGGTTTTCAAAGTCAACTTACACACAGCTTGGCCCTGTGCACACTGGCTAACCAGACTGTGTTGAAAATCAGTTAGCCTGAGGCAGGTCAATGGTGTTTTAAAGCAAACATATTTCCTGGCTCAATGTAGGCAGAGGCCCTGTGGCTCCCTGCTAGATAGATCTACATTGCAATACAAAGCCCAGACAACAATAAACAATAAAGGCAATAGAGCTGTCTCTCATCCCTTCCCGGTCTTGGTCCAGAGGCTGAACTCATCCATAGTACAAGCACTCTGCCATCTAGGCAATTTACAAAAAGGGTGAGGTCATCTGAATATGCATTTTTGCCCTACCACAGAGCACCCAAAATTTGCCAAACTAAAAGCCACAGTGACAAATTGCCAGGAGCTTGAAGACAGCCCTTAATTTACATAAAATGGAGTAAACAACAGACAGGCCCTAGAATGCAATGCTCCATATTGATTGGAGCAATCTGTAGTGTCTGCAGGATTTGTCTTCATATTAAAGATGAAGGCAGATATGGACCATAACACAAAATTTTGTGAGTTCTCTTTTTGTCTTGGGGCCACTCTATGGCCTACCATGGACAACCAAATACTATCACCTGAATAACAGAAACTGGTACACACTGCTGCTGTAACAGTCCATGTTTGCGGCTCAAATGGGAATTTTTAATGCCTCTCCTATTTTGTACAACATCATACACAATGATCTGCTCTCCTACTGCACATATCTCTACTCACAAAGAAAAGCTATGTAGGTTGTGGGTCATATCCATTCCCATAAAAACTATCCCAAGCCCTACATTTTACAAGAGTCTTCCTATTTTGCCTGGGAGCCGTGAGCATGTCACAATGAGCAAATCCGCCATTTACTCAAGGCTGTTTTCCTTGTGGTTTCTTCAGTAGCATGCATGCATACCTTCAGTGTTTACTGTCAGCAATTTTCAACATGCTGACATGGCTAAAGTGACCACAAAGCCAATGCAAGCAGGCAAGAAGGAGAAACAGAAGTGGAAATGCCAGAACTTTGTACTTCTGCAGCTACAACTAACCTGGTTCCCTGATTATCACAGGGAAAAGATTTGATTAGTGCAGCTTGAAACTGCATCACCTTTCTCCTTTTTTATTAGCCAACAGAGCTTTGTTCCTGCTGTTGCTATTTTTGTGGCTGACGCATGCAAAGTGGAGGAGGAGGGAGCCATTCCCTCTACAAACCTTATATTTCTCTCCCTGCTGTTGGCTCAGACAGGGGGCTGTGCTGCTTTTCCAGCAGCTTTGTCAACTTCTCCTCCTAAGTTTCACTCCAGGAAGAGATATTTTTCACAATTTTTTCAAAACAGAAACTGAAAGCTACGTAAACAAAAACAGTGTCTGAAAATAGTTAGGGACTAATTAGTGGGGGCATGTACAAACAGAGTTGAAAGGACAATCATCAAAAAGTTTAGGTCCCAGATTTGACCCACTTTCAAGCCATTGTAATCTGATGAGAACTGACATCCAGATTCTAAATAGCTATTGTTTTTTTTTAAGTAAAACATCTATAATAAAATATTATTAATGTAGGCCTCAATGTTTCGTGTATAGCTGGCCAAGAAGGCAAAAATTAACAGGTCCTCCTTCCATCATTTTGCTGGGGTAAACGAAGCGAGCAAATGGAACTAAGCCCTGTGGGCTGCTGTTTCCCACAAATCCCAGGATTAGAGACAGTCAGTTTTACAAAACAGAAAAGGTCAAAACCAAAAGAGGATTTTCTCACCATTCCACTGGAAATGGCCCATGTGTGTGACAGGGCTTCACTACAGTAACCTATAACAGTACATCCAAAAAGCTGTCCATACACAGGAGTTTCTGCTTCTCCATGAGTTTTGTTATTTCTCCATTTTCCATTTCTGTTATGATGGATGTTAAATGCCACGTATAGGGGAGCCTCCAAGAGACTGGCTCTATGGTATTAATGTTCACAGCCCATGGAATTTCTGGAAAGCCTAATGTATGGACTCCTTAGTTTTCCTTAGCTTGTAATTTTTTCAGGGCCTGTGGGCATGGATATATGAAGAACAAAGTAGCCAAAAGCGGTCAAAGCACTGTCCATGCCATGCATATACATACCATATGGCATTCAAATAAGTGACAAGCAGCAGAAAAGCCTTAGCACCTGAATATACACTCAAGGGGTTTCAGCCAGTTATAGATTCAATCCATAAAGACAATACTTAAGTATCAGAATTTTTTAAAATAAGATCCAGCATTCCACAGAGAAAAAGAGAATAATGCAGAATGAGAGCGAAATTCATTCTTTATGAGTATAGCTGTATAGAGAATGCTTGAGCCTTTCAGTGTTTACAGACAGCTCTTACAAAATCCCCCCATTATGTCGGTCTCCCTTTGTAAAGAACTGAATAGTATATCCATGATGATGAATCATTTGATGTCATGGGGCTATTAGGCTCCTAGGCTGTAATGGTCATAATCTGTATTAGCAAAGAAATAAAGCAGTACAGATTAGACCAGTCGTGGGCAATCTGCGGCCCGCGGGTCACATGCAGCCCACCATGGTAATCTGGTTGCGGACTGCAAGACATTTTGCTGACATTGACCGTCCACTGGCAAGGCTCCCCACAGTTCCCAGTGGCTGTGGTTCTCTGTTCCTGCCAATGGGAGCTGCGGGAAGCGGCAGGTCGCAGGGACGTGCTGGCCGCCACTTCCTGCAGCTCCCATTGGCCGGGAACAGCAAACCATGGCCACTGGGAGCTGCATGGGGCCATGCCTGCAGATGGTTAACGTCAGCAAAATGTCTTGCTGCCCACAATCAGATTACCCTGATGGGCTGCATGCAGCCTGTGGGCCGCAGGTTGCCCATCACTGGATTGGACTGACTCACTACTTGTCAGGTTTTGACATCACATTGCAGAGGATAAGTTCTGAAGCATGATTTGATAGTGCAGAGTTCTGTAAACTCCTCACAAATCCCTGTCGGAGATTTGGTTTGGTGTTTTACAGAGAATGACGGTGTTGCCTGTGTACTGCCATGTGAAAGGCTTGAGGCCAACAATCACTGGGTAAGCCAGCGTGGCAAAAGACCACCCTGGCTTATTCAGGAGATCTTCAACAGTCCTACATAAAGTTGAAACTAGGTCAAATTACAAAGGATGAATATAAACAAATAACACAAGTATGTAGGGACAAAATGAGGCCAAGGGACAAAACGAGATTAAACTAGCCAGAGACATACGGAGAAACAAGAAAACATTCTACAAATACATTAGAAGCAAGAGGAACTCTTGAACTCTGGAAAGCAGGGCATTGTCCCCCAGAGAATTTGGGGGGCCAGGTGGGCCCCAGGCAGGGTGAGGGGAGACGAAATACACTAACACACACTAACTATATAAGAAAACAAGAACAATGATTATATACAACAGACTAGAACGCTCTTGCAGGTGAGCTATGAGCATGAAGGAACAAGGATTCCAACTGTAACCATGTGGCTGTAAGAAGGAACTGAGGGGGCATCATCCTACACTGCATCATATAACCATGCCAGCCACATAAGACTACGTACAGCGCATGTGTGGGTAAACAGACACCGATACAGAAATCTTCCGTCTCCAGCATGTGCTGCATGTGTGTACCTGCGTTTGAAAAACGTATAGGGAACCATCACTAAAAGGAGAACTGATATTTTTAGCGTGACTTTAGAGGACTCACACTACCATCTTCATTCCAAGACACTAGAAACACAGCAATTGATCTCCTTCGATTTACTGTGCTCAAATCCCATATAAAAAGAGTTGAAAATCTGACTCAATTTCAATGTAATGCGCAGAGCAATCCAAAATCAACATTTACAAATGACTGATCTCTATAGCTTTGGCTCCATAAATATTCACATAGAAATACTTACAAACAAAACAAAATGAAAAGTAGTGGGAGTATTTCAGTCCACTGCAGGACGAGTACATTTTTGTCGCAATGAAAGAGGAACAAGGAATTATGGCTTTTTATGTGCTCTGGGACAAATGGACTTATGTCTAGATGGACAGCACAAGGGAACTAAAGTGGTGGAAAAGGCCTGTCCCTGGCTGCTGCACAGGGATGAATTTCACCCCCTCATTAGGATGATGAGCTACTAGTGTTTTAGCAAGTCAGACCAGCTACTATTCAGCCAACAGAGCTCCCTGGCCCTGTCAATCCAGGCCCCCTGGACACATGTGAACATGCCAGATAACCTGGAACTTGTGGTCACTTTAGTCTAGTCCATGGAAGTTGCCCCGATTACACACTTGAAGACCTTTCACCACTTCCACTGGAGCTTTAGAGGAAGGGGGATATTTTGCTTTGTAATGTGTCTTGTCTTTCTCAATGACATGCATATAAACAAACAGAACATACCAGACATATGATAGATTGATATTGCTAGAAAACATTAAGCTCTTTTTCTGCTGCCTCTCCAGTTTTGATTTATAAAACTACCATTATAATCACAACTCCACACATTTTAAAGTTATGAATAATTAAATAATTGTTGGTTGTTTTGCTGTTTGTTTTCTTTTACATCCTTTTCTAAGCCACAGTTAAAATGTTCCCCCAAATTTAAGCTAGAGAAGGGGAATACAATTATGATAGAGTTGCAAAAGATAATCATTTGCATATCCGTGACTGACACAGAAGATCATTAATTAGGCATTCTGAGTATAAGTATATATGTATAAATTAGCATCTATTCATCATTTAAACTGTAATAGATTTTTCATATCTGAATATTAACTATGTAGGAAAATTACTAAGTTTTCTAGGTAAGGGCATCAAACAAGAACTGTAGCAGCAAAAGTAAAATGCAAATTAAAAAAATCAAAATGTGAAAATGGATACTGAAGAATTTGACATCAATAACTGCCAACACACCACAATTTAATATTACCTGTTGAGGCTTTTTGGTAAAGATATCTTCCTATCTCTTTCTACAGTACCTCTCAAAATACACACATATGTGCGCTTAGACACACACACACACATTTATTTAAAGCAAAGGCATTTCAGGATTACTATTTTACTTGTGTAAAAAAGGAATATTAAGAAACTCAGACTTCCACATAGTTACTATTCATGCAATTTACGAAGCTACAAAATAAGGTAGCTCTAGAAAATATTTGCAGATACACCTCTGCTTACATGAGTTCCTGATGACACACTTGTCTGTCCCAGGAAAACATTTACTGACAATCCTCAAATCCAAACCACACCAGGCTTCTAAAAGATAGAACTGGCTATTGGATTTAAATATTTAAGATGATCCGTACCTAAAACAAGCTAAGAATAAATAGCCTACCCTGATTCACTCTGATACAAACTGATTCCTGATGCTGAAAAATAATTTTAAGCAAGTGAGAGATTTAAAATGCAGATAAACACAACTTACCTTCCTTCACAGACATTTTAAAGATTGCACTTTGAGGGGTTAAGGGAATTCTGTGATTTCTGGAAGTGTACAAGAAAAATCAGGAAACTACCACAGTTCATGTGTTTGGACATACAGAACCATGAATTTTTGGAAGAAAGTGTTAGACAAGATAGGATCAGTACTGAAGATGGAAATACTAATGATCATATCCATCTTTATTATAGATACAACAGGTTTAAAGGGAATACAAGTTCCTCCTACTCAGATAAAAATGTAGGGCCTGATCTTTAGCTGATGTTAACTGCTGCAGCTTCACAGACGTCACTGGATCTGTGCCTCTTTACAGCATTTGAGCCTCTAGCCCAGGGGTCGGCAACCTTTCAGAAGTGGTGTGCCGAGTCTTCATTTATTCATTTTAATGTAAGGTTTCGCGTGCCGCTAATACATTTTAATGTTTCTTAGAAGGTCTCTCTCTACAAGTCTATATATTATATAACTAAACTATTGTTGTATTGTAAAATAAACAAGGTTTTCAAAATGTTTAAGAAGCTTCATTTAAAATTAAATTAAAATGTTGATCTTACGCCACCGGCCTGCTCAGCCCACTGCTGGTCTGGAGTTCTGTTCACCTAGGCTGGCAGCGGGCTGTGCAGGGCCGGTGGCCGGGACCCCAGCTGGGAAGGGTCCGGCAGCCAGAACCCCAGAGCGGCAGCGGGCTGTGCGAGGCTAGCAGCCGGGACCCCAGACCAGCAGTGGGCTGAGCGGCTCAGCCTGCTGCCGCTCAGAGGTTCCATCCGCTGGCTCCTGCCAGCTGAGATCCTGGCTGCCGGACCCGCTCAGCCCGCTGCCGGTCTGGGGTCCTGGCCCTGCCCACATACCTTCTTCCTGGTTCTGGCCCATTCTCTTCCTCTCTCTGCACTGAGCTGAGGGTGGGAGTGGACTGAGCACAGGGTTGGGGGGTGAAGGGTCTGGCCAGGAGCTAGAATGAGGGAGGGGGCTCAGGGTTGGGGCAGGAGATTTGGGTGTGGGGCACTTACCTGGGCACCTCCCATTTGGTGCCAGAGGTGCAGGTGGGAATGTGGGTGTGGGTGTGTGTGCAGGAGCTCCCGTTTGGTGCTCAGGGTGGGGGTGGGGATGTGGGGGGTGCAAGAGTCAGGATGTGGGGGGTGCAAGAGTCAGGGCAGAGGGTGGGAGAGGCTGGGTATGTGTGGGGGTGCCAGAGTCAGGGCTGGGGTCGTGGAGGGGGTGAAAGAGTCAACCAGAGGGCTGGGTGTGTATGAGGGGGGTACAGGGCTCAGGGCAGAGGGCTGGGGTGTGTGTGAGGGGGGTCAGGGCAGAGGGCTGGGGTGTGTGTGAGGGGGGTCAGGGCAGGGGGCTGGGGGGTGTGTGAGGGGGGTCAGGGCAGGGGGCTGGAGAGGATATGCCCCTATTCCACCCCCACCCTTCTCCAAGGCCCTGCCCCCGCTTCTTCTCTGCCTCCGCCGGGAGCAGCGAGCACGCTGACTCTGCTCCTTCCCGACCCCCTCCCTCGCAAGGGCCATCAGCTGATCGGCCGGCAGGGAGGGAGGGACGGAGAGGCGGAGGAGGGACAGGAACCCCCACTACGGGAAGAGGCAGGAGAGCCGGCAGGACCAAGCTTCTGCCCCCTGCCCCCGTGGGGGGGGGCAGGGGAGCAGAGGGTGGAAAAGCGTGGGATGGGCCAGGCCGGATTTTTAATGGCACGCTGCTGCCTGCCGGGACTCCAGCAGGCAGCAGTGTGCCATTAAAAATAGGCTCCTGTGCCAAAGGGTTGCCGACCCCTGCTCTAGCCCATAATTCTCAGAAATGGGAAGAATGCAGCAATGAGGAGCAACAACAGAAACAGCATCCTCCAAAGGTCTGATATTCAGGGTATATCTATGTTACAACCTACAAGCGCTACAGCAGCATAGCATTGTAGCATAGGCACTTGCTAGAGCAACAGAAGGGTTTCTCTCGTCCCTGTAGTAAATTCCCCTCCACAAGAGGCAGCACCTAGGTCGACAGAAGAATTCTTCTGTTGACCTACCGGTGTCTGCACTAGGGCTTAAGTTGGCTTAACTAGGTCTCTCACGGGTCTGAATTTTTCATGCACATGAGCAACACAGGACACCCCAAGTTTTAGGTGTAGAACAGGCCCTTCGTGTTCAGCATAATATTGATGGATTTCATACATATGGAAAAAACAGTTACTTTTTCTGTAACTGGTGTTCTTCGAGATGTGTTGCTCATGTCTATTCCACAATAGGTGTGCGTGCTCACCACGTGCACTGGTGCCGGAAGTTTTTCCCCTAGCAGTACCCATAGGAAAAGTTGGAGCCTATGCTATACATGCTTATCACAACATGTGATGGGCCTTATCCAATGCACTAAATACCTCCATAACAATTATATGGGTGAAAGCGACAGCACTTTAACATGGCTTGTGTAGTTGCAGCTATAAACAAACCCACCTCCAAGAAGGGAATGGCTCCCAGCACCGGTGCACTGTTTACACTGGCACTTTACAGCGCCGAAACTTGCAGCAGTGTTTTTTCACACTCCTGAGTGAGAAAGTTGCAGCGCTGTAAAGTGCCAGTGTAGATAAGCCCTTACTCTGATCTTGACAGCTGCAGAACACAGACAGCTCTCACTGAATTAAACGTAAGAGTAGGGTGACCATATTTTCCCACCCCTTCAGCCGGCCCGAGGCCCCCTCACCGCTCTCCCGTGCATGGGGGACCGGCCCGAGCCACTCTCCTGAGCCCTCCCTCCTGCGTGGGGATGGCATTGCTGCTCACCCCTATCTGGAAGTTCCTCCATGCCCTGCTAGGGATTGCACTCCACTTTTCTGGCAAAACTGTGTCTTTGACTAGTTTGTTCTTGCCAAATGATGATCAGTTGGCAGGAGCAAATGGGACTAATGCCCAGTTTTGGAAGAAAAAAAAAAAGTCAGGATGGCTCACCTAGCTACCTCCCCTACCTCATCCCTCCATTTAACTTAACAGGTAAAGCTTTGTACTAAGTTAAAAAAGGGTGGATTTTTTGGTATGATTAAATAAGTATTGATAGGGAGGACAGTCTGCAAGATCCAGCAACCAAAAGAAGCATCAGAGGAAGCCACTACCTACCTGTTTAGTGAAAGAGTGAAGGGAGGTCCAGATCATGGCCTTGCAGATTTCTTCATGAGCCCCTGTTCCCCTGAACCTATGAAGCTGCTAATAAGCTGGGTGAATGAGCGTGAATCCTTCAAGGAAATGTGTTCAAAGATGGAATAAGATTCTTTGATTGAAACTTTGATCTAGATAAAGTGGTTTTAGACACTTTAGAACGAATTCTGCTCTCTGAGCTGCTGTAACAGAGCATAATTTGGTGCATCCCACCCCCAAGTCCTTTTTTTGTAATACGTATTGGCTTCAGAGATAGCAGCTGATTTCTTTGAAAGAGTGGTGCTGGTGGGATGGTGTCAGTCAGAAAAAAAGGAAGAGAATCTCTTCATTGACATGGAAGAGGGAAGGCCACCTTTGGTGTGAAATCCAGAGATGTTCTGAGCATGACTTTGTCCAGGATGAATTGCAGGAAGCGTTCCTTGCAGTAAAAAGGCCAGAGCACATGGAGTCTGCTGGTGGAGGTTATCCTGATGAAGAAACCAACTTAATTGAAGAAAGGGGGGTGGGGGGGAAGCAAAATGGAGACTCCCACAGGGTTTAATGGGGGAAAGGGGAAGAGTGTTATTTAAAGCTTGAGGCTCCAGGTTACAGTTCCATTACTGTCCCTCTATAATGCCCTTTCGTGAGTTTCAAAATGGACTTTGTCAGAACTCTTACAGCTTCAGCTAGAGCAAAACTACTTACACAACTTGACCTTAATTGAAATATTTGGTGCCTGCTGATATGTTCAAACAAATTCACCAGATCTTGATTATGCACTGGCAATTAAAGCCATTAAGTCAGTAGACAGACAGCAGGTTATTTCATTGCTATTTGACAAAGCCAGCCGTCTTTCTTTCCCCCTTCTATGTGACAGCACTGTAATTAGCAGTAATCAAATACTATTTGTGCTAGGTGTTAGGAGTTTGCTTCCTTCGCCAGGAGTATCTCTGCCAGCCAACTGCAGAATGTGGAAATGTACCTCTGGTCAGAAGATACACAAGATACCAAAGAGCGAGGAAAACAGTGCAGTATTAGGAAGGACTTCTTGCTTACTGTAGCTTCTGCAGCTTGTGTTTGAGAGCCAGATTCAAAATTGAGAACAGGCTTAATTTCTGCAAGTTAGATTTAAAAAATAATAATGAAGTTAAATTACAAAAGGCTGATCAAGTAATATTGTGCAATATAATGTATAATTATAATTATACTTCGCATTTATATATTCTCTGCTTGAGAAATGCTTGTAACCGCCATTAGCATTAATGGGAGTTCTGCTCATGCATCAAGCAGAGACTAAAGCCTAATAGTGCATTACATCTTCAAAGTGCTGTACAAACATTAACTAATTAATCTTCATAACCACCCTGTGTGGTAGGTGAGTAAATGGCATATGAAATATATATCTGAGCTAGCCCAACAGCAAGACAGCACCACTCTGTGCCCTTCGATAGAGACCACATATTCATCATGTTTGTACTCACACCAAATTCAGCTGTATTTTATAGACCTGAGAGGGGTGAAGACGGTGAGCCAAGTTCACTGAAGCTGGCATAGAAAGGAAGAACTCACACCTTTTTCTGCCAGGCTGACTCCTTGTGTTCCAGGAGGTGGTTCACACACAAGGAGGGCGGGTGGTATTGCTGCCACCTGCCCCACCGGGGGGATGGGGGGAAACGATCCATTGGACCCTTGCCAGTGGAGGCTGCTGAAAGAATGCACTGATTTACAGCACCCTTTGGCCTCCCTTTCCACACATCATCTCAGTTGGTGCCATCCATTATTTGGCCCCTACCCCCACTTTCTGCTGCTGCATAGCAGGGTCCATGTTCCTTCTGGCTGACTTTCTATCTCAGAGACCCTCTAACAACTTGGTTAGCATTCCAAACTAGTGGACCGGAATGTAATAATAAAGACACTGCAAGCTAAACACCAGTTATATCACACAGCACGTGCAGCAACTCTGATAGTGTAACTGTATAAGCATGAAACTGTTTTAATACCAGACAATAAGGTCCAAGGAAGTATTAGTCTGTCATATTGGTTCAATGAGTAAACTACTGTATTTTTAAAAGAACAATTACAAAACACAGAAATTCCGCAGTCTTGGAAAAAGAGGTTGAAATACTAAATGAGAAGAGTAAAACCAGAATTGCAGACCAGGTTCTTAATGAAAATATTACAATATAGCACTTTTCATCTTCATACACTTCACAATGTTTAACAAGACATTACTCATTACGCAACAACACTGTGAGGTAGGTAGATGCTGTGGGAAACTAGACATTATGTACTTTTCCCAAGGCTTCAGAGAGAATCAGTGTCAAAGCCAAGATTGAATTGAGATTCCTGGTTCCTTGACCCGTTCTCAGATTACACCAATCCCTGATAGACTGGGCTTAATAATTACAGGGGCCTCAACCCAGCCTCCATTTGTGACTGCACAACTTTGCTTTCTCCAACACCCACCTGCATTTTTCAAGTACTTTGCCCAGCTTTGCACAGGTGTTTGGAAAGTGTGAGCATAGGAGTTTGCACAAGCAAAATTGTGCACACATAAGTGGAGGCTGCTTTATAAAAATTAGTTTAATTATTTTCTGTTATATCAAACACCAGAATACCCCGACAAAATCAGAGGAACTCCTTTTGAATAACATATACAGCTTTCCTTTAAAAGTTGTCTACAACATGTGAATGCAATTCATATTCCCATATTCCTGTACAAATACTATTCAGAAGATTTCATTCTGACTACTTATTAAAGCAGAGGTCAGCTAGAATGTCGTCAGTAACTGTATGTAGGTTACTCAGCGGATGGGTTTGGTCTTCAGTGAAGGGGATTTATATGAAATATCATGGCTTTATTTTGTCACAATCCGCCCAGAATGTATAAAAAAATTCTCCTAAACATGTAGGTATTTATTTAAGCAATATTAAGGACATTTCAACCAAGCTAGTTTCTACATAACTGGAGTTCTTGACAACATGGAAAGACCTCAGCTCATATGGCCAAACTTGCTCTTGGTCACACGGAGCAAAACAAAGACTAACTCGACAAATTTCAATGGAGTTATTCCAGATTTATCTAATATACCTGAGAGTTTAATACTGACTCACATTTTCTCCCCTCTTTATTGTTATTTAATATTTACATGACAGTAGCACTCTAGTACAATGGGCTCTGATCCTGATCAGAGGCTTAGGCACTGTAGTCAGAGGCACACATGGTCTCTGACCCAATATAATGCTTGTGTACCGTTCTCAGAAACGTAACCATGTGTCTTTCTTGATTTAAGTTTAGGGGATATGTTACTTTTACTTTTTTTCCTCCAAAAAAGATAAGGTTTCCCCAAAAATCTTACAATGGCTATTCCTTTTAGCTCACAAAAAAAAGAAATCAATTCATGAAGAGCCTCAGAAACATCAGCAAATATGTTAATTCTGTATTTTAGGATGTCCGCAGAATTTCCTGCACATTGAAATGGATGCTAATGAACTGTCCCCATAAGGGCCAAGCAACAATTAGCACAAACATGTTCAGCTGATTTCACTCCCTCAGTGTTTCTAAATCCACCTTAGACTAGACACATTGTAACACAAGGTTGCTCTTACTTTGCCTGAACAAATGGAAGTTCTAAGACAGGTAAGGTTTAGGATTCCTCCCAGTCCTCCACCTGCCATTCTGAACGGTCTTTCCAAAATAAAAAGAAACCAAAGGAAATGTCTTTCATTCTTTCCTTAGTCCTACTACTTTATCTGAAAAAAAAAAGCAAAACAAAACAGAATGGAGAAGTGGAATCTGGAATATGGAGGCTCATTTCAAACAGAGCCTGCATAACCCTCCCTGTCTTTTAGTAAAGGTTCAGCCAATGGTGTAACCATTTGATTTCCATCTTCTCTCTCTCACTCAGCCAATTAATATCATTTCCAAGGATGCTGAGGAGATATTCCCTGGTCAGATGATATTTAGTTGAGACAAGTGCAAGGTAATGCATGTAGAAAAGGAATAATTTACTCATACACATTGATAGGTTCTAAATTAACCGTAACCACTCAGGAAAATACCAAGGCATCAATGTAGACAGCTCAATGAAAACATCTGCTCAACAGGGAGTGGTGGCCAAAAACGCAAACAAGATGTTAGACTTTATTAAGAAAGGGAAAGAGAGTAAGAATTAAACTATTATAATGCTATATATAAATCTAGGATATACCCTCAACTTTGGATAATCGCTACCTCATCTCAAAAAACATATAGCAAAACAAAAATTATTATAGCCATGGAATAATTTCCATCTCAGGAGAGATTTAAAAGATTACAGCTGTTTGGTTTCGAGAGGAGTGAAAGAAGAGGTGACAAGATACAGGCATATAAAATAATACATAGTTTAGAAGAGCTCCAGCAAGTGCTCCTACTTAGCTTATTTTTAACTGCAGAAAATGGGGAGAGCCAGTTAATTAAAAGGCAACACATTTCAAACTAATGCATAATTAACCTGTGGATTTCACTGCCACAATATATTACTGAGGCAATGTTCTTAGAAAGATGATTAAAAAAAAAGACTCGGATATCTATGTTACAAATCTCCAGTTTCACTACTTGGATTATCCATTTACATGGGATCCCAATCTTCATGCTTCAGGACATTAAGATGGCCAGTAACTGCCTGGATAGGAAAAAGCTTCCTCCATAGGCATCTTTTTTTTCATAATGAAGATTTTTAAACATTTTCCAAAGCATCTAGGGTTAGAAATTTAAAGATATTTAGAAGCCTATAATTGTGGATAAGTATGTAATGGGATTTCCAAAAGCATCTAAAGAAGTCAGGCATCTCACTTTCATTGAAATCAATGGGAATTAGGCACCTAACATGTTCAGCAGCTCTTGAAAATCCCAGTGGGCACTCATCTGCAATTACAGACATACAGCAAAGCACCATAAAGTCACATCACAATGAACAGTAAACACAACACATACATGAGGGTCACTGGCCAGCAACCCTCTCCCACACTCTTCACACAGCCTTGAGAAGTGCACCATACTCCATCTCATGCAGTCAGCTACATTGTCAAACCACATTCACCATGGGCCACCCTTGCCCCCGGCACCAGTCCCTGCAATCTTCCTCGCTCATCCAAGTCACATGTCCCACAAATTCAAGTTATCTTTGATCATCTTGATGATGTCAGGTGTCACTCCAGTTATGCAGTAAATTTGGCTGATTTCCTCCTTGCTAGTTGTATGCAAGTTATAGCTAACATGCAGACATCACCTGTAGCATTTTAATTCAAAGGCAGAAAGACTCAACATCCTGTTTCCTTAATGTCCATGTGTCGCATGCATATAGCAATATGCTGAAGACAAGAGACTGCAGCAATTTCATTTTACACTTCATGGTAATACCTTTGCTTCCCCCAAATGTTGCTGAGTGTCGCTAGAGCAGCAGTCTTGAGTACAAGTCCAGATATTTAACTGATGTTTAGTGTTCCTTGGAGTCACACTACCCAGGTACTTGAAGTACTCAATGTACTTCAATGCCCCAGCAGATTTGGATAGGGATATCTTTGCCTTTTTAACAGACTTAGATATCCCCATTGTCTTTGTCTTTTTGTATGCTGCAATGATAAGCTTCTAAATGCCTTTGTAAATCTGGCTCCTCATTCTGGATACCACCGAGGCAGAAGGACATGTACTTAGATGGGGCACTGGTCTGGTACAGCTAGACAATTCCCGTGTTTATATCATACTGCTGATAAGCAATGTGAAGAAACAGAGATGTCAAAATTTTGAAACTCAAATTACGTCACAGGTAACAGGTATCCACTTCAAAGCCAAAAATTAGTTTTATCAAGGTTGGTTTTCATTTGATTTCCTAGAAACTGGGCCAGATTCTACTTACACTTAGATCACTCCACTAATATCAATGGATCAACCCCAGATACACACTAATGTAACTAAGGCCTGGTCTACACTGGGGGGGGGGGTCGATCTAAGGTACGCAACTTCAGCTACGTGAATAGCATAGCTGAAGTCGAAGTACCTTAGCTCGAATTACTTACCCGTCCTCACGGTGCGGGATCGACGTCCGCGGCTCCCCCGTCGACTCCGCTACCGTCACTCGCTCCAGTGGAGTTCCGGAGTCGACGGGAGCGCGTTCGGGGTTCGATATATTGCGTCTAGATGAGATGCGATATATCGAACTCCGAGAAATCGATTGCTACCCGCCGATCCGGCGGGTAGTGAAGACGTACCCTAAGAATATGGCCCAGAAGTTATACTAGGCCTTGTTTGAGTTCTTTCTTTCATTCCATTAATGCCAGTCAGTTTCCTTAATTTTTGTAAGGAGGCCAAGGCAAACAAATGTTACTGATACAAATTATATTCCAGAGGACACCAAAATAAAGAGAGAAACAAGTAGCAGAACTTTAATATTGCAGTTTCAAGTTGTCTTGATTTTAAAGATCTTTCATATTGTTTGTTATAGAGGAAAAAAATTCAGGATTGCTTTCTCTTTCCAGAAAACTGAAAAGAAACCCCTGCTGGGGTGTGTTTTTTTGACAACCCCATGGTCTATATAATTACAAGACCATATAAACTAAGCAATTTGGCCTAACAGGTTGAAAGGTCAGAATTCATTTCACATAATTCAGAGCACTTCAAAACGCTGCTGTGCTTTCTTTTTATGGTACTGTTCACTTCCTATCCCAATCTATTTATTTCCTGTTGCTAATTACTCCTTACCATAGTTTACCAACCCTCCCCCACCCTGACTGCACTACAGAGACACTAGAATTTTTACCAGGTCTATAGCTTCCCAAGCTTATTATCATTACAATACTGCCTTAGGACCTGATCCTGTAATGAGTTCTGCAGGGGCAGACCCTTGTGCCCACAAAGAGTTCCACTGGAGTCAATGGGGTTCCCCCCCTGGGCAGCTCATAGCAGGGTCAGGTCCTAGTCCCTGATCTTGTATTTTAAGGTAAACAAAAAACCCGACCTGCTTAACAAATAAAAATAACAGGCCTTACCCTCCCCCACCCAGAAACCCCAAAAAGGGGGGAAATTAATTGAATATCTTAGTGCACAGAAGTCAACTCATCCTCCCTGCAGGGGAGAGGGACTAGCAGCTTCACAGAAGGGATAGGGATAAAGGACTCAGGCTCTCAACTATTCACAGCAAGAGTATTCATGAGGAATCCTGGCTCCAAACCTGTGGCTCTCAAGTCACCAGCACATCAACTAATTCCTTTGCGTGACATCAGCCACCCTTTCCTCAGCCAGCATGACTGGCCCTGCAAGCATGTACCTATTGGACTCCAGTCCATAATCACAGACCACCCACCCCCACTGATGGAGTTACAAAAGCACAGATCAGAAATTAAACGTTGCAAAGAGTCGCATTACATTACAAGGGGAAACCCACAGGAAACTGAGCAGGTTTCCAAGGGGGGGGGGGGCGCTTACCCCAGCTGTCCTACTGAATTCCCTTTGAAACCCAAGAGCATCGGCATAGAGGGCTTCCATCAACCCAGGAGCAGGGGGAGGCATGGAGTATAGGCTCTGATCAGGGGCAGCTCCAGGCCCCAGCATGCCAAGCGTGTGCTTTGGGCGGCATGCCGCGGGGGGCGCTCTGCTGGTCGCTGGGAGGGCGGCAGGCGGCTCCGGTGGACCTCCCGCAGGCATTCCTGCGGAGGGTCCGCTGGTCCTGCAGCTCCGGCACGCCTGCAGGAGGTCCACCGGAGCCGCGGGACCAGCGGACCCTCCGCAGGCACGTCTGCAGGAGGTCCACGTGAGCCGTGGGACCGGCGACCGGCAGAGCGCCCCCCGCGGCATGCCGCCGTGATTGGGGCAGCGAAATGGCTAGAGCCGCCCCTGGCTCTGCTCCCCTTATCCTGCAATATTTTGCCCTATTTGACTGCAGTTACCACACTTTTCTACCCTCTGTGCCTTGTGGAGGGGACCATAATAAACCCTTTGCTCCCGAACAGCGGGTAAGATTGAAAACATTCCACAAAGTCGTGCTCTCACACACAGTGTTCTCCTTTTTCCTCTTTAAATTATGCAGGACAGTTCTATTAAGATTTATTAGCAGATCTTGACCAACAAGCACACCTGCTTACACACAGTGCACTACAGTATGACTCATAGCAAAAGAAAGTTACAGTTCAAAGGGTGGGAGGTGAAGACACGGATGAAAAATGTCTGGCAAAGTAATGCGATTAATATGAGCGATAATGTTTAAAACATGATATTGCTGGTGTCTTTTTGCCATTACACAAGCTAAAAGCAATACATCAAAAGCAAAAACAAGGCATCTCCCCCTGTACAAATAACATTAAAACAGTAACTGACTAAGTCAGGCTGGGGGTTGAGTGAGGAATTAAATTAAGGTTTATACAGACTTGCAAAATTTTACTCACCCACTCAAAGTAAGTACCAGTAATGTTTTTGATGGACAAGTAAACTATCATCATATATTTTTTCATATCACACATCATATTAGGGCAACTGAATTGTTTTGTGCCTGGGCTGGTATAGTTTTGCTGCTTTAAAGGGAAGGTGTCACTAATATTCAGGTGTTGGGTTTTTTTATGCATTCATATATGATTAATTTTTGTGTTGTGACATAGTTCCAAGTCGTGTTCTCAGCTACACACGTATAGGCCTAGAGTAATAGGTTTATCTGAGACTTTTACACTGAGGACATATGCTGCTTTAGCACAGCAGAATTTGGCACATTAACATTTCATACAGCACCCTTCATTTTATCTCTTCTTTGGAGGATTGTGTGTGTGTCATAAAAAGGGGGAATCTGTGTTATTGAAGGTAAACAGAGGGAACACATTCCTGCCTCTACCTTTTGTGGAATGCATTTAACTTCACTGGCATCATCTCTTGTTCACAGGAATGTTAACAAGAGGAGCTCACTATTTACATGACTGAATTTGTCAGCTCCAGTACAGTCTATCCTAATGATGGAATTTCTTCATCAGTCATGTGTAGAATAAAACTATTTCTGAAAGGTTCCTAGACTCTGTGTGTTTTCCCACTTCTACACAGTTAAAGTTCTTTCAGAACTGGATCATGGTACAGTAACTCCTCACTCAGCATCATCCCAGTTAACGTTTTGTTGTTACATCGCTGATCAATTAGAGAACATGCTCCTTTAAAGTTGTGCAATGCTCCCTTATAATGTTTGGCAGCCACCTGCTTTGTCCACTGCTTGCAGGAAGAGCAGCCTGTTGGAGTCAGCTGGTGGGGGCTTGGAACCAGGGTGGGCTGGCAGCCCCCCATCAGCTCCCCTAAGTTCCCTGTGCAGCAGCCACCCAGCAGGCTATCAATTGCCGGGCAGTTCACCCCCCTACCCCACCATCTGCTGCTCCTGCCCTCTGCCTTGGAGCTGCTCCCGGAAGTCTGCGGCTTGCTGTGCAGGGAAGGGGGGGAAAACGGGTGCTAATATCAGGGTGTCCCCCTCCTCCTACTCCTGCCCCCCCCACTCCTTTACCCCATTACCACAGAGCAGGGGGACACAGGACAGGGCTCAGGGCAGAGGGAGCTTGCTGGCAGTAGCTGCTGCCTCAACTTGCTGATCTACTTAAAAAGGCAGTGTACTTAGAGTAGGGTCAGCGTACTTAAAGGGGCAATGCACATCTCTCTCTCTCTCTTAGGGTGACCAGACAGCAAGTGTGAAAAATCGGGACGGGGGGTAGGGGTAATAGGAGCGTATATAAGAAAAAGACCCAAAAATCAGGACTGTCCCTATAAAATCGGGACAGCTGGTCACCCTACTCTCTCTCTCTCTCTCTCTCTCTCACACGGTGTGTTTCTCTGTCCCTCTCTGCTACGCTGTCTCCCCTCCCTCCATTCCTGCTGGCTTGCAGAGTGTGAGGCTGCATAACCCCTGAGGGCTCAGACGAGTGCTAGTTCATCATTTAGCAGTAAGACATTCCCTGGGAAACATCCCACCGTCTTCTACCCTCTGACTCCACCACCACAACCAAGCTTCACAATTATTGCTATGTACAGTATTCATAGAATCTAAGGTCAGAAGGGAACATTATGATCATCTAGTCTGACCTCCTGCACAATGCAGGCCACAGAATCTCACTCAACCATTCCTGTATCAAACCTGTGTCTGAGCCATTGAAGTCCTCAAATCATAATAATAATTGGAGATATACCAATCTCCTAGAACTGGAAGGGACCTTGAAAGGTCATTGAGTCCAGCCCCCTGCCTTCACTAGGCAGGACCAATTTTTGCCCCAGATCCCTAAGTGGTCCCCTACAAGGATTGAACTCACAACCCTGGGTTTAGCAGGCCAATGCTCAAACCACTGAGCTATCCCTCCCCCCCAAATCATGGTTTAAATACTTCAAGGTGCAGAGAATCTTCCAGCAAGTGACCCGTGCCCCACGCTGCAGAAGAAGGCAAAAAAACCCCTGGGCTTCTGACAATCTGCCCTAGAGGAAAATTCCTTCCTGACCCCAAATATGGTGATCAGCTAAACCCTGAGCATGTGGGCAAGACTCACCAGCGAGACACCCAGGAAAGAATTCTCTGTAGTAACTCAGATCCCACCCATCTAACATTCCATCACAAGCCATTGGGCATATTTACCACTAGTAGTCAAGGACGAATTAATTGCCAAAATTAGGCTATCCCATTACACCATCCCCTCCATAAACTTATCAAGCTTAGTCTTGAAGCCAGATGTGTCTTTTGCCTCCACTACTCCCCTTGGAAGGCTGTTCCAGAACTTCACTCCTCTGATGGTTAGAAACCTTCATCTAATTTCAAGTCTAAACTTCCTGATGGCCAGTTTATATCTATTTGTTCTTGTGTCCACATTGGTACTGAGCTTAAATAATTCCTCTCCCTTCCTGGTATTTATTCCTCTGATATATCTTTAGAGATGTAAGCAGAGTCAGGATGAGCCCCACCCTGACATCTGGTGGTAAATTATGGGGAGTGCGGAAAGAAGTTTCGGTTATTTGCATTGGCACTCCCACCCCACTTAGCATACCGCAAAGCACCATGGGATGATTATTTTCACAGCTGTGGGACCCCCAATTTCGTTGTTATTGGGGCAGGAGCAATGAAATGTTGTCACCCTGATTGGGTAAATGGGGAACTACAAAATTGTCTTGTGATGGAGGGTTTCATTGTCAGCAGGATAGCGCTTGCTAGACGGGGGACATGGGTTCCAAAACCCATTGGAGAGAGAGAGGCTGGGGACAGATATCTGTACTTGGTGGTGCAGGCTCCTTGTGTGAGCCAGAAGTACCAGTTCCACCTATGCTTCTCTCCACTGTGGAATGTCGGAGTTAATTTTTGATTCCCTTAAGAATCTAGATGCAGGTTACTGAGCTGAATTCACTGGTACTGGGGCTCCCCTACTATGAGCTGAAATCACTGAAGAGCTGGACTTGCTGAGCTGAGAGCACTGTGCTAACGAGTGGGGGAGCCTGAAGCAATACTGGCAGAGCAGAGTGGAGCAGTTTGTGCAGCCACTGGGTGAGTGGAGCTGAGCAGCTCGTGAGGACGGCTGGAGCGGATCACAGGACAGCTGGTGGACCAGAGCAGCTGGCAGAGTGGAGCAGCCCACAGAGTAAGCGGAGCTGAGCTGTTTGCGGGGACGACTAGTGGAAGCAGAACCCCACGAAGAGGCAGGGCAGTTGGCCCCGAACCATGTAAGGTGCCCCTTTCTACCTAGGCTGGGGAGGGGGACCTCTGCAAAGAGACTCTTGAACTCTGGGGCTGCCTGACCCGGGACAGAGACTTTTGAATTGTGGGACTTTTGGGACTGTGGATGATTTGGGGGGTTGCTGGACTCAAGGGCCCAGAGAAAAGGACACGGCCCAAGTTGCTGGGGTGGGTCTTTGCTCACGGTTTGACCTATGAACTCTAGTTAAGGTATTTTCCAAATTTAATGCTTGTTGTTTATCTTATGTAATTAAACCTTTTCTGCTACACCAAGAGTCTGTGCTTGCGAGAGGGGAAGTATTGCCTCCTTGAGGCGCCCAGGGGTGTGTGTAAGATTTTCCCAGGTCACTGGGTGGGGGCTCGAGCTGGTTTGCATTACGTGGTGGGGAACGGACTCCTATGTATTGAACCTGGCCCTTGCTGCTATCATTTCAGCCTGGCAGAGGGGTTACAGAGAGAAATCATATCTCCCCTTAGCCTCCCTTTGGTTAGGCTAAACAAGCCAAGCTCTTTGAGTCTCCTTTCATATGACAGGTTTTTCATTCCTCGGATCATCCTAGTAGCCCTTCTCTGAACCTGTTCCAGTTTGAATTCATCCTTCTTAAACACGAGACACCAGAACTGCACACAGTATTCCAGATGAGGTCTCACCAGTGCCTTGTATAACAGTACTAAACCACCTTATCTCTACTGGAAACACCTCATATTAAATTGTTTGTTTAAAACTGTGTGTGTGTGTGTGTGTGTGTGTGTGTGTGTGTGTGTGTGTGTGTGTGTGTGTAAAATTTCCCTGGAACCTAACCCCCCCCCCCCATTTACATTAATTCTTATGGGGAAATTGCATTCGCTTTAACATCTTTTCGCTTAAAGTGGCATTTTTCAGGATCATAACTACAACGTTAAACGAGGAGTTACTGTAAATGCCTGCATCAGAGACCCCTGACTTCCTCCATTCATGCACAGTAATATCAACTATAAGCCAGGTGTCATTGAATTCCAAAGGACTAAATGCATTTAGAATTTGAAATGCAATTTTTCATTAAAAAAAAAAGAAATCCATCTATCCATTTTAGGTAATTCCAAGGCACCCATCACCTTGGCAACTATCCTGATACTTAAATGAAATTACACACAAAATAAAAATCTGCTTCTATAGTTAACAGATGATCAAAATATTGTTTCATCCAGCTCTTTTAAAGAAGAATATGAAGTGGATGTAAACACAAAACAAGCTTAGTCTTTCAATAACTGCTGGAAAGGAAAAAAAGCACAAGCAAAGAGTAAGAACAGAGTCTAGCTATCACCTGAGTTTGCAAACTCTCTGTGACCCGAGAAAGGTGTAGCTATCAGAGATGAAGCTTATACCAGCAAAAGAGTTCTTAAGCTATACTGGCAAAAGGACTTTTTGCTGGTATAAGAGTGTTGTAAATAGTCACACCCCAACTGATATTATTAGAGAAGCAATTTTTTTTTTTACTGTAGACCTGGCCTTGTGGTTGTCTGGATTTCCACCTTTTTAGGTAGATGCCCAGGTCCAGTGGGGGCAGCCCTCACTTATCTCCTACCCCACTCTGAATTTTACATCAGCCTTGCAAAACTATTGCAAACATGTATGAGCTTGGGAGGGGAGGGGGGTGAAAACAGTGTATGGTACCTGTATTGGCAAATGACATGCTGGCAATGCTGCTTTAAGTCACTCATTTCCAATCAATGAGAACATAAGAATGGCCATACTGGGTCAGACCAAAGGTCCATCTAGCCTAGTATCTTGTCTTCCGACAGTGGCCCATGACAGTGCCCCAGAGAGAATCAACAGAACAGGTAATCATCAAGTGATCCATCCCCTGTTGCCCACTCCCAGCTTCTGGAAAAAAAAGGCTAGGACACCATCCTTGTCCGTCCTGGCTAATAACCATTAATGGACCAACCCTCCATGAATTTATCTAGTTCTTTTTTGAACCCTGTTATAGTCTTGGCCTTCACAACATCCTCTGGCAAGGAGTTCCACAGGTTGTGTGAAAAAAAACTTCCTTTTGTTTGTTTTAAACCTGCTGCCTATAAATTTCATTTGGTGACCCCTAGTTCTTGTGTTATGAGAAGGAGTAAATTTACTTTCTCCACACCAGTCACGATTTTACAGAAATAACAGGGCATGGTACTACCTCAGTGTGGAGGCCTTAGGGACAGATGTAGGGCTTCAGGGGTCTGCCTCACAGTCTGTCTAGATTAGGGGAAAAGGTGTTCTTTTCCATAGAGCTAGCTTAGCTTGATGGAAAACCTCACTTAGCATCAGTTGTAGGCATAGTTTAACCCCTTTAACTCAATCACAGTGGGTCAAATTAGCTAGATGGATTTAATAAAAACACCTTTTTCCTTGTCTAGACAAAGACTCGAAGAGCAGGCAACTCCATTTTGTTATTAGCCCTGTGGCATGGAGGATAGTTTGTTGGAAACAGAGTGGCTTTAATAGGAGCTGATGCTCAAGCACCTGTGAAAATCAGGTCACTTATTCCGGTGCCTAAATATGAATTTAGGTGCTTAACTTTAGATATACAAGTTGGAAAATTTTCACCTTAACTTCTTTCACCCAATTTCCATTGCTTTAAAATGGAGACAATATTTCTTACCTCAGAGGTGATGTAAGTATGAGAATGGCTACAAAGTACCCCTAAGACAAACAACACTAGAATTCAGGCCTTTTAGCAAAGTACATGCAGCAAACTGTTAAGCAGTGGTTTTCAACCTTCTTTCATTTGCGGACTCCTAAATTTTTTTCCAATGGAGGTGCGGACCCCTCTGGAAATCTTAGACATAGCCGGCAGACCCCAGGGGTCCGGAGACCACAGGTTTAAAAACCACGGCTATAAAGAAACAATGTTGACAGCATATAGTCATTTATCAGCTATTTTCTAGAACCCTTTACTTTTAAAAATCATCTGCACAAAACCTTGCCTTGCTTTTATTTCCGACAATTTACCTCAAAACTCTTTCAATATACCCAATGTATACGTTCTCTGCTGCTTTGTCAGTAACTTCTTGGACAGACACCAAGTTTACATGGTGGAATCAGACCACTGGAGATAAACTACTAGTTACAAGTCTAAACCTAACAAACATTACATGTAGCAAGTAAAAAAAAAAACTTTCAAATTTCAGAAGGCTCCGTGACAGTATTTAAAAGGCTGCAGCATACACACTGCCAAAAAGCCTATTTGGTGCAGCTAACACAATGAATCCACAAACTGCACCGCATAATAGACAACACGAAGAGGAGGAATAGGGGGAGGGGGCAAGGAAAACCCAGAGAACTGCTGGAGAGGGCTGCAGACACAGGAGCTGAGTCAGCCACAGACAGCAGCTCTGAGCTCTTTAGCTGAGTAAATGAGAGGCTGCGGGAGAGTTCTCTGTAGGCCCTGCAGTGATTGATTCCACTAATGACAGGGCTTTGTGACTTTTCACTAGTCAGTAATAGCTGGCTGAATGGGCAGAGGAAGAAGCTTGCTGTGCGAATAAATGACTAATGATCTGCTAACCCACCTCCCCTCCCTGTTTCCCTGATCTAGGACAATGCTGGCTCCGGTCTCCCTCTTTTCAGCCTGTTTTACACATTCATGCCATCACGAAGAGTGAAAATGCTGCGTGTTTAAAGGCATTCTCCTCCCACCCCCCAAACAAACCTGCTCCCTCTGATCTCTGTTTTCATGCAGAGCACAACTGAAAAATAAATCACACCATTTGTTTCACTGGCCCTTTCTGTGATCATCAATACACAGATATTCTGTCAGGAGATGCAACAAATAAATTAAGGAAGCTGTTCAAAAAAGAAAAGAAAAATGCCTTCTGCTCTTGACAGCGCTGCAGGCCGGGGAGAGAGGAAGATCTGTTTAAGGCTCCCTTTGTCCTCTGCTCTCCCCATTTCTGTTTCTTTCTCTAAATGTCACAACATTTGATGCCCTCACTCCGAAAATGAATATAGGTATATTTCCTTGTAACACAGCTAAGAATTCATAGGTTAACGACGTTCCCCCAATATTGTTCCATAAGCAGGGATCCGAGTCTCACTAAAGACTTAGGCCTGGTCTACCAGAAGGAAATTTGCACCAGTGTAACTGTTGCAGTAGCTACACCATCGCAACCCCCTAAAGGAGACGGGTTGTGTCACCATGAAGAAGGGGTTACCCAGGGTATCTTAATCCAGTCACATGCTGAAGTAAGCTATACTGGCATAAATTCCACTTTGGACCAGTTAAGAATGTCTACATTAGGGGTTTGCACTGATGCAACTACATCAGTATAATTATACAATCTTAATACAGGCTGGATGGGCCTTCCTACTGAGGACTGGTATACACTTAAAACTGACATCAGCATAGATCTGTTGGTCGGGGGTTCAGAAAAAAACCCACACCTTTGACATGGCTATGATGACAAAACCCCAAGTGTAGTTGCAGTTTTGTCAACAGAAGAATGCTTCTGCGAGCATAGTTAACATTGTTTGAGTAAGTGGTGTCCCTGCACTGGCAGGAAAACTCCTTTTATTGGGATACACTGAATCTACGCTAGGGGGCTATGCTGGAATAGCTATGTTGGTATAGACTCTGTAGTGTAGACACAGCCTTTGCCCTGGTCTACTCTTAAAATTTAGGTTGACACAGCTATGCTGCCCAGGGTGTGAAAAATCCACCCCCCTCACTGATGTAGTTATGCTGCCCTAACCCTGATACAGAAGATGTATCTACAAAAAAGGTTGCATCTATACTACACGGTTACACCACCATAACTACAGCAATGTAGCTATGCTAGTACAGTCCCCATAAAGTAGACCTACGCTTCGTGCAGTGCTTGCTACCAAGAATATTTCCACAGACAATGGACAGATCAGAATAGATTTCTATTTGGTCTCGGTTATTAGAAAATAGTAATAGATTTACAGTTAATATTTACAAGAGTATGTGTAACAGTGCTGACTCTGGTTAAAGCAAGGGACTTGACAGTGAAGACTCTTTGAATCTTTTTCTTGTTCTTCTACTAGGTCAGTGTATGAACTTGGGTAAGTCACTTCACCTCTCTGTTTGTTTACCCATCTCTAAAATGGGGTTAGTCACATATATGTGTGAAAGGTCTGTAGTAAGATTTATCTAATTCATGGTCGTACAACTACTTTGAAATCCTCAAACAGCCCTTATGGAAAATGTACAGAATTTAATAAAGATGAACACCATAATGCTTTAGAGAAATTACTCTAAAGTCCTATTAAGTTCATAGAATAATATTCTTTCCATAGGTTTTGTGAACCATCCTACAAAATTCTGTAACAGAAATATTCATTGATACTTGGGAGGCACTCTCCTACTATGCTGATGGGGGTCATTTGAAACTTGGCAATAATTCTCTATTATTATTATTATTGGATGATTAAAAACAATAGAAAAGCTGTAATTTGTAATTAAATTCTATAAAACATCATTCCATACAGGAAAAGGTGCTTGATAAAAGCAAAATTGTTTTTCCCCCTCAGAATATTCTGTATTTCTGTAGGTGGGTGATGTGCAAGGTGGGGCTGCTGAACATTTAGACTCTGTCAAAAACAAGAGTTTTCAGGTTCTGGGTTTTTAGATAAAAGGTCTAAATTTTCAATGGATAGACACTTTTCATGAAAAAATTTGTTAACTGAAAACCAAATTTTGACAGAAAACTTTCGATCAGCCCTTCATATATATATCGACCTACCTCTTAGTGTTCTCTGTGCCCCTGCACTTGAGGCATTAAATACAATAAACTTCCCTCAGGAACTTTATTTAGAAACCACATTGCTCACTGCTGAAAGAGGAACCTTATCATCATGCCCATATTGAGCTATGTTCCATGCTATTATTTAAAAGACAAACCTTATGACAGTTCTATGTCAAATGATAAAAATGGATTCCTGAAATCTTTCCGATAGGCTGCAAACTTCTGTGGAGCTTCAAAAAATGGGTTTATATAACATGGAAGAGATATGCAGATGAACTCCACCATAAAGGGCCTATTTCCTGTTTGCGTCACTCCAATGAATAGTCCGAATGGTTTCAATGGAACTAATTGTGCAAGTAAAGAGAGCCCTGCATAAATACAAAATTTTTATCCACATCCACTCCTCAATCCGCAAACATGGTCTGTGGATATGAAGTGGATATCCGCAGATTTGCAGGGCCCTACAAGTATGGAGAGCATGATTGGACACAAACATAAACCCGTAAGAAATGGAAAAACAACATGCAGTCTGAGGACTTGTCAGGAAAATGCCACTTTTCTTGAAAGAGGTTTGGGCATATAGGAGAAAGACAGTGAAAGAAAAAAAAGCCTGATTCTGATCTCTCAAGACTTCTATGATAGGTCACTATATTGGTTTCAGTGAGGTCATCTTCTGATTTAGGTTCTGATTCACTAAACCATTTAAGCACATGCTTAAAGTACACCTCTGTTCAAGACAGCACTTTAGCACCTGGTTAGTCTGTAGTCCCAGGGGAGAGGCAAAGGACTGAATGGACCCAGCAGGAGCACGGCTGTATCTGTCACTTTCAGGTCAAGGTTGGAAAACATTGGAGAGACACTGTAGGGAAACGTGCACTGCTGCTGCCTCTATTGTACCAGTTCTGTGGATAAAGGACATTAAGTCTTCGCTGCCATCAGGCTGGTACCTTCCAGAAATGCAAAATTCAGTTAAAAAACAAAATAAAACTGTGACAGGGTGTACCAGTCCCGCCCTGGGCCGCCACGGGCAGATCAATCATTGTGGGCCGCCCAGGAGGCCATCCCCCTCTTCCCTGCTGCACATGCTCCAAGTGGAGAACTCAGATAAAAGGAGGCAGTCCAAGCCGGGGGGAGGGAACAAAGGAGGAACAGAGCACACTGCTGGCTCCTGCAGGGATACCTGTAGTGCCCCTGACGGTAAAGCCCGGGGACCTGGACTACCCGCCAGACCCGCCGGCTACGGAGACCCCCATGGAAGCCAAGCCGCAGCCTGTTGAGGAAGCTGCCTAAACGACGCCCCAGCTCCTAGAGACTTGAGGTCTATAGACTGTTCGCTTACCTTGCCCCGCCCCGGGGTTGCAGCCTGCTTGCTTCTTTGCCTTGTTCTGCCCAGGGGGCTAATTCCCCAGACTGTTGGATTGTTTGCTGCCTCAGACAGGAGGCTGCCTGGCTACAGAGACTACTAGCTTACTCTGTCCTGCCCAGGGGCTGCAGGCTGCTTGCTGCTTCCCCCTGACCAGGGGGCTAATCCCACAAACTCTGTTTCGTAGCTCAGAATCCATGGACCACCCATTTAGGTGACCCCGCCCGGGGGCTGGGCCACACTTGGCACAGATCACCCGCTTAATGGGGAAGCCCACGACCGAGTGGCAGAGCGGGCCACCCCCATGCTGGACTGACGGGGGCACTCCAGCTCGACCAGCAAGGCCCTACCCATCACAAAACCCATAATAAAAAGTCATAAGATCCCATGATGACCTGTGTGTCTCCACAAACAATTCCAGCAATGAAAGACTTCCCTAAATGTAAAGGTGGCAGCTGGTCACTTGCAATCACCCTTTAAGCACTGGTCTAGTAATATCTCTTTTCTGTGAAAATAAAGAGCCCCTTGTAAGTCAAATACTTGTTTTATTTGAGAGGTGCCTTTGCTACAGTCCACTGAGATGCTGGATTAGCAGAGCCACAGGTTGTTTTTTTTCCTTTCCGTTCATTACCATCAGGTTTTGAAACCTGATTAGCTGTGGTTGTTATTCATCAGTCACATCTCAAATATCTGAATTATAAACACCTTTACGAAGTCTTATTCTAATCAACCTATCTTGAGTCTTGCAATTAATACTAAATACCACCAGAATATTAGAGCACTATATTATCCTTTAAAAAACCCAACTAAATGCATTTGAAAAAGAAGAAGAAAACAGATCCACAAATGGCCTAATGGAACACAAGGTTCTGTTTTCCCTCCATGCACACAGCAGACAGTTCATTTGTTTAAACTCAGGAAATACAGTGGGTACTATAACTGCACACATGAAGCAGCCATCAATGATCATCTGGTGTGGCCAGATATTATATGGCTGATAGATCTCAGGAAAACAAGAACACGAGGCATGATGAATTAAGAGATGACTATTGGCTATGTGCTTGCCCTGAAAACTTTGCTATGGACAATAATCAATTACTGGGGACTGGTAATGATGCCGATCAAATGCGCTTAGCACTTCTGCACTATCAACCTGGGGGCTGCAGTCCTGTCAATTTTAAAACACATGAGCGCATATTCAAGATGAAATGTGACGTCTTCAAAAACTTCAAAACCTGAAAGGAACACTGTTTTTTCTTCCTCTTATTAATATAGAAGGTTTGTTTAAAATTAAGCAAACTTTTTCCCATTGGATGACAGATTACATATGTTCTAACATAAAGTGAAATGTCTGTGTCAGCAGTTTCACACGAGCAGATATTCACTGCTGGAGCAGTGAGTGGTTAGGAACAAAAAGCCCATTCCCGCCCTACATGTCTGCTTCCAACAGTCCGTCTATTATACAGTCCAGTTCCTGCCTAGTCTGATGTCACTTCCCAGGCTTTTGATCTCTAACCAGCAACATTTTGCTTCATCATCATGATCATTATTACAGAATGTTGATTTTTTTCCTTCCAGTTTTTATGATGGAGGGAAATAACATTTTGACACTGGCTTCAGTGAGAGCAGAATCAGCCCAAAAGTTTCTGATTCTGTTCTAGGCATCCTGAGCTGCAAATTAACTCAGTCTTCCCTCACTGTAACCTCTCTTTTTTCTAGGTACCTTTTCACAATTAATGGCTTATCTGTCTACGCACAAAAGTTGTACCACTTTAAATATACCAATATAGCTATTCTCATACAGGAAGAAGAATAAGCTATAGAAGAATAAGCTGGCATAAGACAATTTCATACCAGTGTAACTGTGTCCATATTGGGGGTTGTACTAGTATAACTATTTTGGCGGTAAAATAAAATAAAATAAAAAATATCATATCCATAACAGATAGTGTTATGCCAGTACAAACACTGTGTAGACCAGCCCTAATTTCCTGATTGGTTGCTTGCTATCAATCAGCTGGGCTCCTGACTTCATATGGTCTTATCCTCTCTTCATCCCCTTTGCATCTTTTACTTCTGCCATATGGCAGACTGTCCCATAATAACACCCTGAGTGACCCCACAGCTTTGCCAACCACAGGGACCAGTCAGCAATCTGGAGCACAACTCAGAACGATTCTTACAATCACGTTACATTTAGTTAACTCAACAAAAATAAACTTTCAAGTGATTACAAAATATAACTGTCCAGGAGGGAATTTGTAGCAATTATTTCTGCAGGAAAGCATATGTTCTATACCAGTGCTTCCTTTGAACACAAGGAGTATGCTGAAAAACACATCTTATTTTTTTAATAATAATAGCACCAAAAATTGTTTTTACAAATTATATGCAGGGATCACCTCATCCACTACTAGTTTACACAAAACAACTCCTTACCAGCCTATAGTGATTCAGGACAGGAAGTAAAGAAAACTATTTCCAATGGAAACTGCAGAGGAATTTTAAATAGAATGTAATTACTCAATTTGCATTTTAGCCAGGATTTACCCATCTGTAAAACGAAAATAATGATGCTTCCCCAACTGCCTCACAGGTGAGGGAGGATTCATTAATTAGTTAATAAAGAAACTTGTGTTGTTAACAATTCGGCTCAGTTACTAACTGTTTATTAAGCACTAAGTGCTAAGTATGATGATAATGATGCCAGGTTAATTCCCATTCTTGAAAAATTGCCACAGTATCTTTCACATCGACAAGATTTTATAGCCTCAGTTTCATATCTCATCTCCTCCCACCATGCTGGGTCACTAGTTCATACAGATTCCAAAAGAAGAGTGCCATCTACTGAACTGACACCAAACATCACAATCAGCAGAGGTTTGGTGATTCTTGGAAGTCTCCTATGCAAGTGCTGATCCAGCCTGGCCACGGATAACTCAAAGAACTGGGAAGTTCGCTGCACAAAGCTGTATGGCGTCAGGCAAATGAAATTTGGCCTTCATGAAATGAACCAGTGTAGCGTCCGGTATTTCCTATGGTACAGGTGTACACTACACAGAAACTGCTACCCACAACTGATGTCAGTCTCAGCAGAGAGGCCCAAGTTTAAATAGCCATGGAGTCTGAATTACGCTCTCACCTCTAGAGCTGGTCTCCAGCAGAGTTGAGGCACATTGGTGGGGCAGTATGGGGAAATTTGCACTACTATTGCCAATGTTCAGTGGATACTTAGATGGTATACTCTTTGGGGCCGGGACTATCTTTTTGTTCTGTGTTTGCACAGTGCCTAGCACAGTGGGGTCCTGATCCATGACTGGCGTTTCTAGATAACAAGACAAACATACACAGAGGATTTCAGTCTCCAGGGCTGTTAGACTGACACCTTTCATCAGTACTAAATTAACTTCAAAATATAACTTAAATAAACCAAACAAACCCAAACAATAGATGCATTTAAAATGCATCACTAGACAGAATATGGAACACAGAAAGCTTCTTTTCTTGGAAAAAAATATCAGACAAATGAGACTGTTAGCACAGTACAAGATGCAATGACTTCTCAGCTAGTTTTTTAGCCAAGCACTTCTGAGAAGAGGCTCTGGAGACTGCTGTTTTACTGTAATTTGCCAATGCTGTGTATAAAAATGTTCTGTTCCTGCTCCATCTATGGGCTGTTCTGAGGCAACTACTGGCAACTTGTATATTCTACAGTATTCTATTTTATCATTTGGGGTCTCAATTAAAAAACACAACAAACTAATTCCTTCCTCCAACCCTCTCAATCCACTCCTTGTCCCATTCACTCCACATGCCCAAACCAAAGATGCAAACAGAGAACCTTCACCACTTGTTCCATATCACCAGGAAACAGAAACCTTAACTGTGGAGGCAACTGCTTTGGTGGCCTTGGACAATTAATATTTTGAGAAAATTAAGCAATTATCAGGAATAAAAAAATAAAAACTTCCCTCCCCTATACAATCCTTTCTAATCTTTCATTCACCATGGCGTGCATATTATTCCCCAACTGACTAGTTTAAGAACCCAACAGAGCTTTCAGCAACCTACCTACTGTGGCCTTACACCTCTTCCTGGTACTAGAATACTAGTTTTGCATATTGAATGGTTATTTCTTTACATGTCTGCCTCTGGATTCCTTTGAAAGCTCTAGCTCACTGATTAGGATAAATGTCCTTTCTAGAGATGTTGCCAAGCTGCCCTGATTCTCAGACGTCAAAGGATGTGGTTTGCAGAATCTACCAAATGTAACTCATGGTCTAAGGGCTTTGAAAATTACAATTGATACAGTTACTGTACAGTTGCTTCAGTTAGGTATTACTCCCACCCAGCATCACCCAATCCCTTCTTGTCTTCTGAGGTCTCCTGATAACCATGGGGAATTATCTATCTGAGAAGCAAATTAAGAGAGTGCAGTGATACATCCTTTTCTTTTTGGAGGTCAACGATCAAGGTCTTGTCTGTTTCACCGTGGAACTACACAAGAATGTTTTTCACTTAAAGATTTTGCAGAGACCAATATGAGGAGGCCTAGAATTTTTGTAGACTAAGGCTAAAAGTAAATAAACAAAAAAAATAAAAAACCAGGCTTATTTTAGATTTAAAACAAAACCAAAAACGCAGTTTTCCCTGTTGCAGTAGTTCTGGACTTTAGCAGTGATTACTTTAGCTGGAGCCTAGCTCTGAATCTCAAAGTGGATATTCTTTTTTAAAAAGATAAAAATAGTACTTAGATGTTGAATGAGGTTACCACATCGGGCCTGATTCACCCTGCAAGCGCAACAAGGTGCAATCTGCATCCCCTTGTGCCTGCAGAGGCAGCTGCACCATAGGGCAAATTCACTCTTTAGTAGAGGGTAGCTCTCTTGAGGATGCACTAAATCAGAGCACCTCTGGTCCCACCCACTTGAGGGCTGAGCCTGCCAACACAAGAATCCTCCACTGCAGAGGAGGAATTGTAGGAAGCTTTCACTGCAGTAGCTCTGCTTCAGGCAGATTCGTCATCTCTGGGGATGCCAATTAAACCCATGAGGTTCTACAGAGCGAATTGTTTCCAGACAAAAAAATCATGACATCATGCTTTAACTCCAAAATGTCTGTTAATGAGAAGGAATGGAGGGCAGCGCTTTTAATCATGTGCCATCATGCCAGCTGAGAGCAGCAGGGATAACAGTCCTTAGATAAACATTTAGGGGCTGGCAGCAGGGTATTTTCAGAATGAGTCTGAAAATCATTTTCTCCACTGATCCACCAGAGCTGAGTCCTGTCAGCCTCCAGGGCCCAGGGTCAGACTTTCATCTGTGAAGGGCAGCAGAAAGTTAAATGGTGGATGAGAGTCTACCCATACTGATAATAATCAGCATATTGTATTTGGTTAAATGCCCAGAGAACTAGATGGGCATTTTTATAAATAATAAAATAAATAATAATAATATAAGCAAATGATCAGCCCTATTTACATATTTTGGACCCATAAAAAGGAAGTTGATGCTTCATTGAGGGCAGGTCTACACTGCACTGGTGCCGCTGTGCCACTTCAATGAAGATGCTATTACGCTGATGGGAGAGCGTCTCCCATCGGTGAAGTTAATCCACCTCTGTGAGAGGCAGAAGCTATGTTGACAGGAGAAACCCTCCCATTGACATTACCGTTGTCTATCCTGAGGGTTAGGTTGGTGTAATTGCATTGCTCAGGGATGTGGATTCTTCAGACCCCTGAGTGAGGTAATTGTACCCATGTACGTTTATAATGTAGAACTAGCCTCAGAATTTTTTTAAACCAGCAAAGATTTGTGTTGTGTTTAGGTCAGACACCAGACTCCATATACATTCACACGTACAGCAAAAACGCATAGCAGCTAAGATTTGATATGACATTTTATCTTCACAAGTGAGAAGATCAAGTGACTGTGGTACTTGAGAATTATCCAGTGTCTCCTTACAAGTGGAGATAAATATCATGCTCATATTAAATCTGAGCCATTTGTGCCTTGCATATTTTACAGTGACACATTTGGTCTGCACATTTTTCCAGGATGCCCTCTCACCTATATTTTCCCCCAGTAATTAAACAAAATGGCTCAATAGGGACTTTACACATGTTTATTTTTTCACTTTTCCCCCTGTAAGCAGCTACAGAACTGTCACATCAGGATCAACAGCTCATCTTCTTGTTGTTGTTGCTGCTTATTAGTGAGACTGAGTAAATGGACACTTGCAAGCTACTTGCTGCGATGTTTCTATGATAAGTATTAATGCCCTTGAATGGATGGATTTCAGAAGTGAATGTGGACACCTTTACCCACTTTAAATGAATGGCCACCACTAGCGGAAGCAACTAACTTTGCCAAATGGCATTCTATTGACAATGACGTGTGCACAAATTAAATAGAACAATATAAAAGAGAAATAAAGTCTGGTAGATGGTCCTCCAGCAGTGCTGCTCAAACAGCAAATAGAAATTCCTAAAACTGTCTGTAAAAGCCCCAATAAAACACCTACGTAGTTATGAAGAGTCTATTTCTGTTATTACATGGCCATGAGTGCTTGGATATAACAAGGTGTTCTGGATAAGGAATAAATGCCAAAACCACACACTAGTTACTCTAAACTCCAGGCCCAATCCTGAAATCTCTAATCAAGCAAAACTCTCACGGGCTTGGATCAAGGCTGTACCAGGGATACGTCAGACACAGAATAAAGGCATACTGCCTGACGTGCATTAGAGGCAACAGACCACACCATGGGTGAAGTCTGTGTTTCCCAGTGACACCATCTGGGATTAACCCTGGTGCAAAGGTCTCTCCAGCAAGCACAGAGGCAGCTCTGTCAGCTCCACAATCCCTTGGCACCAGGAGCAGATCAGGTGCAGGACGGGGAAGGAAAGAGGGAGGAGATATATCTGGGACATTCCTATACCCTGGCTATTCCTCAGATGCTGTAAGGAGCCATGGCGGCTGGGGCACAAATTTGGGCAGCCCTCAGTGCTGCCCTAACTTGCGCTGGGGGGTTAAATGGTGCCAAAAGTCCCAACAAAAGGAGTTCTATGCTCTGCCCAGAGCTCTGTACAGACAGCAATGAACTGGGGCCATGGTCTATATCCATATTAATGGGAGATTATTGAAATATATCCTAGACCAGTGCTTCTCAAAGTTGGCCACCGCTTGTTCAGAGAAAGCCCCTGGTGGTCCGGGCCGGTTTGTTTACCTGCCACGTCCACAGGTTCGGCCGATCGTGGCTCCCACTGGCCGTGGTTTGCCGCTCCAGACCAATGGGGGCTGCAGGAAGCGGCGGCCAGCATGTCCCTCGGCCCGCAGTGCTTCCTGCAGCCCCCATTGGCCTGGAGCGGCAAACTGCGGCCGGTGGGAGCCGCGATCGGCCGAATCTGCGGACGTGGCAGGTAAACAAACGGCCTGGCCCACCAGGAGCTTTCCCAACACAAACGGCAGCCCAGCTCTGAGAAGCACTGGTCTAGGGCATCCAATGTTACAGTGAACCAAACTGCAGTCTCTCTCATCAGTGCAATCCTTCTGAGGACCATGGAGTGGGTATAACAAAAGGCAAAATTGGCCCGGTAGATATTTAACAAATACCAGGCCAAACTGAGCCCAACTTCTTTGGAGTTGCAATGGTATAAATGAGATCATGAGAGCAAAGTCTGGCTCCCTGCTAGCCGTTATTAGATCTTGCTGTACAAGCCGGACCCTTCTGTGAAGTGATCCTGCACTGTGAAAAGATCACTTACTCAAATAGAGCATCAATACATTGTCCTCACAGCTATAAAACCCCACGTCATTTGTTATCACTGCTAAGAATAGGATCAACCTGTGTCATACCTGGGGTAGATTATCCTAATTTTCTCCACCAAAATATTCCCACCTCATAGCAGCCATCAACTCCTAACTGGTGAAAGTGCAAGTCTACAAGGCTGCCGTTCATATAACCTATATGCTCTCACCCATACGCCTTGGTCATAATTTTAACTGGCTACCTCATCTGTTGCACTGTACTATGCCTGTAACAGCGTCTAAACAGGTGTTCCAAGGGTATCAATAATGTTCCTTAATTAAAAGCAGTATGTGGTACGGAAGGCTGGTGGATATTACAATTTAATTTTCTCATATTCCTCCCATTGAGTCAGACCATCTGAATATCCCATAGAGTTCTAGGGTACGTGCTCAAAATATGATGGGACATCTAAATATTACTGCAGTCCTTTGTTGCCAGCAGCAAACTGGAAAAAGAGGATACATTACAGTGTCCTGATCTGTCTTTATTTACATGGAAATCTGTTAAATATTATGCTAGACACGGTTCTTGTAAATTAACAACTACTATTTATTTCCAACAATATCTTGAGAAAAAGGCCTTTGGCTGCAACAGGTTAGAAGACATTACAACTCAGAAGACATTTTTCAAGAGACCATTTTGGGATTTCAGCCAGGTCTTTCTGGGTATGTCTACACTGCAATTAAAAACCTGTAGCTGGCCCATGCCAGTTGACTCAGCCTAAGGGGTTATGTTTAATTGAGGGGTAGATGTTCAGACTCGGGCTGGAGCCTGGGCATTAGGACCCTGTGAGGTGGGAGGGTCCCAGAGCTCAGGCTGCAGGCCAAGACCAATTGTCTACACTGCAATTAAACAGCCCCTTAGCCAGAGCCCCTGGAGCCAGCACGTGCCAGCCGCAGGTGTCCAATTGCAGTGTAGACATACTTCGCAAGGTCCTGAAATTTCAATAATGAAATTAAAGACAGAATTTAGCACTTCTGGGACTGAATAAAACTAGGCATGTGGCTAAGTAGTGCCTACGAATATTTTTTCTTCATAGCCTCTCTCAAACTGCAAAATAAACATCACAATTCCTCATGATCATGAATGCAAATAGGAAAGTAAACTTCTCTATCATGCAGCAAGCGCAAGTGTTAGGAGAATTAAAGGGATAAGGGCTAAAAGGGAAATGTTAGCTTTTTTTTAAAAAAGCACTCACAGAGCCACATTCATCTCGTGTCATGCCACTGACGTCATTGATTAATCTGGGCTGCTGAATTTAAAGCAAGAGAAAAGAAGCATGGAGGTATGTTAAACACAAGCAGAAGGAGGAAGTAATTTAAATCAGACATAGAAAGAACAATTTGGTCTCAGACAGGGTTGGACTCTTTTCTAGAGGGTCTGGATACTGTGCACTGGAGAGGGTAATCCTCAAGGCACAAATTGCAGTTAGGTACCTAAATCCCATTAAAAATCAAAGCAAGTTAGGCTTTAGAAAATCTCCCCTGGAGCCGTGTATTGATATAGAGACACACTTGACTTGTATTATGTGCAGAGACTGCATGTGCCCATGTCAGGTATGAACACAACTGCACCTTTGAAAATATAGCTGTAGAAAACTAGTACCACAGCAACCATACTGGTGTCTCAAAGGTAAAGTGTCTCGTCCTGTCTCACATCTGCCATTAATACTAGTTCAAACACCAACAGACTTTACAGTTGGGCCCAATTGCTGTTTAAATCACAAATTACTGAGTAATATGAATTAAAACTTCCAATTTATAATCCCTTCTGCCCCTCAAATTAGGGTCTACATTGAAACTGCAAAGACCCTTAGCCTTAGTGGCAGTAGCAACTGCTGCTGTAAAACCACAAATTATGTTACTAATGTAATCCGGCACTTTTACTTGTGTCCCACAGCTGCAGCTTAATTGTATTTTTGACACAACTAAATTGTCAGTCAACATTGGGATCTGTATCTAATAATGTTGCTGTAAAAATAAACCAACTCCTATTTCCTAAAGAGATTATGAAAGAGACAGATATATATTAAAGGGATGACATCATCTTAACCATCCTTCTCTCTGAAAGTTCATCTCCTATTGTCACAAATAACTGATTTGTTTATATTATTATAACTGAAATGGGTTAGACCAGAGGTGGGCAAACTACAGCCCGTGGGCCACATCTGGCCCGTGGGACCAACCTGCCCGGTCCCCGAGCTCCTGGCCCCGGAGGCTAGATCCTGGCCCCTCCCCTGCTGTAACCCCTTCCCCGCAGCCTCAGATCGCTCACTCCGCCACTGGCGCAATGATCTGGGTGGCAGGGCTGTGAGCTCCTGGGCCAGAGCAGCCACAGAGCTCAGCCTGACCCGGTCTCTGTGCTGCGTGGTGGTGGCGGCAGCAGCGTGGCTATAGCACCACCAGCCACCGGTGCTCCAGGCAGTGCGGTAAGGGGGCAGGGAGCGGGGGGAAGGGGGTGTTGGATAGAGGGCAGGGGAGTTCGGGGTGGTGATTGGGGGTGGGGGTGGATAGGGGTCAAGGTGGTCAGAGGGTTGAATGGGGGCAGGAGTCCCAGGGGGCAGTCAGGAAGGAGGGGGGGTTGGATGAGGTGGCAGGGGGCAAGGGTTCTGGGGGCAGTCAGGGGATGGAGAAGGGGTGGTTGGATGGGGCAGGGGTCCCGGGGGGGCAATCAGGAATGAGAGGAGGGGTTGGATGGGGCAGCGAGAGTCCAGGGGCGGTCAGGGGACAGGGAGCGGGGGGGTGTGGATGGGGCAGGGGTCCCAGAGGGACCGTCAGGGAACAGGGTGGGGTTGGATGGGGCAGGAGTCCTGGGAGGGAGGCAGATAGAAGGTGGGGGCCAGGCCACGGCCCCCTCCCCTAACCATCCCTCCATACAATTTACAAAACCTGATGCGGCCCTCAAGCCAAAAAGTATGCCTGCCCCTGGGTTAGACAAACTTTGTGTATAGTCAGCTCCACTGTTGCCCCAGTGCAGTCAGTTATATGTTACTCTTTCTGTTTTGTTTAATGCAGCAACAAGAGAGAAGAAAAACACTTAAATACAGGAAAATGTGATTGTAAAATCACAATGGGCAGTGGGGACTCAGGGCAGCTGTAACTGTAACTGCTTTTAACTACTTTCCTAGATTTCAAGTTGGCAGTGTCCCTGGAACTCTGCTCCAAAATACTTCACCTCCAAATCTTAAAGTTATTGCATGTATTCCATGCTAATCAAAGCATGGACAGATTCAGAATGGTATAAGTAGGTGCAGATATACTGAATTCAGTAATACTGAACCTGCTTACACTGGGTCTAAATATAGTCCAATATTGCTAATGTATTTGTAAAATCTGAAGAGATAATTCTGCTGTTGTGTGCATATGTATGTTTTGGAAGATAATATACTGGATAATTATGAGACAGGTCAAAACTTTTTATCTGACCTCCTGACTCTACCTCCTATCAATCTGCCAAATTTTTGCAATTCAGATCCAAAGGAACTCAGATCTGAACTGAAAATTCTTTGTAACAAAAAGTCTGTCTCTTCAGTCTATTTCACTAAAAATATCTAAAACAAACAAAACCCACACATCTAAGGGGAACAACAAGGTTTTTTGTTTGATTGGCTTTGAGGAAGGCCTGTCTGTTTTAGTTTCAGATATTCACAAACATTATTTTCTCTTTTAACATTTTTACTGTACCATCAGTGACAGTAAAAATTTTAAAAGAGAAAAATTTTAGTGAATATCTGAAACCAAAACAGTCAATCCTTAATCTTTAAAGTGATTCACATGCATTAATAAAACCAAGTCTGAGCTAAGCGAGCATTAATATACCCATTTTACGGGTGGGTAAACTGAGATCTCAATGCAGCTAAATCAATTTCTTCAGTTTAAAAACAACAAGATTTTTTTCCAGCTATCAGCCATGAGGGTGAAATCCAAGACACAATAAAATCATTAGAAAAACTCCCATTGATTTCAGTGGGGCAAGGATTTCACCCTGAATCAAACCAGGTTCTTTCCGCTTCATATCATCATCTAAAAATTTTGCAGGTCAAATTATGGCTTCAGTTACATCTGTTGTAAAGACAATCCCCATTGTATTCAAATGATACTTGCATTTGCAGCTGTGCAATAAAAACACCATTTTATTATTAAAAGGAGCAAATCTGATCCAAAAAATCAATGGGGCATAATAAACATAGAACCCCCACAATGCCATTTTGACAGTCACTGTTCAGAGTGGAATCACACTTCAAAGTGCACCAAAGAATTTATTTCAATAGATTGCAAAATACCTAGGTATTTCACAATGGATTTATCATCATATTCCTTCCTTTATTAACCATGGCACGTAAACCAAGAGCACAAAGGCAGCTCTCAGAGATAGAGATCCCAGAATGCTTTGGGAAAAAAATCTAAACAGAACTATTCTGCTGTTCTCTGATATGTTACGGAGGGCCCCCCCATCCCTCACCCCCAGAAGTGTTCTTAATTAAATAAGAATCTATTAAAGAATACAGTGCCCCTCTGTGTAAACTCCCACCCCCATCCTTCTCTCTGTTTTAAAAGCCTGCTACCTTGCCTTCTAACTTCCTGGGAGCTCATTAGAAACAGCCCCTTCTGCACGTACACATCACCATAACACTCGCAAATTCTGAGAGCGAGACAGAAATAAGCAGCTGAGTGAGAATACTGGGCCGGTGACACAAGCAAATGCAGACAAAGAACACCCTGATATTCACAAGGAAACAATGAAGGCTCACAGAAGTACACTGGGACCATGGGATTAAAATACAGACTACAGCTCAGTTCTGCACCAGAATTACATTGGTCCTCTAACTAGGTTCAATTATCAACAATAACCATGGCAGATTAGACAGATAAATCACACCAATTTCTGTGGGTGGTAAAATGTTTCAGTTAAATGATCCTTACACTTCACATGGCAGCTTTAAACATGGGCATGGTTATGGTCACATGCACCACTCCAACTTGTTACATCTCCCTTCAGATATTAATTTCCCTCTTGCGGCTTTTGGCTGTTCATTATGTAACACTTAACAAAGCACCATTTTGTTTTCTGACACTTGCTTCAAAAAATAGCTCCAATCCTTTCTTGTCTGAAAAATATGGACTGTTCAAACCAAGAAGGGGAAAGAAAATAATGAAAAATGTGCATATGACATCCCTCCCTGTCAGCCACATGGGTGATGAAAGCAGTAACACTAATGCTACTGACTCTTCCATCCCTTCTCAACGACGGGCAAATTATTCTAGGAAGTAACCCCTGTCATCTTGTATGAAAATAATTTTGGGCTATTTTGGCTCTCTCACACCCAGGCCATGTTCAGCCAGATGCCTTGGAGCAGGGTGGCGTGTCAGGTGCTGGCAAGCCATCCCAAACTGGAAACGCCGTAACAATCACTAGTCTTAAGGCATGAGACAGCTTGAACGACAGAACACATAGCGTATCCACAACCTCCTTGACACAGACAGGACCAACATGGGGGAGTAAGGATCATCAAATGGAACAAATCCAAAATGCAGTAGATGAACAACCTGCCTGCCTTAAACTTAAAAAGAAATTAAAGGTACAGTACATCCTTGTAAACAGCTCCTATTTAAAATGCATAGAATAGTAAAACAGACACTCTGGGCCCAGTTTGGAACAGGGCCTTCCACTCAGTCCGCCTTTAAGCACCTTCATGAAAGGTATTTTAATCTCTAAATGATTGCACAATCCTATGCAAGAGAAACTGGAATTATTTGTGTCCAGAGAATTGCAAGTGCAAAACAGGAAGTTCTACACACCTAGAATAGTACAACCAGTACATCTAACATTACAGACACTACACCTACAGAGCACAGAGTTTAATACAAAGTATTTCAGCAAAGACTGCAAATGAAAATTGCAAGTCACCTTGTAATTTTCCTGGATGCACTACAAATGCTCCTATAATTGAACCTCAGAAGTTTTCTGAGGGTAGTTCTATAGGCTACTTAAACTGTACTCTCTCAGCCTGTGGCTTCTGTAAGATGCTTCAAATGAACTAGATCAGGGGTTCCTACACACAGTCCATTGAATCCTGCAGCCATCTCATCTTTAAAAAGGAGATCCACTGGGACCATGAAGCTCCATGGTATTGTATGCCCCCACCTGCGATCCTACACCTTAACAGGCCACGTTGCCTACTGGGACTTTTTAGTTTACCCAAGTCACACTTTGGTAACAAACACGAGAATGGCTTCAATCTGCTCCACTCTATGAGAATTATGGGGGCTATTGGGCTCCCAGAATGTTGCACATTTGGCCTAAATGGGAAACGTTTGGAGACCATTAAAACAGAAAATCAGAAAAGAGATAACCGCAGAGTGAATACAAGATGTCTAATTCACTCCAGGGCTTCCAATGTCCTGGAATGAAGAGGAGCAATGTCCCAAAAAGTGAATTAAGTCCAATCTATTTACAGCATTCATGTAAAAAAAAAAAAATTTTTTTTGACCGGATTTTTGGTAACCTAATACACTTTTTTGAACTCTCTTCAGGAATGTTGTGGTAGGACTGGACAGACCATTCCTCTGCCCACCCCCGAAAAACTGTGCCAGAAGAGTGGAGAGGGGGGAGGAGAAGATACACATCAGGGACCATAATTGCAAGACAGATTACAGGGTTGTTTTATTTGGAATGTCACTGCAGTGTTTTTCTCTTCCATATATTGTGGGCCTGTACTCTACTGAGGGCCTTGTATTCTTCTGACAAAATGATATCAAAATCCTATAACATATTCTGGTAAAATTTGCAGCAGGCACCCCAGCTTCAGGACAGTGCCTCAGAGAAAAGATTGCAGGGCTGTCCAGGAACATTACTGACAGATTCATTGTATCTGCAAGGAGAAACAAAGGAATACAGCCACTAAAGCATCTCACTGATCAGGAGAGAGGAAAGATTCAGTTAATCTCCTTCAAACACAAATGCAAAGACTAAATGTTCACACTGATCCTTGTTTCTAAAATTGCGTGATCATCCACCCATCTTAATCTCCAAATTTGCTTGGTGCCACCTGTACGTGAGGGGTCTTCTAGAGTAGAATCTCCCCTGAGATTTTTACAATCAGCTGCTGAAGCACATTTGTGTGCAAGTGGGAGACAGCGCACACTGTATACATCACAATGCAGTACTCACATTCAAATAGTAAGAAACTGAATAGCAAACTTGACTGGATTTTCACCACATTGTCAGTAGTAAGGCCTGTAAGTTGAGGAGAAGAGTGATGGGCAGGGCCGGCTCCAGGTTTTCTGCCACCCCAAGCAGCAGGGGGTTGGGGTGGGGGGGGAGGCTGATCGGCAGCACTTCGGCAGCAGCTAAATCACGCCGCTCCATTTTTCGGTGGCAGTTCGGCAGCGCGTCCTTCACTCCCTCTCTTCCTCTTTGGCGGCACTTCAGCGGCAGCTCAAAGAGGAAAAGAGGGACTGAGGGACCCGCCGCCAAATTCCCGAAGACCCGGACGTGCCGCCCCTTTGTATTGGCCGCCCCAAGCACCTGCTTCCTTAGCTGGTGCCTGGAGCCGGCCCTGGTAATGGGAAGAGAAATCTTTAAGAAGCCAAGCAATTAGACATCAGGTGGCTATTTATCTTTTAACAGATCCTTTGCCAGTCTGGGAGAAGGAGGGGAAACCCCTCCACGAGAAACACACTTTACAGATTGAAAAACACAGTACTACATGTTCTATACAATTCATGCCAGTCCTGGGAAAAGAAGAATTAAAACAAAAATTGTGTTGGGGGTAGTGCTAGGGAGAGGTATGGAAAAGGTATGGTGACAGCATCGTGTTTGAGCACACCCTACTGATCAGTTGACATCAGTGTTATTATAGTTTTGGTAGAAACCCTCCAAGGCAGGGGTGGCCAAACTGTGGCTCACGAACCACATGCAGCTCTTTTACAGTTAAAGTGTGGCTCGCGGTGCAGTTCTCCACTTGCCAGACTTGGGTCGGGAGGAGTTTGGGGCCTCTGCCTTGCAGCAGGTTGGTAGGGTAGGGGCTTCTGCCCAGTGGGGAGGGAGGGTCATGCCTGCAGGACTCAGGGCTTCAGCAGGAGCAGGGCTGAAGCCCTAAGCTCCAGTAGGCGCCTCCTGCCAGCTGACGCGCCAAGCTCTGGCAGGTGTGCCCTGGCTCTCGAACTTCTAAAGATGGTCATATATTTGGCTCGGAGGGTCAGTAAGTTTGGCCACCCCTGTTCCAAGGTGTTAGTACACAATGAAAAGGCCATGAGGCATCAGAAAACTAGTGTCCTTGGAGGAAGGGTGAAAAGTGATAGTTAAAATTCACACCACACTTATATTTCTTGAATTAATGCCTAGGTGCCAGCTGGAGTCCCTTCAGCATATTGTGGGCCAATTTTTGAAAGGCACCTCAACTCAGCCTCCATTTTTGCTGAGACCATCAGTTTGTTAGACGTCTTGATGCTAGCTACAGCTGATCACACCCACAAAAATTGAGGCAGTTGTTTAAAAAATTAGGTCCTCTGTGTTCTTGGTCCAGTGGTCCAACAGGGAACCAGATGAAAGCAAATCAACCCAGCCATTCAGAGATTCTAAACTTCAAATTAGTTATCGTTTTCCATTGCTTTCTCTTTGTAAACAGAAACACATACTTCTCTATCATAATGATCCTAAACCCTGCACCTTACAAGGCTTTTGCTGCAGTATTTAGAACTTTTGTTGTAGAATACTGTGGGGAGTTTTTTCTTAGTATTTTTTTAAATAAGAATCTTCAGCCTTCTCCCTCATTTGACCCCAATTCAGCAAAGTACTTAAGCACATGTTTACCTTGAAGTCAATGGGACTTAAGCATGTGCTTCAGTGCTTTGATGAACTGGGGCCTTAATAGGGAAGTACCAAAGACATTTACTATGACATCTAACCCAGAGGCCCAGGTCACATTGTGAACAGGACTGTAAAGTGCAAATGGTGAGCAGAACTTCAGAGACTGAACTTATCTAAAGGGGATCTACTTTCAACCTACTCTGGATAGTTGGGCAATGATCTACCTTCCCAAAAAGAAATGAGATTTCAGGGTGAGAAGTACTGTCACTGATGTCATATATGTTTTCTCCTTTAATGGTGGCGAGGCTGGGAGAAAAGATATCATCTTTAGGGTACGACTATACTACCTGCCGGATCGGCGGGTAGTAATCGATCTATCAGGGATCGATTTATCACGTCTCATCTAGACACGATAAATCGATCCGCGAATTGACGCCCGTACTCCACCTCGGCAGGAGGAGTAAGTAGCGTCGATGGGGGAGCCGCGGCAGTTGACTTGCTACCGTGAGGACGGCCAGGTAAGTCGATACTTCGACTTCAGCTACGTGAATAGCGTAGCTGAAGTTGCGTATCTTAGATCGATCCCCCCACTAGTGTAGACCAGCCCTTAGAGTCAGAACATTTGCTGCTTTTACTAATTTTCAACGGTTTTCAATATGTATCATCAGCTGAATGCCAGATCACAAGGTAAAATACAGTCACATTTTTATAAAAATATATGCCTAAGACACACTGGGCCTTGATTCTGTTCCCGTTGATGCCAATGGAGCAGAATCAGGCCTGCAATGGCAAATTTTGCCCTCTGATATATTATCAACTCTTAATTAATGGGAGTTTAACATGAGCAAGGATTAAGTAAAATAAAAAATGCAACTATAATAAACAGAAGAAAGGGGGAGTTGATAATAATGAATATAAACCAGAAGAAGCAAAAGGGACATAAGGCAAAATCTATGGGCAGTAGAAGGAATTTTTTTAATATATCAGGAACAGAAAGTTTCCTGACAATGGCACTGGTCAATTACTAGATGGTAATGGCAGAATCATCAGCAATAATGCAGAAAAGGGAGAAGTGCTCAATAAATATTTCTGTTCTGTATTTTGGGGAAAAACAGGTAATGTAGTCTCATCATATGGTGGTGATAACACTTTAACATCCTCCAGAGATAGTAGTGGAATGGAAAAAACAGATGCTTCTAAAGTCAGACATTTCTATATCAGCAGATCTAGATAACTGGCATCCAAGAGTTTCAAAAAAGATCAGGCTAATGAGCTTGCTGGAGTGTTAATGTTGATTTTCAATAAGACTCAGAGCACGGGGGAAGTTCCAGAAGACTGGATGAAAACTAATGTACCAATTTTTAAAATGGGTAAACAGTATGACCCTGGGTAATTATAGACCTGCCAGCCTGGCATCGATCCTGGGCAAGATAATGGAGTCACTGACATGGGTCTTGATTAATAAAGAATTAAAGGAGGGTAATGTAATTAATGCAGATCAACAGGGATTATGAAAAATAGATCCTTGTCAAACTAACTAGATATTTTTGATGTGATTACAAGTTTGGTTGATAAAGGTAATAGTGTTGATATATCCTATATATAGACTGCTTTAAGGAGTTGACTTAGTATCACACACCACTTTGATTAAAAAACAAGAATGATATAAAATTAACATGACACAAATTAAATAGATTAAAACCTGGCTAACTGATAGATCTCAAAATGTAATAGTAAGCAGGGAATCATCACTGAGTGTGTGTATTGCCAGTGGGGTCCAACAGGGATCAGTTCTTGGTCCTATTCTATTTAACATTTTTATCAATTACCTGAAAGATGACATAAAATCATCACTGATAAAATTTGCAGATGACACAAAAACTGGGAGAGTAGTAAACAATGAAGAGGACAGGCCACTGACTCGGAGCGATCTTAATGGCTTGGTAAACTGAGCACAAGCAAACAATATAGGTTTTAATACCACTAAATGTAATATATACACCTAGAAACAAGGAATGTAGGCCATGCTTACAGAACAAGGGACTTTATTCGGGGAAAACAGTGATTCCGAAAAAGGTTTGGGGTTATGATGGATCATCAGATGAACATGAGCTCCCAGTGTGATGCTGTGACCAAAAGAGCTAATGTGATCCTAGGATACACAAAGAAGGGGAATCTCAAATAGGAGTAGAGGTTATTTTACCTCTCTATGTGGAATTGGTGCAAAATCTATGAAAAAAAAGACTCAGGACTTCAAGTTGCATGAGTGTGTCCGTGTGCAGGATTTGGCCCACTCTATACCTCATGCTGAAGTACAAACCTTACATTTTGTTTTGAGAAATTCAACAGCTTTTCAGCCATCTACCACACAATTATTATCCCAGGAAGTCTGCTTCTCTCTAGAAAACAAATCTCTGATATTTATATGTACCCAGAAAGAAGGGCATGGAGTATTTCATTCCCCCGTTACAGAACTATCCTGAATACTGTTTTTCTCTCTTCTTCAGTTCTGTTTGTTAATGACTATAGGCAGTGAAGTTCTCTCTAGCTGTCCAACAGGTTCTCTTGGTCCATTCCCTGAGATAGTAATGAAAGGGAGATATCAGCACAGCAGTGGCTACATTTGCCTAACCTAGCAGGCAATGCAAGGAAAGAGATCCTAGATACAGTTTGTTTGTATGCATGCATATGCAAGCGCAAATCAGGTATTAATATATATTGTAGCTACTGGGACTTTTACTTATTTAAAATTACTTGTTTCTATATTATGGTGAAGGCCAATTGATATAAAATATTACTAATCCTGGTACTCTTTATTTAGGTTGCATCATAAATATGTATTAAGAAGTAGCGTTGCCAGGTATTGAGCACATGTTCATCTCGCCAGATTGTATGCCATGTTAGTTTATTATCTGCTCCTTCATTATGAGCTGCCATTTCCCTCTATTAAGTCCTCTTAGTCTTCCCAGTGAATGTTACCTTACACATCCTTTCCTTCTCTCCCTCTCAATTCTTGTTGCTTATTTTAAAGAGGAAAAGTGTGAAAGGTACTTGCAGCCAGTAATAATGTATCAGGTAAAATTATCAAAAGCGCTTAAGGAACTTAAATGTCACTGAAAATCAAAAGGTGCTTAGGAACCTAAGTCCCAAAGTTGCTTTTGAAAATTGGATTTAGGCTCCTATGTCACATAAGCACTTTGAAAATTTTACTCAGCATGGATAAGGGAGGTTCTCATAGAGCTCCTTCCCTTTTTGGCAATTTCTTTTATTCAGATCCTTCAAGTGATTTAATTCCAAAGAACAAAATCTTGAAGCACGGCCATATTTCAAAGCAGGTTAAAATAAATGTGGAACTAGCTCTGTACTGGGCTGGATATTCCCAGAGTTTACCTTAATAAAACTTCTCATTAGTTCTTGTAGCTTCACCTTTATGAGGGTCTCTCTCTTTTCCTCTCTGCTGAAAGGGAACTAACAAGTCACGCTTGCTCTGGCTGCCTAGAGGAGTCAGCACAGTAGCTCTGCATTTCCCATGTAGCATTGATGTTTCTTCTCGTTACAGAAAAAGGAACAAGCTGTTCTTCAGAAGATCTTGTCATACTTGTATATGGGGTTAAATACACAAATCATAAAAGGCTTTAAGAAAGGTCCTTATAATGGCCATTTATTTCAGTACGTGATGATGTGGTGTCATCATATTATGCCTCTGTTGTCATCACACAATGACCAAGTGACACAACATAACATCATTTCTTTTTTATGTGTCACAGCAATTTAACAATATCTAAAGCTTGGTTTTCACATATGTTTACAGCCACACAAAAAGAAGGTGGCCCACCTTTTAGATGGTCTCTATCTTATTCCAATAAACAAATACAATTGATGGGAGCTGTATAAGAGATACACATCTTTATCTTCAAACAAAAAGAAAAATGCAAGTCAAGCTTGTGCCCAACCAAGTGTGTCCCAGATAAACTGCACTTTTCCTGATGCACTGTTTAAGCCTCTAGATCCACAATTACTGAAGAGATCTTTTCTTTCAAAACCCTTCAGACATGGGGGTCACGAAGGGTATGTCTACACTGTAGCTGCGAGTGTGCCTCCCAGCCCACACAGACAAACTCACGCTACCTCTGCTCTAGCTACTGTACTAGAAAAAGTAGTGTGGACATTGCAGCATGAGCAGTGACATGGACTGGCCACCTGAGCTTGGACCCAGGGTGTAGGACAGGCTTGGATTCAGCAGGTTTGCTCAAACCGCAGCGTGTGCCACAATGTGGTTCAGAGGATAGTCTCTAGCTAGAGCTGCTTGTGTTCTCTCCTCTTGCACACAGACACGCACAAAAAATAAATTGTCCAGCTAAATGCTAAACCTCAACATTCTGCACCGCAACTTCAAAATGTATCCAATAATTAAAGTTTTCTAGAAGAAACACTGCCATTTAAATATTTATAATCATTTCAACTATTTATAAAAATGTATATACCAGTATCTTACCCCAATATAGAGACTGTTAACTAAAAACTAGGTATCTTCCATATTTCTTGCTTGTCTAGTTTGTGATAAGGAAACGTAATTCAAACATCTGAATACATAAGACACTTAAGATCGCTGTTTTAGGGTAAGTTTTTATTCTTCATTTGATTTTTTTGTTAATTTAACTTCAGTGTGAACATTACTGATACTTCCTCCTCTGGAATCAGAGAATGGACTTTCAAACACTGAAAATCTCCAGCTTTTCTCATGTGTCTGAATGCTGATTAGAACTTCTTTTAGCATAAACTACAGGCCAGGGGTACTGAGCAGCAGCAAAGCTGATTTTGGTTGTTTAGGATGATGTTGGAGATGTGTGGGATGTGGAAAGGAGACAGCTTAGGGTGAGAACGAGAAACGATGAGTGGAGCAGGGATAGGATAATGAATGATTTATCTGAGCGATTAATTGCTTTTTATACTTTTCATTAGTGAAATATGCAGTCTAATTCAAATTAACCAAGGTTTTTCTGCAGGAATATATAAACATATAAACACAAAGACATGCACACAGAGTTGTTTCTAAAGAGAATGGTTTCTGAAGTTGTCCATCAGACATGCCTGATCATGACATAAATGTACAGAATTGTATATGCACTACTTTGGCACTGCAGCTTAGGAAAAGCTAGAAACCACAGCCTCCTGTATCCCTGCTTCAACATAACATGTCAGTGTAAATGCAACTCTTACCACTTCCAGACATAGCTCCTCAATCTTTCCCTCCCAAATTCTTTCTGTGTCTTTAGACCATTTTAAGATGCCACTTACCCACTTCCCCCACACCCAAGACCTTGCCTACAGCAAAGAAGTATGTGCATTAGCCTAGCAACCTGACATAAATATCCAACCAACCAGTGAATAAATCTGGCTCACTCCTAGTGACAATGTCCCCATACATAGCCTTATAACAAACAAAACATGAAATAAAGGATGAATTCATTATTTAATTCGATTCAATTTATCATTTAAGGTTTGGGAGGGGGTAGGAGGGCATCTGCTTCCTTTTTGTTTTGCCAGAAGTATACTCTTTAAGTCTCATATTATTCACTGATTCACTATTGTAAGAAAATACCAGGTACCATGTCTTTCTCTGCTGATTTGTAATTGACTAGCCAAATACCTTAGCCAGCATAAGAAAAGGCAAATAGAAGGGGGGCAGGACACTGTGTTTCAATGGAAAACATAGACAAGCAAAAGGTAATACATTAGACAAATTTAGTTCACTAAGGGGCAGGTCCTGTGGCTGCTCAGCAGCACTTCTCCGCTCCCAGCAGGGGCAGCTCTACCTTTTTGGCCGCCCCAAGCAGTCATGCGCGGGAGGCACCCCGGAGCCGCGGGAGCAGCGGACCTCCCGCGGGCATGACTGGTGAGGGTCCGCTGGTCGCGCGGCTCGGCTGGACCTCCCGCAGCTGCGGATGGTTCGCAAGTCCGGCGGCTCCGCTTGAGCTGCCGCAGTCATGCCTGCGGGAGGTCCAGCCGAGCCGCGGGACCAGCGAACCGTCCGCAGTCATGCCTGCGGCAGGTCCGGTCGTCCCGGGGCTCCGGTGGACCTCCCGCAGGCATGACTGCGGCAGGTCCGCCGGCCCAGCCTGCCGCCCCCCCGGGAAAGGGCCGCCCCACGCGCGTGCTTGCCGCGCTGGGGTCTGGAGCCGGCCCTGGCTCCCAGTGAAGTCCCAGGGCACTCAGCTACCCACTATGATGGACACAGCAGAAGGAACTAGATAGAGCGCTGGTTTGTAATTTCAGTAATAACAGATGACAAATGTTGCGGGGGCGGGGGGAAGAGAGAAGAAAAGCCACACAGAAAGTCATATGAGATTTTCTTTTAAAAGTTCCAGCTAATCTTGGTTTTGGTGGAAACCACAGTGCCTTCTCGCATTGTGACAAGACTATCTGTTCTGAGCAGTTCCTGCTGTCTGAAATATTGACTAATGGCCTTCTTCCAGCTCACTTTCAGCAGATAAAAGGAAGCATGCCCAGTGCAGAGATCATGGCTGCATGCAAGAAGCATCAGGTTTGCCCATCAGTCCACTCTGAATGTCTAATATGTGATGAGTATTCAGAGGGCAATGTGCTCTCCAAACTCCACATAGGCAGAACTCTAACGCTGAACATTCAACAAGAACTGCTCTTCCCATCTGCTCTCAGCCTATATCAGTGGTTCCCAAACTTTAACAACCTGCGAACCCCTTTCACTAAAATGTCAAGTCTCGCAAATCCCCTCCTAAAAATGAATATCTCCAGGGATTTTCTCCTTTACCTGAGTATAAATAATAAAAGCAGTGATCTTGGAAATATAAAATTTGTTTTTATGACGTGCTAATAAGCATTTATCATTACAATATTTTTATTACATTATGAAAATGGCAACACTTCCAAGATCTCCCTTTCGTAGCTTGTATCACTTTGAATAAGCCTGTTATGAGACAAGGCTTCTATGTTTCATCAAGGAGTATCAGATGTGAAACAGCATGAAGGTATTCAAGAAGCCAACTCAAAGAGTTCCTCCTACACAAGCATTCAGGTCTTGAGCAATCCGGGCAAACAATGCACAACAAAGTTTAAACTTTCTTCATAATAATTTTAAAAACAATACTAGCTGCCTATTTAATTTTAAAAACAGCAAAAACTATCCACCTCCCTTTCCATTTCTTATAAAGAGTCTAGAAGTTTAAAATCTTCTGAGTGTGATAGATATGCTTGCTTTGATCTGCTTAGCTCTTGGAAGTCCAGGGGCTCCAGGCTGCTGGCCCCCTGCTGCCTGGGGTCCCTAGGGACAGCTCTGTCCGCCATTAGGGAATTTTTCCCCGTGAACTCCCAGAGGTTCCCAAACCCCAGTTTGGGAACCACCGGCCTATATTAACACTAACTATTTTATAAAACACAAGGCAATTTTATGTTCCCCTCTATCATCGCTACATGAAAGGGGTGTGAACAAACTTTAGAGGGGATAAAAGTGGGCAATGTTTATATCCTGAATGCAATTAAGTTATTAGCAGCCAAAAAGAGATTGCTTATGGCTGGATTACAATTTACAAAATTCAAGGGAAAAAACAGAGGACAGTTTTCCACTCCAGCCTTAAATATAGCCATTGTGACTGCATCAGCTAATGCAGAATCTGAGATCTATTGCTCAGTACACCAGAGTCCAAACTGGTGATTCTGGCCTTTAAATGTGTGACAAGGCCAAATTGAGAGACTCCCATGCAATAAAAAGGAGATGGGGGGAAATAAATGTAAAAAAAAAAAAAGAGTGATATTCTGACGTAATAAAAGTCATCTTCACCCTCAGTTTAACGTAAAGCATTGTTAATGTCAATAATTTCCAGTAACAAACAGGGAGATAATACCCATACCAGGTTTGTGTGGGATGAAGGTAAATTTAAATGACATGCCTTGTAAAGAGGAACAAATTGTGATTAGTACCCAACAGAATGTTCCACATGTACGTACTGCAATAGCTAAGTACAATGGCAAGAGTTAAGGATGCAGTGGAAACCTTAACCCTTAAATTGCTGTAGTTTTCCAGCCACCAAATGAATGCTTAGAAAAGTGTACACAGACAGACAGAGAGAGTGCAAATTTAATATAGCGTTAAGATTGAGACTATCATATAACTTTCATATGATGTCCTTTAAAATAACACTAATAGACACAGGTCTTTCAAAAAAATCCCTAGATGCTACAAACGGGAAATTCACAGTTCACGTTTGAGATCACAACCTTAACCCTGCCTTTGGATCTCCAGTCAGCTTCTGCCTACAGGATGGAGACCGTCCCCTCCCTTCATTAGCTACACCACCACCCTTAAAACTGTCCTAAGTTTATGAATTTCATCAGCATATGCTTTAGCCATGTCATGGTTTAACACACACAAATCTTTCCAGCCCATGGATCTTTGCTACTTATTGGGATCATACTGAAGCAGATCTCTGTAGCATTAGGATTTAAGTCTGGAGTTGAAAAGGACCCCCAAGATCGTAAGCACGTGTTATATGTAGGATTGTTGATTTCTGTCTACCTAGTGCAGATGCACTGTGTTGGACCCAGACTAAGTGGTCGGAGGAACAACTGATTCAATGGGTTTGTCTTGAACCCATCAAATTGCTTCATGTGACTTGCTGATTGAGCTGAGGGATGGCAGAGTAAAATTGGCCTGAGGTGTAAGAAGACCGCCAAGCAGAACCTGTAAAGCTGGCTCGCCTCCCATCTCCTCGGCGAGAGGGGCAGAAGTAATGTGAATGGCATCTCATCTTGGCATCCTAAGTGGGCAGATCTTGGTTTGTAAGTAGAGCTTAGTAGAGAATTACATTTTTTCATCGGTTCGACTTCCAAAGCCTGGATACCTGGGTTCTCCTTGTTGTTTCTCACTCTAACTTGCTTCAGGACAGTGAACAAGTCATTTAACTTCCCTCAGCCTCAGCTATCCCCACCCAAATAATGGGGATAACCTAGTTTTCCTACCTCAGATATCTGGCTCCCACTGATGTCATTAGGAGGTTTTCCACTGGTGTGGAGCAGAGTCAGTCCCTAGAAAACATGGTGAGGCCTAAACAAACAAACTGAGTGGAAATAAATGTAGCTTTTATATGTATAATTTCTATAGCTTTATGACTGTAAACAGTGCATTATCAATAGAGTAAGTTCTGGTCTACATTACAAATTTATGTTGGTATAACAACGTCACTCAGGGGTGTGCAAAATCCACATCTCTGAGCTTCGCAGCTATACTGACCGAATTCTCCATATAGACAGCGCTATGGCAACAGGAGGGCTTCTCCCAGCAACACAGCTACTGCCTCTTGGGGAGGTGGAGTACTTGCATCGATGGGAGGAGTTCTCCTGTCAGTGTAGGTAGCTCCTTCACTAAACTCTACACAGCTGCACCGCTGCAGCACTGAAAGCGTAGACACGCCCTAAGACAACTTGCCTTGCCCTGAAGAGCTCAATTTTACACAGTACTGTATTTTATAAACTGTTATCTCTACAACTTGTACAATAATATGCAACAATACTCAGCAAAACTAATTGGTACAACAATCTACAATTGGCTTTTTAACTTCAGAACCAGAAAAACTACAAACTTTTTAAAAACAACAACAACAACAAAAGCTGAGAGTCTGCGGGAGATCTCAAGACCCTCAGGAAATCAGTCTGCTGCTCAACCTAGGGTGAATGTTGAGGGATTTCTTTATTATTTTTAAAATAAAAATAAAGCAAAGAAAAATATAGAAATGTCACATGTCAAACACCCAAATTACACAACATCTTCTGAAATCTGACACACAAACTAGTTCATCTGAACATACTCATGTTACAGTTTCATTGGGTGCGCTACGGAAATGAATAAAATGAGGGCTGCAAGCACTTACTCCATACTCTTAATTACCAAGACCTTCATAACTAAAAGCACTCTGTGAAATCAGATAAAACAAAGCCCCATTTTGATCAGACCCCATGTAAATGTGGAAGTCAGACGCACGTTTGCAATTATATGGAGCAGTCACTCATTGTTGCAAAGCCTGGGGTTTCGGTTTATAATTTGGCACTTCTCTCAACCTAGCAGCATTTTGATTGTCCTGGGACTAGTCTTATAATGTAAGTGGCCTTCAGTTTGGAACTCGTTACTTACTCCTCTTATTGGTCCATCCAAACTGCGCAAAATGTATGGACAGGCACTCTGCAAAACCTCTCTTTGTGGGGTGAGTTGATTGGTCAGATATTGGGGAGGAAGTGGCTGCTGTTTAGTTTTGATTTTGAATGGGTTTTAGTGAATAAGTTTGGAATTCTAATTGAAGGCAAGGACACCTAGCACTAAGGACAAACATTCTTTTAAATGTGCTGAATTGAAAGAAGTTAATAAAAGACATGATACAAGGTGATTCACTCGGATGCTTTAAGTTCCCATGGATTCTATAACTTGCTCTACCGCGTTCTCCTCCTAACACCTGTCACAAACTGCACGTGTATGACAACGAAGACCTCACAATCACAGTAGGTGAGTGGGTATCAAAGTGCAGCAGCCTTATCATAGAGGTAACAAAACAACAAAAACATTTAAAGGAGGAGATTTATTGTGTTCCAGGAAAATAAAACCCAAAGAATCAATTCCATTAAAAAAACAACAACAACAACAACAAAAACTCTGGGTCAATTTGTATTTGCACATGAATAAAAAAATATTTAAAAAATATAGAAGTAGTTGCCAAGTTAATTTAATAGATGAAAGCCTCAAAATAAAGCTCTCCATTATGAGACTACTTCATTGCAAGGCTCTTGCTGCTGCATCTTCATTCCCAATTTATTTGCAAATCATTCATTACACATAGCTTTTCAGTCAGACAATACTTTATTTGGACAATACCAATCTTCAAGGGTGCAGGGCCCTAGTATTTCCATATCTTTTGTTTCAAAATATTTCCACTTTGCAAAGAGCAGAACTGTTTTTCACCTGACCTTTGTCAGCTAACATCACTGCACTGCATTTTGGAGGTATAACAACAATGGATATGACCTGCCTTATTTATTCAGTGTTAAGTATTAACAAGGCCTGTGCTATCTCATCCACTGCCATATTTCTAGGCAAGAACTGCGTACATAAGTGGCCTTATACAAACAGTGGCCCAGCCTTTGGGAAGGATAAAGCATCCCTCAAATTGAAAAAGAACCTTTTCAACTTCTTGTAAAAGCTCAATTGTAAAATAAAACTGTGTGTGTGTGTGTGTGTGTGTGTGTGTGTGTGTGTGTGTGTGTGTGTGTGTGTGTGTGTGTGTGTGTGTGTGTGTGTGTGTGTGAGAGAGAGAGAGAGAGAGAGAGAGAGAGAGAGAGACTCTGCTGTTCTACAGTCAAAGGATCCTTATTTCTATCTTTAAGAAATCAGCGGTGAAATTTACTGTAAGGTCAAACAAATACCTCTCAACATGCAAAGAAACAGTGGTCCTCAGGATCTGTTCTGCAGGGATTCATCTTTTCAGTTTCTTATGTACCGTGGAAATGTAAATTTTGTTATCTGATATTGTGGAGAGGGAAAGCCAACAAAAGTTTATTAAAGCACTTTCCTAGGATTTTAAACTTACTGGACCACATACACACTGTAATGACTTTTGTTTTAACTGCTTTTGGAGATTGCTTTAGTGGACATTGAAATTGAATTGCCAGCTATGCCAGTACAATAAGAACGTTTAACATGATACATAAAAGATCTATGTCATTATGTTGTTCAGAGGTTTATACTCATTTGACCGAAGGTAGGAACAGATGAATATTTTTGTTCTCAAGTTTTTGGGTTTTTTTTTTTAAAAGGACACAATCATACTATAGTCACTTTGATGTATCTATCTGCCCATGCACAGAGAAATGTACAGTAGCTACAGCTGCCCTCCATACTCCCACCCCCAACCAGCCTAAAACTGAGGGGAGCTGCTAATGGACAAATCTGTATAAAATATAGTTGCTATGGAGAGGTAGCAGCCTTAGTATACCCTTAGTGGAGCTATGGTGGCCTGATACAACTCCCATTGAAGTTATTGGCACTGACTATAAGTAACCAAGCGCACTATTCCAGAATAAGAGTGTCCACACATGGAGTTATTCAAAAATAACTGTTTCTGAATAAATCCGTGTGTGGACAAGCCCTAACTTCAATGGAGGTATGCTGATTTACACCAGCCAAGGATCTGATCCTATGGACATTTGTGCATGCTGCACTCTACTGGCTGTTAGAAAGAACATAAGGGCCTCCTACCAAGAGGTAACAGAAAACTTCCTGTAGTTAAATTAGCGGAGGCCTATGTTTTTGGAGTTACAGGACTAGGGTTCTGGCCCTGGCTCTGCAAGTATCTGTGGTTTATTTAGGGCAGATTTTGATCCCTCTTGTAGAACCAAAACATTAAAATTACAGTAAACAACAAATACTTTTGATTTCAAAATTTCCTTGACAACTAGAATGTTCCCCGAACATCCAAATATATTACATTTTCCAACGAAAAGACTTAAAAGTTTTAAACTTTTTACATTTTTGTGACTTTTCCTTTATCCTTCTAGAAATCCAAGGAAATTCCATTACATCCAGTCAATCAGTTTTAATGACTGCCCCCAGACTGCCTCACGCTTGGTGTCAATCCATATGCAGTACTCATGTACGGTATCACAGGGATAAACATTTTATAAATGCATATATGCCAATAAATAGATGACAGACTTTGACACTGGCTTGTGCAATAGGTTGTTTTCAATGGCAAGAACATTAAAATGTCTATGACGTTGCCAATATTTGAAAACTAGTCATGGTTCTCCATCAGTGAAGCTGACAGAAAAGAGTAAGAGCCACTATAGCTGTTGTCTTTAATAAATTATTTCAACAATAAAACCAAAAATGTGTGGTCATGCCGGTCCATAGCCATTGCTCATCAACAAGTGCTTTCCATAACTCTTACACATGTATTGGGCAGGGCCGGCCCTGGTATTGGTGGTGCTGTTTTGCGACAGACAATGCGTTTTCCCCCACACGGATTCTTTCTGCAACTATTTAAAAGCTAATAGAGGAATAAGTCTGCTGGTTTCCAGCCATCGATAACTTGGACAGCTCCATTTGCTCTTTTAACTTAATAATATGTTGACTCTGCCTTCTCATTTATTTAATTTTTTTTTAAACTATACCTTTATTTACCTATAGAAAGGAAAAAAATTAAGTTGTAAGGAAAAAAAAACACTCTAGGAAAGTCCAGAAACAAAAACTTTGTTTAAAAACAAATCAAGGCTACTAAATGACAAGATACTCACCTATCACATTTACAAAACCCACACACTTACAAAAAAGGAAACGAACAGTAAGAAATCTGTTGAAATTCGTCAAGCATGTTTATAAAATGCCAAGATTGCTGGTTACTACCTGGCAGAAATTACTAAGGGGTTAAAAACCAGGAACTTCCTTAGTCTGCTCTTAAGGCAAATTAAAGGGGCAGCAGCTGCTTTCCTAAACCTGTAACAAAATACTCAAACGCTGTTGGCCCAAATTGGGCTTGAGGCAAAACTGAGAATAGGTTCAGCGTAGCCTACAAGGAACTCTTTCCAACAGCTGCAGTGAACAGATACAACCCATGTCACTCTTCCTTCCTTCAGCCAGCCTCAACCGCCTCCATGTGTGCACACACAAAATTAACACTCACAGTTTGCATGCTTTGAAAGTGCAAACACTTATGCACACACTAAAAATATTCTAACAGCTGGGGATATATAAGTGGTAGAATTTGCACCTGGAAACTCATTTAGGAGGAGTGTGTTTTGTTGGTGCAAGTTCTAACATCTGAATAATATTCCTTACCTCTGCCCATGCAAAAGAGTGAACAATGTTTGCACTTGTGTGTGACGCTTCTCATGCACAAGTGCAGGGCTGAAAATAAGGCTCTTCAAATCTAGTAAACAGTAATACAGTAAACTACAATTTCAAGTTCCCCCAACAGTTGGTTCTGTAATTTTTCATTCTCACTTTTTCTGACCATCTAAATACTAAAGATGCCACACTCCATGTTGATTTAATTTATCCTTGCAACATCCCTCTGAATTATCAAATTTCATCTTGCTAATTTTGTAAATACATTTGACATTTTGTGATGCCCCACCCCCTCAAGTCTTCCCTTTTGGTCTCCACTCCATAGCGTGCACCCATCCATGTTGATATGTCGGTGGTGAGAATCATCTCACCATGTTGCACTTACACCCACAAAAATCAAACTCTCCAGCATTTAGTATCACTCATGTATTTCCCATCCTGCTTACAACCTGTTCTCCAATGCATCTTTCTTATTGTTTTTGTTCATCTGCACTTATGGTACCTATATGGCCCATGACACCCACCAGTTACAGCAGCAAGGAATTGTGCTCCTGTGCACACAAAGTAGCATGGCAAAGCATGCCATGCTAATACATGCAGTTGGCAACAGGCTCTTACAAATCAGACACCTTAGAAACTAAAGCACTAGGAAAACGAACAACTAAAAACTGAAGAAAGAGTGAGAGAATTGCTCACTATTACATTAGCAACCCTAATATTATTTATAAACACTGTATCTATCACTTCAATTGGACGTTTCTAAACAAGACAAACAAGATACCCATAATTATACTGAAATGCCATTTTTACCTTAGCCCAACAATTGTGTGCATTTTTCCTCACAAAACGCAATAAGCAAACCACCAATTTATTATTTTCTGTAAATTACAGACAGATGAATCAATCTAAATACTTCTTTTGTCGCAGATTTGGTTTTTAACCCAGAATTCTGTTTTCTTCAGATAAAACAAAGTGCAATAGGTGTTCAGATTCATTTCTGCCTCCTCTATCATGTATCTCCTCCATACACCACGGTCTTTCAGGCTGGCAGGCTTAAAGTAGTAGCTAAAAAGTAAAATTTAACCCATCTCATAACAGTGAGCAATTCATGTCTCTCTCCTCTTTTCTTCCATCTTCCCAGTTCTCTCCTACTCTCCTGGGTTTTGTGAAGCATTTCCCCAGTAACCCTTTATTCTGACCAGTCCCACCCTTCTCTTCCATATTTCTCTTCCCCAACTCCCTTTGGTTTGTCTTCTCCCTTCTCCCCGTTTATGGGAGAGAGTTCTGACATAGGTACTCTCTCCTCCTTTCACCCTCCTGAATCCTCAAAAGTGACCTGTAACAGTGACATTCCCATTCACTGTCACTGAAGAGCAATGAATGTAGAGCTCATTGAGGCTGCTCCTTTAGTTGGCGAGAAGTGATGGCTAGGGAGCAATATGAAGCACCAGGGCTGAGTTCCCAACACCTGCACAGGATCATCCTCAGACCTGATCTTGGATGTGATGCCATGAGACTGGCAGGCCAACCCACATTCAGTTCATGTGGTGCTCTGTGCTCTACATCCTCTGCTTGTTTCTTCCTCGCTTGCTCCATTCCACCCCACCTCTCTTCCTCCAACTGTTTCCCTCCAAAGCGGTGTTTCTCCCTCTTCCTTTCTCTCCCCTGCTGTTGATCTCCACTCTCTCCCCTAGCCTCCTCCTTCACTTGGCGACTGTGCTGCTGCTAGCAATGTTGTGTGCTGCCGTGTTGTGTGCTAGCAATGCTGTGTGCTCCCATCACCACCAGCAGGGCTGGCTTTATGAAGGGCGGGGCCCGATTTGAATACCCGGCAGTGGTCTGGGGCTTCGGCGGCACTTCAGAGGTGGAGGGTCCGCTCCAGGTCTTCTGCGGCACCGAAGGACCCCATCCCGCTGAAATGCCGCCGAAAACCCAGACCGCCACCGGGTAAGTAAAAAAAAAAAAAAAACCAACAACAACAACAAAAAACCCTAAGGCACAGGGGCACGGGGCCCTCTTAGGCACAGGACCCAATTCCAGGGAATCAGGCGAATTGGCCTAAAGCCGGCCCTGACCACCAGGAGGTCAAAGTGCATTACAAACAGTAAATTTAACCTCCACAAATTACAGATGGGAAAAATGAGGAACAGAGAAGGGAAGTGACTTGCCCAAGGAAATATTTAACAGATGCGGGAAGAGAACCCCAGACTGTCTGACTCCCAAGACTGTTTTAGTTAGGAAGAGGAGATTTTTGAGGAGGGATTTGAAGGAAGACAATGAGTCCGTTTTGTGGATGTTTACGGGAAGCTCCGCCCAACCATGAGGAGCAGCATCAAGAGAAAGCACAAAGGTGCTTGTTTGAAAATTTAACAAGTGGGCAATGGAGGCTGGCACGATCGGAGGTGGGAGTCGACCTCTTGATACTGAATGAGAGATAATACATGAGGTGGGGATAGACTGTCAAGGGCCTCAGATATGAAGACAAGTAGCTTGTTTGATGGGATACAGAAGACGGAGCCAGCGGAGAGATGCAAAGAGAGAGGGGACATGGTCAAAGTGATGGGCTAGGAAAATGCTCTTCTTTATATCAGTCATTGGATTTCATCGACCTTTCCATTTTAATAGCCTTTGACCTTATAAACAAAGGGCCAATTTAGTCCTGCGATTAAGATTACTGTGCATTTGACATGTATTTTTAAAAGTATGGGGGGGGGAATGATTTGATGGAGGGGAACATCTGTATCACTTCTGCATAGAGCATTTCCCTAGCTACACTGGTATTAGGGGCGAAAGCATAATTTGCTGTGATGCCTACAAAAAAAACTTGACAATAGCTAGGCTGCTGCTGTGCTGAGACCACTGCCAACCATGCTGACCACTACTATCTCACCGTTTCTTTGTACTCCCCCATCGGTCTGTCTGTGTATCCAGCTGTTAGCTCCTGTCTTATACTTTGATTATAGAAGACTTATACTTAGTCTTTGGGGTAGGGACTGTCTTTTTGTTCCGTTTGTACAGCATCTAGCACAGTCTATAACTGGGGTTTCTAGCTACTATGGTAATATAAATAATAATAATAACCACCACCACCACCAATCTACTGGAGACATAAACCAAACTAGTCTTTCCCGTTACTCTTTACACAGCTATCATGTACCTCTATATTTGACAGTGATTTCTTACAGAAAATACGGATTAATAATTTATTATAAATGTTGCCAAACAGAATATCATCAATCATAATAAAGACTGAAATCTGTACTTGAAATGAACAGCATCAGCCAGGGATGACTCTTGGCATTTTGCTGGCTAGGATGGAGAATGTTTTTAATCAGTGGAGGAAAAGACAACACATGGCCAAGCAGTACAGTGGTATGGCCCTAGTATTTAGCACCCTGGGCAGCCGCCCTGCTCACCCGCCCCTAGAGCCAGCCATGATATTTAGCACTGTAATTTATCTGTAAACATATTTGAATGGATGCATCTGGCTTAAGTTACATTGGAGGTACTTAGCAATCAAGTAGGTAATAAACATGTTTGAGATTTGACAACACCACTGTAAGCCAGTGGGCAGGTACACCAGCCAGAGAAGATAAAATAAAGCTCTAAACTGCAGTTCAGTCCAAGTCCCCTTCTTCAGGGCTGGCTTTAATAACAGTGAAAGTGTCAAAAAAAAAGGCAAGGAACTCAGTCTACTTGTAAGGGGACACGTCCTTTACCCTAGGTAGCCTGTCCTTGCAGCTGCTAACCCTGTGCTCCTCTAGCCTCACCCCAGATCACTCACCAGACAGGCAGGGAACCTGGGCTCTCCTTGTAACCACTTTTATGCTGCAGTTCAAGGAGCACCTTCAGGCCTTGTCACAACCATCAGTAGACATTTTTATTTTGGATTTAGTAGAGTGATCTAACATATGTAGGGTCTTGCCCTATCAAGCCCTTTGCCTCCTTCATCCACTAACATCTCAACACCATTTTTCTTGGTGTCCCTTGTGTCTGGAAAAGTCTCTGTGATCCAGTGCGCCTAACCACCTTACTCGACTGAAATCCCTCTGTTCTACTGATTTAGTCTTCCACTGCTAACCACTCTCTCCCTTTCCAGGGCCACCCAGAGGATTCAGGGGGCCTGGGGCAAAGCAGGGGAGCTGTGGCGCTTGTACTCACCCGGCGGCAGTCCGGGTCTTCGGTGACATTTCGGCGGCGAGGGGCCCTTCAGTCGCTCCGCGGCTTCGGCATCACTGAAGGGCCCCCCGCCACCAAAATGGCACCGAAGACCTGGAGCAACTGAAGAGCCCCCTGCTGCCAAAATGCCGCCAAAGACTCGGACCGCCACCGAGCCAGGGCTCGTGGGGCTCCGGGCCTGGGGTAAATTGCTCCACTTGCCCCCTCCGGGCAGCCCTGTCCCTTTCTCTTGCCTACAGTAGTATAGATACTAGCATTTTATATTATTTAACACACAAATTGGAAAAAAAATATCGTGGAATTACTACAAGCCAAGCAGGGTGAATAAAAATCAATGATTTAAAAAAAATCTTTTTTTAATTGAAATCGGATTTTAATAAATGCTTTTTGAGGAAAAAACCTATATAAAGATAGTTTTAATTAAGATACATTTTAGCTCAAAGATATCTCATCATAGAATAGTTTTGTAAATGAGATCCAGTAGTTCATGGATTAGGGACCCAATTTTATGGGGTTCCAGGGCTTTCCGTATAGAAAGATTAACCTAAATAATCTATCTACCCAATGGGACTCAGTGCTCAGTCTAGAAGATACCATAAGAGATGCTTAGTTTTGCAGTTCTCAAACTATGGATTTGTCTCTCCAGAGATAACATGCTTGTAAAATGTTTTTAAATAAATACATAAATAATATATAGAGGTGAGAAATAACAGACCTCAATTTATTGTCCCTCTTCAAATTTGTGTACATAGAGTCAATCCCTTACCTCTCTCTAAAAGTGCAGAGTTTCAAAAAGTTCAGTGAATAGAAGATTGTTGGGGGGCGGAATAGATCTGGACAAGGAGAAGAAGTTGAGATGAATGTGAGAAGGGAGGGACAGGCAGTAGAAACAAAAGTATTTTGTTTGAGCAGCATATTCCAGAAGTCTTGAGGTCTTTCTCCGTGTAGCTTTCATTGATTTGAAATCTACTATACCGTTCTCTCAGTAGAAAGGAAAACCTATAATGGCAGCAGGCCGTAAAAGAGACCCAGTTTGGGAATAAGAACCATTCAAGAAATAGGTTTGCTAATGATGTTTTAAGGAAAGTCACACCAGTGAACTGGTGGAAGTCGCTTCAACAGTCTCTGAATCCAAGTGCTTAAGTGATAATCTCACTTTTAACAGTAGTAGCTACTTCTGCTGGTGTAGAAAGAATATTTTCTTCCTTTGGACTAATTCATTCCAAACTGAGAAATTGTTTGGGACCTGAAAAAGCAGGAAAGCTTGTTTTTCTTTTCCAGATGATGAACAAACAGGAAAATGAAGGTGAAGACAACTGAGTTAGCTGTAGAAGCCAATATTTTAAGTTTCTCCTGTTGATCTGGCTGACACAGTCAATTTAATTATTTTTTTAATATTTCATTTAACTATTTTAGTTAAAAACAATGTTAACAAAAACAAACCTGATTTTAAAAAACTTGAATGTTTAACTAGATTCAAAAATTCATATGCTTGTTTTGTTAAAATATTATATGTTTGCTGTTGAAGAAAAAAATACAGAATACATAACATTGTTGTTTTAGTTAAATACAACAATTTAAATGTCTGTCTGGTGATGTTCTCCTCCTAATACAGCATGGCAGGAAAATCCTCCAAATATTAATGATTAACCTGTTGAATTGGAGATAGTTCACCTCCCAATGACATCATAAATATCTGCTTCAATTACCTTTGGTAAATGTAATAACCAAACAATCATTCGTTTTCTGATATAGCTGTAAAACTAATCTGAAAAGTTTTCAAAATAAATCACTGTTTCAAAATGTATAGTGTGCATCTTCTAAAAATGAAACCTACAGCTATCTCTGAGTTGTGAAGAATATGTATTAAGGTTATAACAACCAAGAAGAATGCACTTTTAATGTAAAAATCCGTGATTAAATCGCGTCTTCATGACTAGAGATTTAAATCATGATTTAAATCAATTTGATTTAAATCAAATCCACCCTGAAGCCAAGTGTTGTCCACGAATTTACATGACCTTTTATTACATCCAATCGCTCACGCTTGTTGACCAATTACATAATTTAGACTGTAAACTTTGGGGTCAGGGATCTTGTCTTCTTATAGTTGTTTTTAAAATACCATGCCACTGTAGGGCAGGTACTGTAACTAATTAATATATTTTAAACTAGCGATCAAGGCCAGACTGATCTCAGTTTCAGCAGTATAAAACTGGATTTACTCCTACCGCAGTCAATAGAGTTATTCCAAATGTGGACAGGTGTATGTGAGAGCAAAATTTGACAGCACCTTTGTGTATTGGGTTAATCCAGGGATTCTCAAACTTCATTTCACCTCGACCCCGTTCTGAGAACAAAAATTACTACACAACACCAGGAGACGGGACCAAAGCCTGACCCCAACCGAGCCCCGCCACCCTGGGTGGGTTAGGCCAAAGCCCAAGCCCCACCACCCTGGGAACGGGGGCCAAAGCCCAAGGGCATCAGCCCCAGACGGGGGGCCTGTAACCTGAGCCCTGCCACCCAGGGCTGAATCCCTCAGCCCCAGACAGTGGGGGTGAGGTGTCAGCTTTGGCCCCAGGCCCCAGCAAGTTTAACACCAGCCCTAGCAACCCCATTAAATTGGGGTCACGACCCACTTTGGGGTCCTGACCCATAGTTTAAGAACCGCTGGGTTAATCTAATTCTTATAAAGACAGTTATTAAAATAGAGATTGTTACTTTTAAATAACTTTTTGAGACAACATACTTTTTCTCTGTGCATACCAACCTCTTCATTCTCCCTTTTCTTTTGATTTGAATAAGTAACTGAGGATAATATTTTTCACTCTTTTCTCAGGCTATTAAAGATGTAGGTGTGATGTTGGACTCTATCATTTTATGAAAGTATGCTGATGAGTGTGAATATAATGTAACTAAAATATGCTCCATGCAAAAGGTCTCTTGTAAGGTATCATTACAAAGCTTATAATCTACTGAGTGTGGCCATCCTATTTGTATAAATGTATCACTCTTGTATCTGAAACTAGAAATATGAAGTATAACGCTGAGGGCCTATTGTAACTATGCAAAGCGAGAGTCATTAATGGTGGTTTGGAATCTTGATGGCTCCCATCAACCAGGACAATTGACTGTGGATGGCTCTGTTTGCAGGCAGGCCTTCCTGTGAGTCAGGCTGGGAGGAATGAAGGCTTGGGGTCTTACAGTGACATGTGATCATGTTACCTGAACTGGAATCCATCTTTAACCTAGTGTTTTTCCATTGAGAAGGAGGGGTGGGAACCCAGTGGTACAAACAATTCCTGCCTTGTGCTAAAGATACATAAGTGGGTGGAACAGAACAAATGGGGCGGCCATCATGAGAAATCCCCTAGCTACCACCTGAGCTGGAACAAGAGCTGTACCAGGGGAACGGATTGTGCCCAGACTAGGAAGGTGTCCAGTCTGTGAAAGAAACTTATTGAAACATCTCTGAGACTGAGATGTTATCTGCATTCAGTTTTATTACTGTACTAGGCTTAGACTTGTGTGTTTTATTTTACTTTGCTTGGTAATTCACTTTGTTCTGTCTGCTATTACTTGGAACCACTTAAATCCTACTTTTTGTATTTAATAAAATCACTTTTTACTTATTAATTAACCCAGAGCATGTATTAATATCGAGGGGGGGGGGAAGGGAAGGTGGAACAGCTGTCCATCTCTCTCTATCAGTGTTACAGAGGACGAACAATTTATGAGTTTACACTGTATACGTTTTATACAGGGTAAAACGGATTTATTTGGGGTTTGGACTCCATTGGGAGTTGGGCATCTGAGTGTTAAAGACAGGAACACTTCTTAAGCTGCTTTCAGTTAAGTCTGCAGCTTTGGGACACGTGGTTCAGACCCTGGGTCTGTGTTGGAGCAGACTGGAGTGTCCAGCTCAACAAGACAGGGTGCTGGAGTCCCAAGCTAGCAGGGAAAGCAGGGGCAAAAGTAGTCTTGGCACATCAGTTGGCAGTTCCCAAGGGGGTTTCTGTGATCCAACCCCTCACAGTAGGCTGTGGGTTGGAGGTGATTACACTCAATACACAGGCCTTCTCTGTTATTTTGAAGTTTCAGAACTCATGTTACATCTGTATTGAGAAACCATGACGGTTCCCTTAAAAAGAAAATTCCTGTCAATGGACTGATAAATATGCTAGAATTATGCTACTAGCAGAAGTGTACTTGAAAATGGTTTTAGGCAAAGCTGGTGCTAGCACAGTTATAACTATAGTGAAGATAAATTTAGAGAGACAAATTGACTTAGAGAATTATAACGAAAACATCTGCTCCTTAATTTGAATCTAGTTCTTTTTTAAATGTAATAATTAAAAGCTATGTTCACACTACATAAAATACCACTTTATATGTACATGGCTCACATGTAATCTTGTTCTATTACCTTTGTTGGCTGAAATTTTAGTCTTGGACCAAAACTCCCCCTTCTCCTCACTTAGAACCATAACTACGGTATCCTGGGTAGCATCTTTTAATAAAATATAGCTTTTAAGAGACAGACCATGTCTTTCCTGCAGGGAGCACACGGAAAGTCTTTTCATTAAAATGCTAGTAGAATAATAAAGATCAACACCAACTTTCACCATTGGAGGTTGAGTGTGAAAGTTTTGGTTGAATTCCTTTCCACCAAACAATGTCTACTTTTTCGTTAAAGTTTTATCCTGATGTATTTATTATTGAGGAGCCAATGAGGAGTATCATCATATTCAAGAACGAACTCAGATGAACTAAAACAAGAAATAAAGCCTGTCTATACAAGGGAATGAACAGCATAAGAAATTAAGGGAGGCGGCTTATTGCGTTTCTAAATGGTTTGTCACTCTAACTCGGCAGTATTTTGTTGATCTTGCTGATACTAATCGCACTCACCCCCCTTTGATCTGATTTTATTTAGTGGACTCATTAAATAATAAAGCATCATGATGTTTCTTAGACCATATGAAACAGATGGTTATATGTCCTAATGTGAGAGGACATGTTTTGCAATATGAAAAAAAATATGGGAAAAAATCCACCCCTCATGTTGTGCTACATTTTCTTTGGTTCTCAGGATGGATGTGTGTGAGGAGTAGAGCCCCCCAAAAAGGGACAAGAACATTTAAAGCAGACAGTGTCCTTGTCAGTCACTGACATATGACAAGGATGAAAGAAACACATAGTTTCAAACTTTTCCTTCTTAAAATAACTGCAGAGCTACAGTGCACAGTGCCCCTTTTACTTTACTACCAAGACAGGCCCAAACCTACACCTTGTGGGCCAGACACATAGGAGCATTGGAAACCGATGAGACTTAAAGAAGAATCATCTGCTCTGCACTCTTCCCCCTCCCTCCAGTCAACCACCTTTAGTGCTCAAAAAACCCCAAACACCCACCTGTTACAAGTTCTTAATAAAACTTAACAATGAGAACAAACCGTCCATGGAGACATTATGTACAGTCACCTAAACAGTCATGTGATCATCTCTTTGCAAGCCTGTCCTTTCTTCCCTCCCATCCACCCCTTTGTCTTCTCTCTTCAGACTGCCAACTTTTTACAGCACAGCCCATGTCCTTATGTTGTGTAAGCACTTAACACACTTTGTGCTCTCCATTTAAAAAAAATAATAGAACTAAGAATGTATCAAGAAGCTACAGAAGAAAAAAAATCTTGTGCACTCTTTCCTTTCTTAGCCAAAAAGAAACCTACATTCTCCAGTGTCACCTGCCTTTACATGAGAAATTTATTTTCTGCTGATTCTCATTATATTTTTAATGATTCAAGAAGAGCTTATTTAAAGTCATCCACTACAAATGAGCTGCTTCCTTCCTTTCTTTTTTTCCCTTTTTCTTCTTCTTCTTCTTCTTTTTTTTTTTTAAAGTATTGCAGTACTGGAGGTTATCTTTATTGTCGGATGTGTATTTTACAGAACGCCACAGAGACCACAACTAACCACTACGATCTAATAACTAATAGAAAATCTCTGGCCCCAGCCACTCCACAAGCATGTAAGAGCCAGAATGAAGTGGAAATGCTTTGTTTCTGCTTCACATGGCGGATAGGCCAGAGAGTCAATGAAGGTGGATTCTGCAATGCCCTGTACATCATAATGCAGAATTCCACTGCTGCTGTGTTGGACCAAGAACGGGCTTGTCTGGTGGAGAGTGTATAAAACACGGTGGCTGCACCGAGGGCCTTGGCCACTCTTTCTGCCAATAGACTGCAGTAGCAGCCATGCCCAATTTGCACTGGTATTCTCTGAACCCTCCCTGCTGGGTAGGAGTGCAGATTCTGTCCTGCATTGTCCCACGCCCCAGCAAAGTCCTTTATTCGGGTTTTACATAGGTGACCAGGAGTTGAATATACAACATTTACTCTTCTTTCTACATCCAGCACGCAGGACTGACTAAAACTTGCTGCAATGAACTGATTTGTAACACACCGATGTTGTGACAAGCACATGATTCCTGGACAGGGATATACATACACTGGCCTTGCCTGGGAACACCTAAAGCAGGAGTGGGCAAACTTTTTGGCCTGAGGGGAATAGAAATTGTATGGTGGGCCATAAATGCTCACAAAATTGGGGTTAGGTGAGGGAGGGGGGTGAGGATTCTGGTTGGGGGTGCAGGCTCTGGAGGAGGCATTTGAGGTGTAGGAGAATGCTGTGGGCTGGGACTGAGGGGTTCGAAGGGCGGGAGGGGGATCAGGGCTGGGGCAGGGGTGCAGGAAGGAGTGCAGGTTCCAGCTGGGGGTGTGGGCTCTGGGGTGGGGTTAGGGATGAGATGTTTGGGGTGCAGGAGAGTGCTCCATGCTGGGATTGAGGGGTTCAGAGGGCAGGAGGGGGATCAGGGCTGGGGCAGGAGGTTGGGGCATGGGGAGAGGTTCAGGGGTGCAGGCTCCAAGCGACGCTTACCTCAAGTGGCTCCCGGAAGCAGTGGCATGTCCCTTCTCCGGCTCCTACGTGTGGAGCGGCCCCCAATCCTTGGAGGGAGGCCAAGCGGCTGCTTCCGGAAGCCAGTGGTGCAGCCCCCAACCCGGCCCCCTGGCTGGAGCCCCAGAGTAGGGCTGAACCGCGTGGTGCAGCCCCCGACCCGGTGCCCCATCTAGAGTGCCAGAGCAGGGCAAGCCCCAGACCCCGCTCCCCAGCGGAAGCTTGTGGACCAGCTTAAAACGGCTGTAGTTTGTCCACCCTGACCTAGAGTGAGCAGTAGTGCTAAGCTGGTTTGTACCACACATACTGTATTGCTGGTTCTGGGACAAAAACCAAGAGATTACTGAGGGGGAGTCACCAAGCAGGACAGGCTTCAGAAAAGGAGACTCTGGAGCCATGAAAATGTATTCCAGCACAAATAGAAACCACTTCAACTCTCGGCCCTGGCTTTGGGAAAAGAATTAATGTTCCACCAAAGGTTTTTGAAATGCGGTTTTTAAGAGAATTGTAACATGTTCCCCTCAAAATCTGGCCTTTACATTTCAGACAAATACTTCTAAAAACGAATGCATTAACTACAAAGGAATAGCTCTTCATTTAAATTACTGCACAAGCAGATGGCTCCTTCAAATGGCTAGAGCAACATGAAAGGAAAATAAGCAGAAAAATATCTCAATAATGCCCTATGTCTAAGGGTTACTGTCTAAATAGTTCACATTTCAACGTGTTATGAATCATAAGGCTCATTCAGGTATAAACTTCCCCAAAATTATGACTATTTTTACAGAGGCCGCATCTACACCTACATCTTAGATCAACGTAGCTACGTCACTCAGGGGTGTGAAAAATTCATACCCTCAAGAGACATAGCTAAGCCAACCTAAATGCCTGTATAAACACTGCTAGGTGAGTGGAAGAATTCTTCCACCAACCCAAGGGGACGGATTTACGACAATGACAGGCCCCCCCCCACTTCCATCACTGTAGCACGTGTTTACACTACAATGCTACAAAGCTACCCATTTGTTTTTTCATAATCCATCATTAATGATATAATACAAAACTAGCAACTTTAGGAGTTCCACAACGTAGAACAACAGCAAGACAATCCACACTATGCTTTTGAAAAAGATCATTTAGTAGTTTCACAAAATCTCAGCTGGCACTGTGACTAGACATAATCTTATAACGGTCTTTTGTCTCTGCCTGCAATCTTCTGGTATATAGCACTCTTTGCTGTGATAATTGGTTTGGCTGTCCATTCCACCCATCAGGTGATAGAAAACTATCAATCAGGCTAAATGCAATGTGAGAGAAGTCTCTTTAGCCAATTAGTTGGTAATGAGAACATTAGCCACAGTATCTTCTGCAGAGGGCACCTTAGCAATTCTAGTGGAGCCCACAAAGATGACAGTTCTATCTATGTGATTAATAGAGATCATATGATACTACAGGAATTCTACACAGTTGTATAAAATCTGGGAGGAATTATCCACTTCACTTTGTTAAATATTTGAAAAGCCACAGATGATCTTATACTACAGAAATAGTCTTATTTTTGTCTTGAAATTAACTCTCTTTGTACCAAGCATAGGCTTGAAAGCCATTTGAAATCCTCTGCTTGAGAGGAGCTGCATACATTCAAGTCATTATTACTACTATTCACAGAATTATTTGATTGCCCTGAGACAATGCTGGTTGGAACTCCAGGAGAGTGCAACTAAGTAATCCGGATTCTTTACTAACTTGCACCTTGAATAGTCATTTAAACCTATACAAAATGTAAAATGCTATATTCCTGATCTGGTAGTTTTTTACATTCTCTTTTCACCTACATAAATAAGTATGCAAGGTGTGAGGAAATGGAAAATCAGGCCAATGAATACACATACACTGTTTGTTGCATGTCTCCTTAGAATGTAAAATTTTTGGTACAGAGACTATATCTAGTGAGTGTCTGTAAAGTACCTGGCAACTGAGTCCTGTGGGTGCTACTGTAACATAAATCAGAGGAATAAGATGCTAAAATGGCCTGGCAATGAGTATGGTATTAAAGTATAGATAGATTACCACTTAACTAACCCTCACAACATACCTCCTCAGCAGGCAAGTATTCTCCCAACTTTAAGGTGAACAGAGGTGGACAGAGGTTAAGGCAAAATTGTTTGAACACTGGAATCTAAAGCTTAAAAAATATAACCTAAATGACTTGATCAGTCACCAATTGAGACAGTTGGGAATAGAAACCAGAGAACTCCAGTGCCTCCCACATGTACAAAACTATAAAGAGAATGCTGTACTTTCTCACGGCATGTGGAATTCACTGCCACAGGATGTCACAGATTCAAGGATAGACCTGTTTAACATAGATACACTATGAGATAGTTTTTAGAAGGTGGGATTTTCAAAAGAACTTGAGTTCCAATGACAGTTAGGTGAATAACTCCCTTAGGTGCTACTGAAAAGCCCATCCATAACTAATAATGTGTCATACTATAAACTAAAATAGAAGGACTCTGATAATATGCCTCAGGACAACACTGATCACTGCAGGGGTTAGGAATTCCTTAACTACCACCATGCACACGCTGCCCAGAAGACCAGGTGCACTGCAGTAAGGATGTAAATATCACTTAAAAAGTTAACAGTTTAAATGAAATATTTTTAATCATTTAAATGGTTAACCGATTAAAGGACTGGCCGGCGCGGTCGGGGCTGCTCTGGCTGAGGCTGCGGCCGCTGGGGCTGCTCTGGCCAGGGCCGACGCGGCTGGGGCTGCTCGGGTCGGTGGGCCAGCTGGCATGGGGCTGCTGGGCCGGCCAGCCCAGCCAGCCTGGGGGTTAACGGTTAAGGCAGGTTAACATTTTACATCCCTACACTGCAGTACTTTTCGGTATCCTCTAAAACATGAGATGTGGGTCACTGACAGAAGTATGCTACCTAAGTTGACTGACCAATGGTCTGATGCAGTATGTTGCACTCTGTGTGCCTATACTGTTGGACTGCATGAAACCTTGCCTACATTAAGAAAATTTGCACTGATGTATATACATTGATTTAGTTACACTGGTGCAAACTTCTAATATAGTCATGCTGCAACAACATAGTCCAGTTTAGTGTAATTTGAATTAATTACCAAATTAAGATAAAACCAGCTTAACCGCTACTCTGCACCAGCATAGTGTCTATACTGGGGTTTGCAACAGCGGAGATACATCAATTTTTGTTACAGTAGAGCAAATGTTCTTAATATAGACAAGGCCTGAGTAATCTGTGTTGGAGGCGGGAGGTAGAAGAGATTAGTGAACAGTATGATGATGGGAAGTGACAGGGCAATCAATAGGCCTAGGTTCAGAGGGTAAATTGAACTGACAAAAGTCATCCTTAATTTGCATATCAAAATTTCATTTGTATAAATCCTTCTTGGAAATAAGAGAATAGGAGAATGTAACATTACCAATGGGATGATTCAAACCTATTTTTCTTCTCTAACTACCCTTTTACAATGTTATTTCTTCTTCAGCCCTTCCTCTCATTCAGGTCCTGTTAAATTTGAAACACATGGTGAATTTCAGATGGAATGTATTAAAAAGTACTTAGATACCATAGTGATAGTCACATTAGAAATACCGCAGAACAGACGAGATGCGACAGATAGACAGATTTAAACACACAGTGAATTTCATATGAGAGGCTTGCCCTGCCCCACACTTCCATCAGGGACTGGGGTTGGGGTGTGGGGGTTTCCCCTGCCCTACCCAGCTGGCACTTCTGCCAGGGTTCCAGGCTTCTGCTACCCCATGGTGGATTTCTGCTGGGGGCAGGGTGCCCATTTTTCCGGGGGCCCCCCAATTGGCTTGGGCCCCTGGGCATGGGCCCCATCCGCACACTGGATAATCCGCCACTTCCCCCTAAGCAGCAGAACAAAGAGTTTCTGTAAGAAAGGGACTGGGTGGCTGGAGTATGCCAAGAACCAGTGCCACAGAGTCCAACAACGAGGAGGAGTTTGTGGACAGGACAGAAGAGCATTGGGATTCCATTAGCCACAGTCCCAGAAAAGGACTGTTTAGTGGTCATAGCCCCAGTGTTAGTCCAGGTGCTGGAGGAACAACCACACAAGTGCAGCAGAACTGCTCCGTGCACTTGCTGCAGGTTGGAGTGGATTCCATCCTCCACCTCCTGTATAGTTTACCTGGGCTTTATGCAGGGGCAGAGGTTTGTCTTGCATCCGTATGGATATCTGAGCAGAGATTTGCTACGTAGATCTGAGAGGAGAATTTTGCCCACAGTTTTATTGAAGAATCAGAGCTGAAATTATCAAAATGTATATTTATTAACTAAAGAAAAATGCAAGTGTGTGCGCACGCGCAGAAGATTTTCTATCTAAGGAGAGTTACTCTGAAAAGAATATTACAATGGAAGTTGTTCAAGCACTGGGAATTAAAACTGTTCTGTACTACTGTGGATTGACAATGTGTCATTTGTTAATTAAAGTAATTGACGGCTGTAGCATTAGATTCCATTGCACAGAGCAAGATTACTGAGTGTGGTAAGTTTTCCCTAATTTGTATCTACTTTACAACAGTCTGTGGAGTTAAAGAAGTAAACAGAATGCTAATTTTGCAGTGCATTAAACAAATTTGCCATCTATTTACTAACAGACGGTTTCTGTTGGCTTAAAAGGGCCAGTGTCATGTCCCTGCTTAGTGGCACAGCAGCAGCTGTGAAATGTCAAGTCAAAATGACACGAAAGATCCACATGGTGCCTGAACTGTCGACAGAACAAGCTTAGATTTAAAGAAACATTTACTGAAGCCACATTGACCCTACATACAGTCATCACATTATGCTGACCAGCTATCCAAATTTCAGTCTTTAGTACTGAAGTCCAGTTCTCTCTTTATTTTATTTTTTGCACTAAGAAATCAGAAGTGTTTGAATCTCTTACAGTCATAAATATACAGTTGTGGCAAGGTAAAGCTAGAGAGGAAACTGCGCAGTACTGCTCCCCCTGACTGACTGCTCCCTGTCCTTTGCATTCCCAGCTCCCATTAAAATTTCAGGCACAGGGAGCAGAAGAGGAAGCCCCTTTGGTGGGCTTTAAGGGAAAGAAGTAAAACAAAATTAACTACTTCTCTTATGCGGTGGTTGTGCAGAAGCCGCAAAGTTTCCATTGGCAGAACTATTCCAAATGGTTAATGACAGGTTTCAGAGTAGCAGCCGTGTTAGTCTGTATCTGCAAAAAGAACAGGAGTACTTGTGGCACCTTAGAGACTAACACATTTATTTGACCATAAGCTTTCGTGGGCTACAGCCCACTTCATCGGATGTATAGAACGGAGCAAAGTGAGTCCTGACAGTCAGTGCCTCCCTGTGGCAGGGATCAGCTTCTCTTAGAGAGACAAGCGTAAGACACTTGCTCAAGAAATCTTAGCTTGCACAGAAAGTCTTTCCACCTATTGCCCCATATCCCATTTCTGGGGTAGACTATCAAGCAAAGCACCTCCAGAAGTACCCCTCAGGTGTCTGTGATCACAGTCAGCTTGGTTTTAAACCCTAGCATATGTTAGAGTTTACTGATGTTACTTCTGGTGATGGATGAAAAAGAGGTGTCCGTGAAGATTCTTTTAGATCTACTAGCCCCTTCCGACACCAGACCACAAGGTGTTATGAAATTGTCTCTGGACCATGATCAGAGAGATTCCTGGGGTGGCTCAAGTGACTCTATTAATGAGAGTTCCTAGAGGGTGGTAAAGAGCAATGGCTTATCTGTCCAGTGTGCTCTTATGCTGGGCTCCACAGTGTCCTTAACAGCTCTCCTTCCTTTCAATATGTACATGAGGCAGTTTGAAGGGTTCATTGTGCTCACGACATCCAGCTTTATGTTCCCAGTTCTTTGGACCCTAGTGATGCAGTGACTTATCCACTGTCTAACAGAGACAAGTGTTGATGTGTGCTCGCTGTCTGAGGCGACTCACACAACACTGAGGTAGCACTCAAAGGATGGGAGAAACAAACAGCAGAATCGATATTAGTTTGTTTCAAGGCTTGCAGCTAGGGGATCTTGTTGGCTTCTGGATATCCACACAATAGTAGAGGCTGAGTGTGTCGTCTATCATTTGCGCTCAACAAGAAGGTTATGCCCTTTTCTTCCAGATCCAGACCCCACTGCCGTTATTCGTGTCTCTATCGCTTCAAGGCTAGATCAGTTCAATGCACTCCACATGTAGTTATGCTTTAAAACCATTCAGAAAGTGCAGAGCGCAGAGGCCCACTTATTAAGCAATGTTTCACAGAGAAAATGCATTACTCTTGTGCTCTGTCATCTGCACTGTTGATTTTGAGGTGAAGGGTGAAGTGTTGCTTCTGTCCAAATAAGCCCTAAATGATTAGGGTCCTGTGTGATACCACAGTAGAAGAAACCCCCTGGTTGAACTAACAACCCCATAGTTTAAACAGAAGGAGGCTGAAGGAAGGGCATTCTTGGAATCAATACCTACCCCCGTGATCTGTCAAAGTCTGGATTCGGTTACCGTTACGACATACTGTAAGAATGACCTGACAGGCTTTATCAGGGAGGAGAAGATTGATTAGGAAATGGGGTATGCGGGATGCTGTTTGTTGCAGGATTGGGAAAAATTTCTTTCTTCAAAAACCTATTTTTATTTCAAATGACTTTTTGTCTGGTGTAAGCTTAAAGTGTGTCCTTGTTAATCTCTATACTGTGCCTAGAGAACTGTGATAGTGGCAAGTGGAAACGAATAGTTAAAATAGTGAGATATTCAAGATAGACCATAACTTACCCCCAGACTTCACAGTATGTTGACGTCAGACATTAAGCCATCAGTAATATGTTTTATTTAAACATTTTATTCAGGAAGATTCTAAGCTCTGTTTGTGGCTAAGTCAGCCATAACCTAGCCCACTCTATGGAATGTTACTATAAAATGCCTAATTCTTACACACACAATAACCAACAGCTTGTGTGGTTGTTTTGAACTGACTCATTTCTCCACCTCCAAAAGCTAGATTTCAGCAAATACTGTATGTCCCACAAGTGTTTCATGACTGCGCAGCACTGAGCCCCCCTTTGGCACACGATAAATAACTGAAAACAATAATTACGAGTTGATTTAAAATATGTCGTTGCTAGTTGGGGGGTGGGGAGGGTTCATGGATTCCACTGGACATCTTATGCTGGGATCAGTCTCAAGACTGGTTTCATAACAGTAAAAATTGATAGTTACACAGACCACAGCAAAGCAGCCACACAGTTTGAACACAATTCTTAATCACAGCTTGGAGTTTACAGCACAAGGGAAAAACAATGCACGTCCTTGTTGCTTGTAAATACACAGGAGCAGCACATTTCCTCTCCTTCACGAGGAAAAATGGCATTTATCTCCAGCACATCAATGGCTATTAGGAGTTATCTCCCCCATTTTCTCTCTGTTCTCTCCCTCCCACTTCACCAGCCCCCTTCAGAAAAAAAGAAGAAGAAACTACAGCACATTAGAGTCTCTTTCTTCAGCTTTTACCAGCCTTTGGAGGTCAGGATGCTATTGGCTCAGCTGTGTGTGATATGGAGCTGCTCACTTAGCAACAGCAAGAAGAGCCAGACAGCAACACTAGCTGGCTCAGCAAGTGTGAATGGTTTAAAAGCTCTGCTCTTGCATTGCACCCAGAAGGTCCAATCTTTAGAAGTGCCGTGAGCCTTCTTGGACATCAGTGGGAGTTGCGAGTGCTCCACACTTTATAGGGTCCCATCCGGTGATATTAGCCTCAGTCCAACATATTGTATTTGTAACGCAGGGGCTTACTCAGAGTGTACCAAAAACAACAAAAACAGGAAGAGAGTCTTGGTAGAGCGTATATTTAATGTGAGTTGTAAAGTGTGTGTTCTCTGTGTCTGAAATAAAAAAGGCTATAAACTGTGATGCATTAGAGGCAAAAGACAAGTGAGAGAAACCAGAGCTCAGATTTATATGAAACACTACAAATGACTTGTTTACTTTCACCTGCCTTTTTACATACTAGTTCTCAAGGCAAGAAAATGAAAACTGAACAGACTTGAGTGAGCAACTGGCTATGATAATATTCAGCCTACGAAAGGATTATCAATTATTGCAGCTACTTTTAAAGCAACCAGTTCCTTACATGATAAGGAAGAGAAAGGCAATGGAGAGGAGGAATTTGTACAGAAGAGCTTTTGTTTTCTTTATGGAAGACAGGCGAATGTTGGGAGATTATCTAGTGGAGAGGTGAACTGTCATGTTGCCACTCAGATTGATGTAGGGACATAGGATCCGCCATGCAGATCACACCCGTGACTGGTGGCATCTAGTCCAGTATCCTGTCTCCAATAGTGGTCAATACAAAATGCCTCTGAGGACCGAGCAACAAAACCCTCTTTACTTCATGCCAGTGCCAATGGCATGAAGTAAAGCCTATAGAACATCTATGGGAGGAAATAATCAGCTTTTACATTAAGTGCCACCCAACAAGTTAATTCTGAAAGTTAAAATAAAAACTTTAACCTAATCCTTCACCCAAATTGTGAATGCATTTTTTAACCTCAATTCTAAAACTAAACTAAATTTGTCCCTGCCTGTAGAGTCTACCACTTTTAGACTGTCCAAATTTGATCAGGGTCTAACGTCTTAAATCTTCTTTAGTTACTGCCATTCGCCACAGCAAAATGTATTGAGAAGGGCAGAGCTGAACAGCTTTTACTTTCCACAGTTCCCAACAGGTCAGTTAAGTTTAAAAATATATATATATATATAATCCAGCCATGTAGAGCTTGGGGTTTAAATTCAACCAAGTATCTTGTTTTATCCCTATCACCCCTCTGTGTGACTATTCTATTGGATTTTCCCTATATTCAAAACTACAATAGACACAATGAAGAGAAGAAATATTACTTCCTCAGATATAAATTCTTTTGGATAGAATGTGTGATTATTAAAGGAAAGTCTATTCTCTCCTAGAAACAGAACTACAGTGCTGGTTGCAGGCCTGGCTCCTCCCTCTCATAGGATCATAGAATATCAGGGTTGGAAGGGACCTCAGGAGATCATCTAGTCCAACCCCCTGCTCAAAGCAGGACCAATCCCCAACTAAATCATCCCAGCCAGGGCTTCGTCAAGCCTGACCTTAGAAATCTCTAAGGAAGGAGATTCCACCACCTCCCTAGGTAACCTATTCCAGCGCTTAATGTTCTGATGTAATAGGAATTGACCTTCCCAACACCCCCCCGGCTTCTTTATACAAGATGGCCGTAAGGCAGGGGTAGGCAACCTATGTCACGCATGCCAAAGGCGGCACGTGAGCTGATTTTCAGTGGTACTCAACACTGCCCAGGTCCTGGCCACCGGTTCAAGGGTCTCTGCATTTTAATTTAATTTTAAATGAAGCTTCTTAAACATTTTAAAAACCTTATTTACTTTACATACAACAATAGTTTAGTTATATATTATAGACTTATAGAAAGAGACCTTCTAAAAACATTAAAATGTAATACTGGCACGTGAAACCTTAAATTATAGTGAATAAATGAACACTCAGCACATCACTTCTGAAAGGTTACCGACCCCTACCGTAAGGTTTGAATGCTAAGGCAGTTACCAGGAGTTGCAAGTTGGTACTACGAGAAATTATCTGAGGTGGGGATAAGACTGTTGCATATATTTCAGAGGTTGTTGTATGTTGAGGGTTCATGAATGAACGATAGTGGAATACGGAAACACAAGACAGCAAAAGGTGTTGGAATCCATTACTTAGGAGCTACCTTTACCCAAAAGCATAGCTTCTCTCTCTATTCAGCATTCAGTATAAAATAAATGAAATGAAGCATGCAAAGTAGCCTATTTTCAGGATCCTCCCTTGTAATCATAAAGGCTAAGAAATGTGAATAGGAATCCACAAGGGAGAGCCCCTTTAGGAAGGCAAGTAAATCTACTTTACATACAGTGTGGGGACCTTTCATTCACTTTTTGCTCTGTTACAGACTAAGTTAAAAAACAAAGCTATGTGGAGGAAGCCGCCTACCTCACTGTAAAACTTCTTTCCTGTACAGTATCAACCTCTGGAACCACAATGCACGGCTTAGCTTCTGAATGAGAACTGTGGAAGGAGGTCCTTGGACATACTGTCAAAAGGGTCACATTTACCACCTTCTGCTCAGGGGATACATAAGAGCAGAGGTAAAATGAACCTGTTGGCTTGTTATCTCTCACAAATGTCTATTTCACATTTAACTATTTTTTTTTATTTTGGGCTTTTAATTCCTCTCTACCTGTTTTTTTTCTAAATTTGCACTTATAGTTTATTTTCAGTTTGTATTTGAGTTAGGTGGGGTTTTCTTTCTGTTTCATTCACTTGCTTTTTTCACTGAGTTTGGTGTTTCTCCTGATTAAGGCAAAATACAGGACCTGCGCTAGTTTTTGTACCAATACGAATTTACTGATCTGGATTACCATAGGTACAGTTATGTATCTGTAATATATTCCTGAATATGTACATGTCAACGGGCCTCCTGTTTGTCTTTTAATTTACTACTTCTTCCTAAAATTTTATATATTTTTTTACATTGGACTATTTAATGTACAGTTCTTCAGTACAGAATGTATCCTAATAAAATTAAACTACCAGCATCATTACCTGTTTTAAGGCTCAATCCAACTCTCATTGAAGTCAGTGGGAATTTGGATTATGTCTTTACTTAAAGTGGTTATTTATATAGATTTTATAATTTAAACACACACAAAACACACAAAGTAGAACCTCAGAGTTATGAACATCTTGGAGGTTGTTCATAACTTTGAAATGTTTGTAACTGTGAACAAACATTATGGTTGTTCTTTCAAAAGTTTACAATTGAACATTGACTTAATACAGCTTTGAAACTTTACTATGAAGAAAAATGCTGCTTTCCCTTTTTATTAGTAGTTTATATTTAACACAGTACAGTACTGTATTTGTAGGGGGGGGTTATTTTGGGGGGGGGGGTCTCTGCTGCTGCCTGATTGCACATTGCTGATTCCAAATGAGGTGCGCAGTTGACTGGTCAGTTCATATCTCTGGTGATCGTAACGTTGAGGTTCTAATCTCTTACCACTTCAAAAGTTATTTTTCCTCCCTCGGTATCCTGCTGTTAATTGATTTATCTTGTTAGACTGACCTCACACTTGGTTAAGCAACCCCTATCCTTTCATGTATTTATACCTGCTCCTGTATTTTTCACTCTATGCATCTGATGAAGTGGGTTCTAGCCCACGAAAGCTTGTGCCCAAATAAATGTGTTAGTCTCTAAGGTGCCACAAAGACGCCTCGTTGTTTTTGTTGATACAGACTAACACGGCTACCACTCTGAAACCTGTATTGGTTTTGTTGGTTACTTCTGTAAGATGAATAATGCAGAAGTAAATAGTAACCATATTAATCCAATGGACAAAAAATGTCTATAACAAAAGGCATCACATAATTGTCACGATAGCTTTAAGTTAGACTAAAACCATTCCATCCCTTTGGAAATCACATCTCCTTGGCCTGCCACAGCCTGAATTTGATGACTTCAGAGAACATTGCGAGACATGTTCTCAGTCTCTCTCTGAAGGCCCTATTCTTTCTTTCTTGTAGGTAATACCTTACTCCACCGCAGTCTCACTGACCTCAATGGGAGATGGACTGAGCCCTAAGAGTGATGACTGTGCCAGCAGTCAATTTGTATGGTCCTCATTGGGACTATGCCTGGAGCACTTACCACTAAAGGTGGCAGAATTGGGCTGCAGAGGCAGGAAGTGTTGATCAGGAGCTCCCTTTTGGGGTTAGGCGGGTTGTTTAGAAGGCTTGTCTTTTTTACTTTTTTGGATCCTTGTGTTTTAATTCACACTTTTCTATTTGTGCCTACAGAACTTATAGGCACAACTGAAAAAATTGAAATAAATTAAAAGGTGAAAACGTGAGCTTTGGGGACTAGGTGAAAATCTACAATCTCACTTCTCCATGCTAGTCAATGTTGTCATCATCTGAGGGGTGTGAATTTAGCTGGTAGCATCAATCCAATTCAGAGTTAAGTGTCCACATCACAATTATTATTGTTACTATTATTATTTAAAATTGCATAGCATTTTACATAGAGAAAAAACAGCGTGGGCAATCAAAACAGAGAAGTTAACAAATGATCTATGAAGACTAATCTACTATTTTACCACTAGAGTTGATCCTTCCAGGACAGAGCCTATCTACATTGGCAGGACGACATGGGGAGGAAGGTTGGATGGCCACAACCCATACTGTGAATAGAGGATTTTGATGTCTAAAGTACTTTACAGGAACACTAAGGCCCTCATCCTGCATGGCCACCCAAGTCACGGGGGCTCCATGTGGATGCAGGGGTTGTGCTACACATTGCGTAGTCAGGGCTTAAAAGCTTACTTTAAAAAAAAAAAGTAAGTGCCAAACTTGGTATCCCCATGATCTGATGATGAAACTATTACTGCCCTAAGCTCACCTTTTACTTTTTCTTTACTGTTACTCTAAGTGGAGGTCCCTTGCCATTTAGTGATTTTTTTCCTAACAAAATGAACACCAAATATCCTGTACACTTGAACAGTTTTACTATGGGAGTCTAGTCTGTGCCCTTCTGTTTTGCGCTAAGGACTCTTGTTCTGTAAGGGAAAATGAAGGTTTTGATTCAGCTAAAACAAATACATATTTTTAGAAAGAAAAAAATAATTCCCTCCAGCATCCGTTCTGCTAATATAAATGAAACTTCCCAAAGAAAAAGTTTTTGCTTATAAACAAGACTAGATGCTTGCAGCTTCCAACTCAAAGAAAAGCAGAAAGGTAGCTTGAGAACTCAAGAGACAATCTAAGGGACAACATATACATCTTGGAAACTGCTTCTATTTCTCTCCCATGCTCCAACTACGTATCTTCAGTTCTTCCTGAACAGCAACTGAGAAACACTTTCAGCAACAGGATGCTACACTAAACCAACAACAACAGCGTGCTTCCTTTCTCCTTTTTTGGGTGATTCTTTTGAAAAGACAGTGCAGTATGTGCCCATACAACGTTGGTAACATGAGACTTCCATCCATATTCTGAAAAAGCTACCCTTTCCCTGGTCTCCAGCTTTTTGATGCCACCTAATTTCAGCACAACTGTTTAGATACTCCTCTAAAGGAAAAAGGTTAAGTAAAGATTCTCAGTGTATGTAATCTGGGAGTTCCAGACAGTCAAAGGAATTTTCACAGCTTCTAAGATTGGGGGTTATTTTGATTTTAAATGGAAATTTTAGCAACAGAGTCAGCCTGCCTTTAAAATGTCCAAGCTGCTTCTGCTCTCAGAAATTAATGTGACCATGGAGCAATCAAGTGCTGCTATTGGACACAGATCGGAAAGCAAAGCACTACAATGTGACTTTATTAAGCTAACACATAGTGTAAACAGTATCTCTGAGAGCTTCTCAAAATGAATACTACTATTTAGCACTTATAAAATGCATTATGGGCCTAGTCCTCCACCCTGCTACATCTCTTTTACATCAATATGTCTCCATTCACTTCAGTGAAGTCACACCAAAATAAAACCCACCTGAAGGAGTGGAGAATCAGGCCTATGCGACCAAAGCACTTTACAGGATATGCAAGTGGGTACTCCTTAATTTACAGATGGGGAAACTGAGGCAGAAAGCTTAAATAATTTGGCCAAGATCATGCAGCACATCAACAGCAGAGGCAGGATTAGAACCCAGGCATATTTAACTGACAGCCCTGCACTCATTCCTCTAATTGCTTCAAAAGAGCACCACCCAAAAAACCCCCTAAAATTACCACTACAATGTAATTACAAGCTATTCTGAACCGTTTGGTAACACAGCTACTTCATGTGACATCAGTGGTAACAGAATACAAGCTGAGAAAGCCGAGCTGCTAGTGTCAAGTGGTTAAACCAAAAAACAGACTTCAGTTTCCTTTTTTAAAAAGCCTCAATAGAATAAAGGCTCTTATCTCCCTAGAAAGAGAATTTTCCAAGGCAGAAGAATAATGGCAAAATGCACTATGACTGGCAGAGTGAAATCTAGCCCTATAGTAAAAGCAGCATCAGTAGGTGGTTATCAAATCAGATTCACCAGACAGTCCAAGGCCACGCAAAGCTTTATAAATCAGTACAAGGAGTTTACAACTGATACGCCATTGAATAAAGAACACGAAAGAGCCTTCACCTGTTCTGTAAGGCAGATTTTTGGCAACAGCCTAGCTGGATCTTTTTTAATTTGCTTCCAAGAATCAAAGAGCTGGAGCAGAGAAAATGAAGTAATCCAGTCTAGTAGTCAAAAAAACATGAATAAAAATCCTTGTCCATTGCTCAGAGAAATTGTCTGACACTGATGATACTGTTTAGATAAAAGGCTGTCTGAGAAACAGTCCAAGTATTGCATGAGAACAACAAATAATCAAGATCCTAGAAATCTGTGACATTATTTACTATCTGAGATTTGGTGTGGGCACCCACTCAAGTCATATCGTATCACTATAAAGACATTACGCGACAATGACTACATTCAGTAATATATATTCCTTCTTCTAGTTTCAAACTGAGCCAGCTATTTGGCCACCTAAGCCTGGATCTCAACCAGACATTGCCATCAATGAGAAACTGGATTGAGATCTGGTAATAGACATGTAGATCTGTGTATCATCTGCACAGCAATGGAATCCATTATTTTTAAACCTGATATAAACTTCCTTCAGTGGCAGCATAAAGCCGTAGAGAATGCAAGTCACTGAAAAGAATGGAGACTGAAATGAATTTCAGATGGAGCACAGTAAAAACTGTCAATGGCGATTTATTGGCAAGACAAGTGAAATCTTATAAACAGACAAGTATGATCTATCCCTGCAAGCTCCAAATTCAATTCTAGGGGCTCCAAAAAAGATGCAGCAGTCCAACGTGTCCACAGCTGCAAGATCAAAAAAGGCAAGAATTGACAAGGAACCTTAAGCCATGTTAGCAAGTAGATATATTACCCAGTCCACAGCTGAGCTCTACTTTCATTGAAATTCAGACTGGAATTTCTGAAGTAAATTGTAGTGAGGTTTGCAAGCAGCAACCATCTTGTTTGACACTGCCCTCAAAAATTGAATAAAACTGAGTTTCAGTTTAAAAACAATCTTTTTCTAGAGGGAGAGATTATTTCATTCAAGTAACCCAATGAATGTGGCTGTCTGATGCAGAAGGACATATGTACTTTGTTATCCCACCATTTACAACTGAAGTAAACACAGTGACAATACTAACACGGCTGCTACTCTGAAAAGTGACAATACAGAGGCACACACAAAATGCTGCACTGGCCAGGGTTACAGGAGGAAAGGTAGGACTTCCTAGGCTCCCATCATTAGGAGATGCATGTCATAGAAGACAAATGTGGTTAATCCATTTCAGTTATTCAGGTGAGAACAGCCACTAAACAGTCCCAAAGAGGACTTCATAGAACATGTTTTGTTTCTAGGATTCAAACTATTTTCCTCAGCCTTGAACAGTGCACCAGTCAGTTCATGCCCTGTGCAATTTGCCTAGAAAAATATAGAGATGCAGTTTTCATGTTAATAACCTGGTTCTTGGAAAAATGGACCCTCCAGACAAGACACTGAGCAGCCAGACCAGACATTCTCCATGGCCACACAAGTCTGTGCCTAGTTCTTAATACTTTATTGAAAGCTGGGATAAAGCACCAGGTCTTGGTAAGGCATAGAGGGAACAAGATTGTAACGTGGTTGCTGTGTGTGAGAGCTCAACAGCCTTGTATTGATCAAGCCTGATTAGTTAGGAGAACCCAGTTGAATCAAGCAGTTGATGTGTTATAAAAGACAGTCTCGGAAGTAATCTGTGTGCAAACAAGTCTAAAAGAAGAAAAGAATGCAGTAATCAAGAAAAAAACCACCACAAAACAGTGAAGTAAGAAGCACAGAGCTTGTAAGCCACCTTTATAAAAAGTATGAAATTCCTCCTCTGTAACAAATGTCTAGGATAGTGTGTAAGTGAATTATTAGTAATGGCCATCTCAGTGTGTGAACTGCTTAAGGCCAAGAAACAAAGACAGCCCAATACCAAATCTTTTGATAAAAACGTGAGAAACCTGAAAGAAAATTTGAACCAGGAGGGCAACAAATGACCAAAATTAAAAGAGGATTTATGGTGTCACAAGAAACCATAATGTGTTCAAGAGAATTATTGTGAACTGAATGCCAAATGGACCCATTTAAGGAACAGAGAAGCATAGCTGAAGTGCTACCATTGCACCCAGAAAGTAAAGATTTATGAGCAGCCTAGACATCAGGGAGGGCATGCTTTGGCTATTATAAATCACTCTCTCTTCTCCAGCTAAACAATGTTCTGGATTTCACAGTGATCTGACGCACAAAGGGCCAAAAGGAGCTATACCAATTTATACCAGCTGAGGATCTGGCCCAAGATGTTAGATGGAGCTATGCTGATTGACATCCAGCCCTGACTGGGTTTGCAGTTTTGTTTCATACTGTCCACAGAATGTCGGGGAGGCTCAGAGCCTGACTGGCTGGGGAGAACATAAACTGGTCATGGCCTGGAGCAACAGGAGCGTCCTCTTTCACACTAATACCAGTCCCCACCTCCACCCATCCCTACGGGCCAAGTTCTGTCCACTGAAGGAAATGGGAGCGTGAGCTTCCATGGGGTGAATCTGTTCCCACAATGTTAACACAAATGAATTTACTTAGAATATATGATACACATTAATAAATTAAGCAGTAACCCTAATGAAATGTGATCTCGCTAAGTATCTAACCATCAGAACAGCCTATAGACACTCCTGCACCCTTAAAGTAGTTCACCTCAATACATAATCTCCTCCAGACCTAATCAGTTCTCAATTTTACAGACCTTAGTAACACATTGTTCCATGAACAATCCCATCAGATAAGTTTTTACCAGAAACAGATCCTATTTTTACTAACACAGCTTTGGCTTTGCAAAGCACCTCTCATTAAGTACTCAGATGAGGCTGATGGAGGGGTCATTTCTCTAGAGGGGATTCCTCTAGCCATTAGAATCCTTTCACAGGTTCTCGAGTTTTCCATTAGAAGCTGGGCTTTTAAGGCAAAGTTCCTGATCCTCCCAAAAAGATGCATTCTGGGTTGAGGGAAGAGTATTTTCCAGCTAAGGGATTGATTCAAAGCCCAGTGAAGTCAATAGAAGTCTATTGACTTCAATGGGCTTTGGGCTGGGCCTTCACTAATGTAGAGGGCAGGACCTGGTTAAAATGTCAGTGACACAATCAAAATTTGTTCTATATAAAGAGCTTTGTGCTTCATAAACAAACCTTTTTATTTGGCCCCTTTTGAGAGCTGAAAGTCCTCTCTGGTGCGGGTTTGCTAGAAAAAGCATCACCTGTAGGTTGCTGATTCAAATCCAGATCAAGTCAATAGTAACTGACAGCAACGGGTCAGCATCCTCAACAGAAAGTGGCCTACGTCCAGTTCCTACTGAACAGGTTGTCTACATAATAAAGGCCACCACAGTTGTCACTTATTTCCGATCTGTTTACAGCCTCAGCATTGAATGGTCCATGAACTAGGAGTCTCTCAGCCCTTAAGGTGATCTGTCTAGATCAGGCTGCAGCAGTATGAGAGGCTTAGCCTGCTGTAGCCTATGCTAGACCTGTTCTGTGGTGAGTATTGTACAGGATTTCATCCTTCATGGCTGTCAATCTGGTTCCTCTAGAAACCTGTTGTTCCCCCCCACCCCCACCCCAACTAAAGAAAAAGCATCCTGGGAAATACACTACTGCCCCAATACCCAGGGATTGAGAATTCTCTTCTCTGCTTCCCATGCCCCAAAACGAAGAATCGTTGTTACAAAATGGGACGCAGACACCTTCTTCCTGGGAGCACTCGTTAATGTAACGGACTCTTCCGGAGAGGGGTGCCGCACCTGCCGTAAGAGTCACTCACATATATGCAATTTCAGAGAAAATAAGAAAAAAAACGCTTCTCTGGGTTTAATGTGAGTTTCTGAGAAAACAGCTGTGTTCCTTGCAAATGGCTTAAGCATCTGTAAAATGCTTTTTCACTCACCCAAAGAATTACAGGTTTGACTAGCCCAAGGACACCAATATAGGCCAGATGTCAATGAAGTTACAAAATCAGTTCTAACAGGAAGATACATCTGTTACAAAAGGCTGTAATTCAAATGCTGGAAATTGGCCCTATAGTTACAGGTAAGTAAATTCTCCATGTGAAAACTCCACATCAGCAAACTAGATAGTACCCTTCAATGCACCCACAAGCAGCCATAGTATAATTAAGGGGAAATGCGACTAACAGCGTGACCTTCATTCCAACCAATGGAACTGTTCAAAATGGTTGACAGCTTAGTGAATCTAGTCTGCCTCCAAATGGAACTGGAGTTGGAATGCTTTTGCTGAGAGGAATTTTCGCAAAGAGTTTGCAAAGAGTGACTGGATTGTAACCTCCGCAGTTGCAGATCCATGTCTGAAGGGGACAACGGAAACCTGTTCTGTGGAATTTCAACCTCTCTCACTCACCGAGTTTCTAGAAGCACTAAGGAAATTAGAGATGGCAACCTGCATGCTGGTCCCTAGCTTTTTAGGATTAGTAAAATGAAGCAGAGATGGACTGGGTCTTCTGTGCATTTGAATTGTTAATTTGCTAATTATGGAGCAGGGTTAGGTACAGCTCCTGGCTCCTGACAAGTTGCCAAGAAACCCTCAGATGAACAAAGGGGGGGGGCATCCTCTGATTTTTTTTTGGCAACCAACGTACAGTACATAAGCATTATCCAGTGAAACGAAACTACACCATACTCTCACCCTCCTTGCATTTTGACTGTGGCAAAGCCTAGTCACTTTTCCTGCTCTACATAAACTTGATCAATCATCATATTACCCAAAATAGCATAACAGTTGCATACTATAATTAAAGTGGGGTTTTTAATTAATAAAAAAGCACCGTTGTTTGTTACTACTAAAACAAAGTCAGTCATTTGAAGGATTGGTAGCTCAACGTTTATTACTCACTTTAGTGGAAGTAAATGCTTGACAACAGATCCTATGTTACTCTGCTCTACCAAAAGGTTAAAAACTTCCTTCCCCAATTGTACAGTCGATATTGAGAGGAGACTTCTTTCTGGAACATTCTGAGAGGTCTAAAGCATCTACACTTTCACCTGATTCAGGATTGACCAAACTTTTTTTTAAAAGGGGGGGAGGGGCTAATGTGTGTGTATGTCACACACAGGTGTTATAAATACTGGGCCAGTATTTAAATTTGAATGTACACACCCACATATTCATAAAGAGACTTACTTGTTTCAAGCCACAGCACTAAGAATGCAATCAGAGAAAAGCGGAGAGACTTTGGGAACACAGAAAGTTAACAGCAGAAAAGGAAACTACTGTCTGAAATTCCACTAGCAACCACTGACTGAAATCTGTGAATCTGAGCCCCACTCCCTGCCTGGTGGTTTCTTTCTGTCCAGCACAATCCTATCACAGGGATCTCTGATCTACCCATCTTTGGCCTCAGTCTCACTTCAAGAATTTAGCTGCATTCAGGCCCATAGAATCTGGGAATGGAAAATCCAGGACTCCTTTGCCTTTGTTATGTGAAAAGAAGTGTTAAAATATAAAACACAAAATTGGGACAATGCGCACAGCACAGGGCTTGAATACAAGTGTGCTCCAAAGTGACTCACTAAGAGAAAATGTTCCTATTCTATACTATTGTCACATTGAGAGCTTGTCTCCAGAATTAAGAATACTTTTGCACTATACAACCCTGGCTCTTTAATACAACATACAATGTCCTGGCCTCCATTGCTGTTTAATCTCTCTCTCAGTGGCAGAACTTTGCTCTCATTGCATAGTTCAGACAAGGGAGAAAATTTATTACTGGAAAAGTCAGTCACTTGAAGGATTGGTGACTCAAAGTTTATTAATTTCCACTAGCTGGTGGTCAATTGTAGGTTGTGGGATAATCTGTAAATCATGTGTCTGTTGTGATTATTTTGTATATCAAATCGTATTTCTCCAATGAATTGTCCAAACTGTTGCAGGGTGTCAGTGATGAGGAGATTCAAGAAAAGACGCACAGTTATTCTCAGCTCATAATAACTTCAAGAAAGTAAAGTTGCATCTGTTTCCTCAAAAACAAGGAAATGGGACACAGGAAACAATTAAAGATCTAGGCCTGACTCTCAATTTGCTATATACATCATGGGTGAAATCATTATCCCTGGTTGTCAACAGGAGCTTGGCCATCAACTTCAGTAGAGCCAGCATTTCAACCTCCCATGCATGCACTAATGGCTGTAGTCTTATCCAGGGAATTAAACCATGTTAGTGGAACTAGTTTTAACGTAGCTTTAACACAGTTCTGGCTAAGACTGTGTTTAAATCTCTGTTAACAAACAAATCCATGGTGCATTTCAATCCCCCGCATCTGCACGGCCTTTGCTAAGACAACTTGTGCTCAGGCGAATTGTGCAAACAAAACAAACTGCCTTCCTGTTATGAAAATTTCCTGACCTCCTAGTTATGCTAACTGGTCAGCAAGTGACTGATTTGTAAAATCACAGCTGCTTTTGACACCTTCAGAGCATAATCAAATGATTATGGACACGGCTCATCCAAATCAGCTAGGAATGAAAGATGTTTTTCAATGGCAAGAAAGATAGGTAAAAATTTTCTCATATAGATTCTGCCACCCATTCTCTTCCCATGATAGGGAAGAATATGTTTTGTGTGTTTGCACAGGTATGTGTAGAGTTGGGCAGAGGCTGTGTTGGGAGAATGTGTTTAAAATGCGTTTCACCCTTTCCATTCTCGCTGGTGACTTCCTTATCAAATTTTGCTCACTGTATTGATTGATTGGGTCTGCCACCATTGCTAATTCGACATGGAATCAAACCCAAGCATAAGACTGTGATCTTGCAGGTCCTCCCATGTCAATAGGACATGCAAAAAAAACAACCACAAAAATTAACCCCTTTCTTAGCTGACAGAGAAATGTGCACTGCATGATCAAAGGAATGCTACTAGATAAAAAGCAGATAATTAACCAATTTGTATCCCCACTTACATCTCTGCCATCTCCAATGAATTGAGCTAAGGGAAGAATGTGGCCTCATGTTGTGTGCACTCGATCATCTGTGACACTCATGTCAGATTTTTTATTATATCTGAGGAGCCCAAGAGGGGAAAATATTGAGCCAAATTGTGGGCACCATTAAACTCAGTCAGCCTCAGTGAAGTCAACAGAGTTGCAAGGCTGTAATTGAGATCAGAATTTTGCCCAGTATGTTTGAATTGGTTTTAAGCTTAGTTCCTGGTTCACTGCAAAGGGGAGACAAAAATAATTTGGGGCCTTAATACTCTAAAATACTCTATTAAAAATGTGGGGGGGGGGTTTCCATTGTAGTGTGGTTGCAATCAGAAGAGTGACTATATAGCACCCTCTTGTTCAACATATCTCCTCCCTGGGCATCTGACAAATCAGATCTAATCATTTTCATGACAAAAATCAAGATTTTACTCCTGCTAGCACTGCCGAGCAACGGAGCAGCAAGCTGGATTTTCTTCTGCTTGATGCATTATCAAGAAAACTGTTGATTAAATTCTGTTATTGCAAAGCATTTATTAGCAGGTGAGAAGTAAGAGACAGTGAGAAGTCAGCCTTGTGTAATTCCTGCTCTGTTACTCACTTGCTGGGTGACCTGGGACAAATCACTTCAGTATCTTTGCTTTTTTGCTTCTTCTCTCTCTCCTATTCCATTGCTTCTGTTAACTCATGCCTTCCTGTCTTCTTCTTCTCACCCCATCCTGACTTCATAATACATTTCAATAAAAATAATCAAAGCAAAATGGAAATAAGACACTTGCCAATCAACACGGAGCACTTTGCTTATATGTTTCTTTCACTTTGTCCGTCTTGTCTACTTAGGCCCCAGTTGAACAAAGCATCCCTATTCAGGATAGCACTTAAGCACATACTTAAAATTAAGCCCCGGCGACGCCTCCTCCCCCAAGCACACCGTGTTCCCCCTCCTCTCCCCTCCCTCCCAGGCTTGCCACGCGAAACTCCTGTTTCACAGCGCCAAGCGCTGGGAGGAAGGGGGGAGAAGCAAGATGCAGTGGGATGCTCAGGGGAGGAGGTGGAGTAGAGGTGAGCTGGGGTGGGGGGGAAGGGAGCTGCCAATTTTTCCCCATGGGTGCTCCAGCCCCGGAGCACCCACGGAGTCAGCGCCTATGCTCAGGGGGTCACAAGGTTATTACACGGGAGGTCACGAGCTGTCAGCCTCCACCCCAAACCCTGCTCTGCCTCCAGCATTTATAATGGTGTTAAATATATAAAAAAGTGTTTTTAATGTATGGGGGGGGTGCACTCAGAGGGTTGCTGTGTGAAAGGGGTCACCAGTACAACAGTTTGAGAACCACTGGACTAGACCTTAGTAAACAATTCTGTAGATGAGACACAAAAAGGAAAAGAAAGCAGCTGCCTCCCTCAGAGGTGGGTCAGCTCTATCAGGCTAATATGGGTACTAAACAGTAGAACCTTAGTTTGGTAACTAATCTCAGCAGACAGAGCTCTGACCACACCCAGGGAGCAGACCTGTTGAGTATGAAGGTGCCATTTGTACAATCACTTTTTAGAGTAGAACTACACTTTAATCTCTGTGTCAGAGTTTCCATCTATAAAATGGGGATAATATTACTTGCCTGACTCAGCTATTGTGAGGATTAATTGCTTGTAAAGTGCTTTAAGACAGGAAGCTCTCTAAGCATTTCAATTATCAGGTGTTATAGTAATAAACATAATAAATAATACACAGACTCCTCCCAGACACACACAACTGGTTTCTCTTTTTAGCACCCACACTCATAGCCTCACACTGCAGGACAGGTTTGTCTTGATGAAGAAGGCTCAGCGCAGTTCCCGCTGATGCCTATCAATGCCACTTCCGCATTTGCTAGAGTAGTCTCTGCAAAGCAACCAAGATAATCTCTTCCCCTCACAGGGCTGTTCATACCGTGGCCTCCGCAGCTCTCCTAGGCCTTGTTGGCCTAAACAGGAATGTGCTCGAGTCTGAATTTAATATATTTGAATTAGAAATTGCATTTTCACTCCCTTTCCTTTCAATCTTTTAATTAAATCTTTGGTAAAACAAAAAGTGTTTTTACAGTGAGTCTCAGTTTTCAGGGCAGAGAGTGCAGCACATTCTGATCAGCTCTCCTCCCTCATAACTGGAGTGAGTTGAAATTCATGAATGTTGCAAGGACACAAACAGTGTGTACGTATTGTACAGTCCTAAGCACATGCAGGACTCTGATCACAGCTGCATATTGTGTCATTTTAATGATGCACAACCCCGGTAGCTTTTTTCAAAGCTTTATGTAGGAGGCATAATTATGTAATAAAATTTCTGTTTCTGCAGCATTCTCCCTATACCAAACAAGAAATGTGGGCTTTATTATGCTTCCTAGCTAGTAGGCACTGAATTACCAGCATATTAACCCACTTTGCACTAAACCTGCAGTTTGATTTCTGACTCCAGCAGCAGGAGAAACAAATGCTGATCATTTCTGTTCTTTTACTTGTGAGTTGATTCCTGGCCTTTGAGATCATTTTTATCAGCTCATAAACCACCTGCGTGTTAAGGATCTGATCTGCTTCCTGGGGAAACTCTTAGTCATCGAGGCTGACTTGTTTCCAGGACTGGCATGCCACAGCCTCAGGCCAGAATTGCTTGACCCTAATTTACTCCTTGATTGCATCGAGAAGGATGGCACACACCCTGTGAAAGGGCATGGGTACAGAGAGTACCACATTATGCTGCTCAATTATGGGTCCACCTTGGAGGCAAAGCCTTAGGTGTGATTGATAGTAATGGGGTAACTTCCTCTGACATTTCATTTTCATTCTTTGAAAGGCAAGGACCAGAGGCTCACATCAAGCCTCTCCTTGTTTTCATGGCCCTGATTGCTATGTGTTGTTTCTAATACCCAGTCATTGTTTTCCCTCTTAAAGACCCAAATCCAGCTCCCATTATTCACATAAGTAATGGCTGTGGTAGAACTTGTTACCTAAATGAGGGGAGCAGAATTTGACCTAACACATCTCCTAAAGCAATGTAGGCCAGTGACACAAAGCACCGTGTGGTTTTCTTTAATTACAAGGGACCGAAGCCTGGAATCAGCACATTTAATGAGCACTGGACACAGACACGTAGCCAGACTATTAAACGCTTCCCTCATGGCTGACTCCAGCAACATACCACCTGGTACCTTTCCAGAGTTAGGAAAGTGCCCCATTAGCTCAAGTGTTAATGGCCTGAGTTTTTTGCTGAAGGTCTCAGGTACAGTTACTGCTGACTTGGTGTCTGTGTGTGCAAGCAGCCGTAGTTCATTACAGAACAGTAGCTCATTTGGGACCTGAACTCCTGTGGCTCTCAGATGCTCTGGAAGGGGGTTATGGAAGAGGGGGAGTATATCTACTACATTGAGTGGCCTACTGTGTGTGATCATGTCTCCCTCTAGTGGCTGGCCCCTGTGACAGATTAACTGTCAGAAAGTAACAAAGTTCTCCATGTATCTTAGTTGGTAGGGGTCTTCATAGGGAGTGTGAGGGTGGGGTGAGTCCTCTCTCTCAGACCATGAGCAGCAGTGAAGCTACACCACAGCTGCTAGTGCTCTCTCAGGGCTGCATTAACCCCCTGCAACCTGGACTCCTCCCCATCTATGAAGATAAATGTCCAGGTGTAATCCACATAATCTCACATCCACTGCCCCCAACATTCTCTGCATACTGAAGCACAGAGAAGACACCAAGGAGAAGAGGTGTCCCCAAATCCTATTTCCCCCCTTTACCATGCTGATTCTGGTGGGTCATAGCTTTCTGTGGTTGGGAGAAGGGGGCAGGATTTGATTTTTTAAAAAACAAATAAACTATAAACTAGGCTAATTCTTACAGATAAAGAGGATGAGAATGTTTATTTTAAAAAAATGTAAAAGGGACATGTTGGTATGGAAATATGCATTTATATTCATCTTCCTAGGTTATGGGCACAACCCCACTTTGCAGGCCATACTAAAATAAGGTCATTTCTGATCTCCACTCCACACTCCACACTTACTGCCTAGAGAAAACTTCCATTTGCCATCAGGGAGAACTCAGCACTGAGATCAAGAGCAGAATAGGCCCTAGAGAGTCACAGACCATAGAGCATAACAGTTTGACTATATACATACAATTTTAGGTGACTGGAATTCATAGGTTAAAGACGACAGGATTGTCCTCACCTCTAGTAGCACTTGCATATTCTTCTGATTGATCCTTATTTCAGAGTAGCCTCTGAATGAACATTTCCTATTACCTCTCTGTGGTTGAGTTTGATGATTTAGAGTAGCCTCACTCTGGGATGTATGCAGATATGCTCTTGGGGCCTTATTCACACCAAGCTGTCTTCCAATACAGCAAGACGTGTAAGAAGTTATCATCTATATTACAGAGTGAAGTGAGCAAGACCTGCTGAGTCACTATATTAATTTATCCACAGATGCAAAAATCCACAGGGTACTAGCGGATACTTGGTCAGAACAAGTGAGCAAGCACATACTGCAAGTATAACCATATCCACAAAGCATCCCCACTTCTTTCCCATCTTCATATTGATGCCAAAACAAAAAGCAATGAGGAGCTTGGGTCAGAAAAAAGCCACTAATTTGGTCAGCCATTTTGTCTTCACCAGCCCTCTGCCATGGGGCTGATGAGGAAGAAGGTCCTGTGGGCTAGTGGTGTTCCAGGCCAGCTATCCAGCTTAGCTAGTGGTCTAGTCACCTGTCTACACTGTAAATACACAACAGCTCCCATCAGCAACGTCCTCCAGGTTCAGTGAATGAACTTCCACAAAGCATGAAGACTCAAAGTTCTATTTATTTTGTTTTGCTGAATAATCTGGTCCATTTTAGTGTTGGAATTGTAGCACTCTTGAACCAAGTGATACAATATGCCACCTCCTCTGTGCTTCCCCCCCCCCCCCCCTGCCCGGGCCATTTGCTTCTAAAAGCTTTTAATTTGGATGGAGGGTGGGGGTGAGGAGGAGGTAGGTAGAGTGTTGAAGTAAAAATCAGAGACACAAGTTCTGCTCTCTCCCATTTTGTTCCCCCCCTGCAACTAAACTAAAGGTTCACACATTTAATAGAACAGATTCTTTTTTCGAGAGGTGAGGGCGCAAAGGGAAGTAGTGTGTGAGGGAGGGACATACAGAATAAGGAAAGATGATCTGACCTTTGTTCACTGATCGATGTAAAATTAAAAAGCTCAAGAAGGTTTCTCTCCTGTAAAGTTTCAGGCAGCCACAGGAATGTATCTCTAGGAAAAAGCTGGCTGAGTAAACTGGATAGAACAAGTTCAGGGCAGTGTTGCAGCATGCTCTGACGCCATTCATGGAGGGGGAGAAGGAGGGAGAGCTCCAGCTACACATTCAAATAGCAGCTGCAGGGCCACCACTTGCTTCTACACTGAACAGCAGCAAGTCACAGTGTGAATTTTAGAGGAGTGGATGAGAGAAGAAATGGGGGGGGGGGGAGGGGGAGAGACAGGGACTAAGAATAGTAGAATAACAAACAATGTTTTCTTTCCTCAGCAGATGTATCTAGAGGTGTTGCATTCCTGCTCCCAGGGAACGGTGTTTGTTGCTAAAAGTTTGGCAGTGGCCATAAAGGGTAGAGCTGGGATCACACTAAAATATGAAGCTGTGCCTGTCACAATAACGGGGACTGGTGACGGGACAGCCATATCTCCACTTTCTAACGATGGTTTCATGAATTTAGTGCAACCAGAAGATCAGTGTGTGGGTGTGTTCATTAACCTTTTGTTGGAATTAAGTCAGTTTAATCATTTAAAGCAAATAGTTGCTTTTTTGTATGCTGCACTGTAAGGTAGCAGAAACCTCAGTTAGGCCCAGTTATTGAAGTATGGGTGTTTTTCATTTTTTCAGTAGTAGAGAAAAAAGTGATTTTCTTTATTCAAATTCTCTCAGAGAAAAGATTTCAGATTCCACTGACTCAAACAGAAGACACACACACACACACACACACACCCTACCTCTTACTGTGCATCTTGTCCTAGGTTGTGAAATACTGTGGAATCTCCCTACGCTGACTTTTTATAGAGTGAAACTTTTTGTAAAGAAGAGGAATTAAAGTCTTGAATTGTTTGGTACAACTCCAAAGTATCAACTGCAATTCCAAGGATAGTGAGCCTCCTACTACCAATCCTGAAATCCTAATGCTAGCAAAAACCTAGGGCCTAATTCCCCATTGCCCTCCACATTCTGGTTTGATAGCATTTTAACCTCACTTTCTCTGGTGTAAGGGAGCAGGGAAACAGTACACCAGGCCCTTACTGAGTACAGTAGGAAGTTTTCCTACTTGCAGATTCCAACAATGGGCCCACATCTAGTTGTACTGTGGAAATAATTTTCACTTTCAGAGGGTTCTGCTGTATATCTTCCCTAGCTAATTTTTTAAATATTATGGTGAAAAACCTCTCTGTGGATTTAAATACACTAAACATTTTTGCAAGGGAGTGGCTATGTACGTATAACTTATTTAACTAAGTAATAATATTGTCCCATCACTGTGGTAGTTGAGCACCTCACGGACATTAACGAAGAGAAGATTCAGAATAAATGACTGGGATTTGCTTTTCTGACTCAGAGAAAAAGTCTCCACAAGAAAAGTTGGCCCAGAAGTTAATTAACTAAATGGAGCAAGTTTCTTAAAGACAATGGGTTACATTCTGGCACTACCTTAATGCAAATCCAATGCAACTTTACTGAAGTCACCGGAGTTACTCCAGATTTACACCAGCATAACAGAGCAGAATTTGACTTGGAATTTTAAAAACGTTCTTAATTATTATCTTGCTTGCTCGGCTAGTTGTACATCAGTTGACATCACTATTCCCTTTCCCTCCACCCAAAGCTGAGCTTGGATACCTGTAAAGCATGCCTTGTGACTCCTATATATACACACATTGCCAATGAGCAATATTTTATGACCTAATACTCCTCCAACACCACTTTTACAATGATGTATGGATTTACTCCAGATATAAGTGAGAGAATCATGCTGCAGCTCTACGATTAAACCGAATGCACTAGATCCTGCTTTTAATCACACTAGTGTAACTTCATCAAAGTCACTGGAGTTAGTCTGGGTTTACACTGGTGTAAAATGATATAAAACTTTGTCCAGATGCTTAATACCTATTTAAGATAGGTAAGCTTATCCTCATGTTCCAAACCAGAAAGTGGAGGCATAGAATTTAAATTATGTACCCAAGGCTACACAGTAACTCAGTGGTAAAGTAGATAGAGACCCAGGAATCATGACTTTCAGTCTCAAACTCTAGACAACAGAAGTTAGCATCTGAGACCTATGCTACTGGCTCTGTTATTTCTTTGTATTATAATAGCACCTGGGGTCCTAATCCAAAACAAGGGCTCCTATTGTGCTAAGTACTGTACAGACACAGAACAAACTGACCGCCTACAAAGAGGTTACAATCTAGGTAGAGCAGTCTCTTTCCCGTTTACATGTATTCCATGCAGAAAATGTTTAATCAATCCACTCAATTATTCCTAATTTTTTATCCTTGCTGACCTGAAAAATAAATCCTATAATCCAAATTCAATTTACAAATTAAGCAAATCTTTAAATTCTGTAGGTATTTATTACAGTATCAATTCTCAGCATTCCGTTAAAGGAGAAAATAATCCAAGTTTTTATTTTACAAATACATTTGTGTGCACATTTCTCTAGCAATGGTTAATACACAGGGAAGAATAAGTGAACCCGTGTAATTAGCACAAATGTAATCAGCATAAAGGATGGGAAAGGAAGACAATGAGAGTGCATTGGAAAGGCTGTTAACAAGGGTGTGCTATTACAGACAACAAAAAGATTCCACCTTGCTCCCTCCCTTCTTTTACTACCACACCTCTCTTTCTCTATGACACGAGTTTAGAAACCCTGGGCCAAATTAATCCAGGATGTAATTCGACTGGAGCCAAAAAGATTATACCTCCTAGCAGGTCAAATTCATCCTTCATTTACTTCATTGGTAAATCTGACTATGAGTGAAGAAACTGGAGAATAAGATATAGAATAGCTAAGAGTTCTGAAAACAATGGGTCAAATCCTTCAGTTCTTAATTAGGCAAATGGGAGATGTGCCTAATTAAAGAGGCACAGTTTAAAAAATAATCACAATTCTGCCTATGAGTTTTTGTTTTCTGATTTTTTTTAAACTTTCAATTCTTACAATTAACACCTAAGATCACTATAATGGAAAGAGATTAGAGATAAAAATATTTCTCTTTAGTTTTTCAGTTTGCCCACCTGACAGCAATGTGTGTACAGTCAGTTTCACTGTTGCACTGTAGTCAATTTCCTCTGTTGTTATTGAAGGTCTTTCATAAAGCAACAGACAGAGAAAACATTTTTAGACATAGGAAAATGTGGTTGCAAAGCCACAAATTGGCAGGGGGGCTTGGGCAGGTGCAGTATCTGAAACTACTTGTAACTTTCTTTTTAGTTACAAGATTTCAAGTTGACAGTGTCCCTTTAAGAATTGCAGTATTCAGCTGATTACTTGGTTGTTTGTTTTCCCCGGTTTTGTTTACCTATTCCAGATGCTCCTGCCTGCATGCTCTCTGTAAAGGCCACTTACCTAGCAGTAGCTAGGGGATTCTTTATTGTAAGAACCACATAGAAGACAGTCAGCATTAGAATTGTAAGAGTTTTTTCTCCACCTGTATGAACAGGTCCTACATAACCTACATAACTGTTTTTAAAAAAGTGTTCAGTAAGAAAACTTCTATGCATAGAAGCTTTAAAAAAAAGCAAGTATTAAACGTTCAGGATACCAAAACATCAATTGACAATTGACAGTTCCCTGTGTTTAATTCTGGCTGATCTCTGACAGGCCTGACTGTCGTGAATAGTTAAAACACTTTAAAATATCTATTTCTTTGCTTAAAGTTGGTATACTAAAAGCAAAGCATGTATTGACTTTTCTAAAACATTTAAGTACCATTCAGCGTACCTTTTCCTTCCATTAAGCATGCATATACACCCCAGCTTTTGAAAAGAATGAGCTTAGTTATAACCAAGGTGAAGACCCAGAGATTACAGGGGTGAAAACAGTAACACATCATATAATAAAATAAAGAAACACATAGGGCTAGATATTGCCCTCTGATGTAATTCAAACAGGCAGCTCTCATTTGGAGGTCAGCATTTGATCCTTTGGAGGATTTAAGTGGCTAGATCTACAATGTAAGTAAGCTTTCGTGCTACTCCTCTACCGGCAGACACAATGGTAAGGAACCAGCTATATTTAAATGCACATTCTGTAGGCTCAGAAAGCAGTGGGAGGAGAGAGAGCAAGAGGAGGGGGATTAAGTCAATAATTATTCTGTTTGAGAAACTGTAGAAGTAAACACCAAACTCTAGCTAGTCTGATTTCATCATGGTTTCAGTAAACAACAAAAACACATGCTGTTTCATCTAGTCAGAAGACTAAGGAACCAACCTATGAATTCCAAGGTACCAGAGACATGAATAATATGTGCCCTTTCACACCTCAATAAACAGGGCATATCTGCCTCAAAGGCTTTCCTGGAATGGGGTTGAAGTTGTTTAAGCTATTGCTCCTTCTATCAGATTTACATTTCCTACACTAAACCCAGCCAGCTTTATTGCCAACAGCCCTTCTACAAAATGGGACCTTTGGCTTTGAAGACCCACTTTAAGGAATCTAAAGGGGCAGTAAAGTTAAAGCAGAATCCATGGCAACAAAATGGGTTAAACTAAAGCTCTTGATCAGCTCCCATTAAAAAGAAAGGGCTCAAAGTAGCTGCCCAATAAGGTTTGCTAAATGAATGCAAGAAACAAACTGGGAAGTTGCAGAATATAAAGAATCCCTGCTGTGCTTTCCCAACGTGTCTCCTTTATGTCCAAGAGTGTTCAGTAAAACAGGTTTTGAATACACTAGCTTTTCACATCTTGAAACATGGGTTCAAAACTTGTATTAGTTCGTAAGTCTCCATTTCGTCCCCAGTGGACAAAGCACACACATATGGATAAGTTGGTACCCAGGAGAAGCCCATAACAAAGGCCAGGGGGAACACATTCAACACAGATGGCATGGATATGGGATAGATCTATAGATTTTTGTCATTTTCCTATGTTTTCTGAAGAAAAATCTCTCTCCTAGTTTTCAAGATAATCCTCTAAATTTGACATAGTGTGGTGCTGTCTGAGTGGTACAGAGAGATAGTCCTACACAAAAGCTAAGAAAAGTATGGTGATGCCCGCCAATCATCCCAGCTGAGCGTTAAATCCCAAAGCTAACAGCAATCAAATGTCTTGTCCACGCTTAGAAAATGAAACTTTTTCTGCCAATATCTTCAATACAGCCAATCTTCAAACTTTTTCCAGATAACACATATCAGAGGGCAAGAATAGTTTTCAAACATTGCTTTTAAAAACTTATGCTCCTTCCAAAAAGGCCAGTAAAACAGTGTTAGTCAAAACTGTGTTCAAAACATAAAAATGGTTTCAGAACTTGCTATTTTTTCAAGTGTGGACAGGGCTTAAATGTCCAGACTGTTAATTATTTTGCTTCTTAGCAAACAATATGCTTTTGTCCCAGTGCAGTTGAATTTTTATGAAACAGCATTCCACACAAGTTGGCGACAAGTTTTTAAGAGGCAAATTAGTGAATATCCATCAAATATATTGTGACATTAAACTTCATATTCTTTATGGAAATATACTTATGATATAGATTTGACATAACTAAGATACATTTTATGCAAGATGGGTCATGTGAGATATTGAAAAGGTTATGATTAACTGAATGTGATTATCCAATCTGTATGCATGTATCATTTCTGTATCTAAAGTTAGGAATATGGACTATGTAACAGTTACAACTGGGCGTGTATTTGGAAGACACCCACCAGACAACAGGCCATCAGACTGGATGGGCCATTAGGAAGAAACAACTAGTCGGTGACGATACTAATCTCTATCCTTCATGAGAGGGAACGATGACACTACTAGGTCAGGTGGTCTTGTCACCTGATACTAAACATTAACTTGGACTTCTTGTAACTTTCCACTTAAAGGGGGGAGGAGGGCAAGTTTAAGAAACAAAAGATTCCCACCTTATGTAAATCTTATTTAATGGAGAGGAGGAAGGCAAACGGGGACTCTTCTCCATTGCCTACCCAAGGAGGACTGCTGAAAGAACCTGAAGGGACAAATGAACTAACCTGAAGGGAAAGGCAGGGGAGAGTCCAGACTGAGACAGGGGTCCAGTCTGTAAGAAGAAATAACTGGAACTCTGAGCTACAGAAACTCTGCATCCTGCCTAATTCAACATTTAGGATGAGAAATTACATTTTGTAATCTGTTTCTTTAGTGAATCAAGCTTAGTTTGCATGTTTTGCTTTATTTGCTTAGTAATCTGCTTTGTTCTGTTTATATTCACTTAAAATCTACTCTTTCTAGTTAAAAATCTACTCTTTCTAGTTAATAAACGTATTTTATTTATTCTGAAACCCAGTTTGTGCAATTCATAATGGGGGGGGGGGCGGGGAGAGGCTGTGCATACCTTCCTCCACATTGAGGGAGGGGGCAGATTTCACAATATACCTTTGGATCTGCACTCCAAGGGAAGTGAGCACCTGACTGCTGGGGCAAGTCCCTTAAACTGAGTCTTCCCAGAGCTGATCTCAGTGCCTGTGTCTTTCTGCAGCGGGGTATAGCCTGGCCTGTGTGTGTGCTAGAGGAGGCTTAAGAGCCTGGCTCAGCAAGACAGGGTAAAGGGGGCCCAGGCTGGTGGAACAGGTGGGCTCAGTGGTATCTCAGCACATCAGGTGGCACCATAAAGGTGTATATATTATACACACATCTCATGTGTGTTTTGGGGTATTAGCTGGACTCCACTGAACACACTTTCATGCTGAACCTTAGTTAGTTTTTTGCTTGTGAATAAATAAGATGCGGAAGGCTTCAACATATGACTCAGGGAAAGAAGGGAAGCAAGAACATCTCAATGAGAAGAGAGGTGCTGAGAGGACTGGGAAATCTTTTTCCCCTGGAATTTTCATGCAGAAAGATCCCAGAGAGGCCTCAGGAGCTTTTTTATTTTTTTAATCAAGAGTGGGTGAAATCAAAAAGACAATGTTATTTTAAAGTACTCAAAAACTCTCAGTGGTCAACAAAGAAGTCAACATTTGCCACATGCCTGTTATCAGACTCACCACGGTTATTTCCTCTTCTAAATATGGAAGGACTGTGGCATCTCAGATACCAATGCATACTAACGGACATCAGATGGTTACTTTTTAATGGTAACCGCTATACTAGTATTTTCATGTGTGTCTGGAGTCTACTTACTTCAGGCAGTAGAACAAATTTTCCTGAAGTTTCAAAATATGTCTGCAGAGTCTGGGAAAATTTTTAAAGAATTTACAAGATTTCCTACAGATTTCTTGTGGCCCTGATCCAAAAATGGAATAGCATTAGTGAAATAAAGGAATTGTCAGAATGGAACAAAACAATAAATGATGTTGTCTCATGACCAACAGGAGCAGAGGAGTGAGTCTTCCACCCCCACCTCCATACTGGATCTAATTGTGCCCCTCTAGGTGGCAATTAAGCTTATGCCCTGAAACACACACAGCCCACATAACATCTTACCCTTATTCACATCAGGTGAAAGTCACTCCCTTACAAAGGGCCAGCACAAAGCCTATGCACAACTTAAATCATCAAAAGAAGGGCTAAGCGGGTAAATGGTGTGTATGCTTTATGGACAGTTTTCATTGGGTCTAGTTATTATTAAATCTTACTAAGACATTTGCTTCAAAATATCCTGCAGCTGAGAGTTCGATGAGTTGATCGTGCATTGAAAAATAATAGATCTTTTTGTTTGTTTACATCTTCGACCTTTTAAATCTGAGTGCCTTCTTGCTCTTGCATTAAGGGAAAGGGTTAATATGGTGCACCCAACTGGCCTTCATCAGGGTAGTCATTTTTACTGACTCTACTCACATACTTAACTCTTCTTTCCAAAGGTATGGCATTTTTTTAATCTCTCGTTATGGAAGCTCTCGACCTTCTCATGCTCCACCTTAATGCCTCCAATTATTTTTGTTTCTCTGATTGAGACTTATTTCATTTTAATTTTTTATTTCCAGTATGTCTTTTGCAAGACAAAGTGAACAACATTCAATACAACATGGAAAGCAAACTGTGTAAAAGTATACATGAATAGAATACATGCATCCGACAAAGTGGGTATTCACCCACGAAAGCTCATGCTCCAAAACGTCTGTTAGTCTATAAGGTGCCACAAGACTCTTTGCTGCTTTTATCAAGATTCCAAACCACCATTAATGGCCCACACTTTGCATAATTACAATAGGCCCTCAGAGTTATATTTCATATTTCTAGTTTCAGATACAAGAGTGGTACATTTATACAAATAGGATGATCACACTCAGTAGATTATAAGCTTTGTAATGATACCTTACAAGAGACCTTTTGCATGAAGCATATTCCAGTTACATTATATTCACTCATTAGCATATTTTTATAAAATCATATAGATTGCAATGTCACAGTAGGACTTTGCATCTCACCTACTCCTGGGGGAATTCTGCACCAAAAAAAAAAAAAATACTGTACACAATATTTTAAAATTCTACAAAAATCTGAAAATTTTATTGGTCAAAACAACAGTACATAATCACACACAGTTTCAATTATTTTGGCAACTTATTTCAAAATACCTTTCAGCAAGTATGTCTCTAACAATACAGACACACACAAAAATTCTCCCAGGAGTAGAGAGTTAAAGAAACCTCAATGACAACTCAGTTCCTGTTTCTTTACCACCTCCCCGCCAGTCAATACACCCAAACTCCCTCCCCGCCTAGAGCCCAGGCATGGGGCTCCTCCTTGCCCAGATACCCAACCCCTCCCTCCCAAAGCTCGGCTGGGCGGGCCCTGTGGCTGGGACACCCACCCGCCTCTCCCCGCAGAACCCAGGGATCCAGAGGGAGAAACAGCCAGCTGCTCAGTCCCAGGCTTGTGTGGAGTTTCCTGTGTACTGTCGTCTCCTTCCCTCAGGGCATGCTGGGAACTCTCTCCTCTCTCCTCCCTCTCCCCCTGGCAGTGTCTTCTATCTGAGAGCTGGGCTCTGCAGGGTCCAGCACCCCCTAGTGGCAGCCAGCAGTACTGCAACCCATGGGGGGGGTGGATTCTGCGCAAAAACATTAATTTCTGAAAAATTCTGCCTTGTGCAGTGGCGCAGAATTCTGCCAGGAATAATCTCACCCCATGATTACCAGGTTTTCTTAGTAGCTTCTTGTGAGGGACTTTAATAAAAGCCCTTTAAGAATCTAAATAAATTATAGTATCTCCACCAATTCTCCATTATCCACTATTTTAACTTTTCAAAGAATTCTAATATTTTAGAGACAATTTACACTTACAGAAGCTATGTGATTTGTGTCTATCATATAACACTCAGGTGCGTTATAATGACATTTTTAATGATTTTCTCAACCATTTTTCTCATTACTTAAATAAGGGTCATCAGTTTATAATTTCTCGGATCATCCTTAGCACCTTTTTTAAAAGTAAGAACACTGACTACTCTCCAGTATTTTGTTACAGTTGCTGTAATGATAAATCATTCCTTTTTTTGTTCATAGCTCTGTCTTTAATTTCTTCCAAACTCAAGGATGAATACCATACAGTCTAAATGGCATCTTACCACTTAGTTTGATTTGTTCCATCCTTATTAACTCTTTTTGATGTCTCTACCCTGACAATACCTCAACTTTACTGGAGTTAACATTAAACTCAAGAGGTAGGCACTCACTGTAGGAGAGACCTATGCAAAGAAATTATTTAGTGTCTGCAATTTTCTCATCTTCTTTGATTGCCTCCTGAGTATCTTTGTGGTCTAGTAGGCTTATTAGATCTTCAGTATATTTCCTACTTCTCACATACTTCTGTAGAAGAAATCACTGTGTTTTTGTCTGTTTGTCCTTTTCATTTCCTCCCATCCCTAGGACTCCATCTTTCCTACCAAAGTTTATGTTCCATTATACTAGCACTGCTTGGGCTGAACTTCCTTTTATAAAGGCTACTTCTTTGGCTGGAATAATCATTTGCACCTTTTCATTTAACTAGTGTTTCATTTTTCTCTACTTTTTCTTCCTTCTCCCCTCTTGGGTATATAGACAAGCCTTACAATTTTGTATAAGATGTTATATATATTCACAAAAATGTCTAATCCTTATTCAATTTTACTAAGCTGTTTGGTTGACTAATATCGTGCAGCTCTGAGTTCCAATGATCATTTTTTAAATTTCTGGGCCAGATCCTCACACAGTGTAAAAACAGTGTTGCTCCACTGCAGCCAATGGAACAGTGCCACTTTCCCCCAACTGAGGAGTCGTTCTTTCTATGCAGATTCAATATTTTATATTATTTCCTAACTTTTTGTTTCAGACTCTTTCCAATTAGCTTCCTCGCTGCTCTATTCCAGTATGTTCTTTCATTCCTGTTTCCTAAAATCCCCCTTCTTGACTGTGGGCATCAAAGTAACATTAATAGCGTACGTGTACATAGTACCTTTAATCTAGAAGCATTTCAAAGAGCTTTCTTTGATGTGAATCATCCATGAGGAGGAGCTACAGTAGCTGTTTACTGGCAAACAAAAATGCTGCACAATAATTTAGGAGAGGAAGTGAAAAGAATACCTTCTCCAACTGAAACTGAAGAGATACTTTAGGCAGGCAAAATATATTGATCCTCTCTGGAACTGGGACAGATATCACATGGTAAATGCCTGTTCTCATGAAAATAGTGACACAGGATAGTTACCATAATATTGGTCAAAATCTTGAGTATACATCTCACTCAAAACACCACAGGTGAAATCCTCACTCTGTGCCAACCTTGTGTAAAAGGGTTGGATTAGCATAAACAGGGGGCTCTAAAATCCATGGTTGTGGTTGGCTGAGGATTCCCCCTGTGCAGAAGACAGCTGTATGGCTGGCCTCTGAGAACCCCCTGGCAGAGGCACAGCACAGAATCTCCCCCAGCATCTTTACCAGCACAACTTGCACCCCTATACTTAGGTATCGGCTCAATATCAATCTATCTTAGGCATCTGCACAACAGCTAGTATCTAAGTGCAATACTTATCAAGAGGGTTCAGTGTCACCAACTCAACCACCAACACTACTTGCTGCAGCACCCTGACGTCTTGGAAATCTCCCACTCAAATACTGACCTGCCTCACCCTTAATTTCAAAATCTTGTGTTTTACTCAGGATCAAATCAAAAGTAGACTCTTCTCAAGAATGCTCCCAGAATAAACTGTTCCAAGAAGTAATTATTTATGGTATTGACATTTTTTTCCTGCAATCTATGTCCCAATACAATTTTCTATCTATTTATATTTGAATAGCTGGAGCTACCTATTATTATAGTTCCACCAGATTCTGATCACTCCCTAACCTCTGCATTTGCTATCACTGCTCTAATCTAAAAACTGACAGCATCTCTCTTACTGCTGTAGTTTTATTCCTATGGCATAGCCTTTTTAATCCAGCCAGATTCTACTTTATCATCCTTCACACAGAGATACTCTTTCAAGAGGGTCTCTGGCAGGGGTCGGCAACCTTTCAGAAGTGGTGTGCTGAGTCTTCATTTATTCACTCTAATTTAAGGTTTCGCGTGCCCGTAATATATTTTAACGTTTTTAGAAGGTCTCTTTCTAGACATCTATAATATATAACTAAACTATTGTTGTATGTAAAGTACATAAGGTTTTTAAAATATTTAAGAAGCTTCATTTAAACTTAATTTAAAATGCAGAACCCCTCAGACCCGGGCAGTGTGAGTGCCACTGAAAATCAGCTTGCATGCTGCCTTTGGCATGCATGCCATAGGTTGCCTACTCCTGGTCTATGGAATCCCTTAAGCACAGCATTACTTCTCTACTTCTACAAACCAACCAGTGTTTCCTATAAAGTTGATTACAATATTGATCACTCTCATCCGCCTATGTTTCAGAAAGGCCAATTCAGTCTACACTGGCTAACAATGCCAGGTAGAGTGACCAGATAGTATGTGTGAAAAATATGGATGGGATATGGGGGAAACAGGTACCTATAAAAGAGAAAGCCCACAATATAGGGACTGTCTCTATACAATCAGGACATCTCGTCACCGTAGCGCCAGCTATTCCAGTACATCTTCTCTTCCATGTCCAAGCTTTTCAATTTGCGAAACTGGGATATTTCATTGTCCATCTAAACATGGTAGACCATTTTTATTTATTAAAACTAAAAGTTAAGATGGTACTTTGGCAAAAAGTCATTAGGGAAAACTAATCCAGTGCCTTTAGCATTATCACTAGTGCTATCTCCAATTTCCAAATTAAAAGATACATTATATATATTGGGGTGGGGGGAAGCCTGATGTGGTAAAGTATACCTTTACATCTTCCACCCTTTTAATCTGCTGCTGCCAGAGTATCTCTTCAGATGAGACAGAAATATGGGATCCCAAAATTGACTAGCCTGACATGTTCATTTGTTATCTTTGAGAGAATTAAGCCCTACTGTTTAAGAGACCTGCTGAAACCTACTCAGCAACTTGAAGCTAACACAATATCCACACACTGAGAATTATTTTTAAACAGCATTTAAGTTAAACAAAATGTCAGTCTTTAGGAAGGATCAAGGACGTGGTGAACAACATACATTTCAGTAAGATTTAAGAATAAAAAACTGAACAACGAAAGGCCCTCCCCCATCCCCTGCGCCAAAGCAGAATCAGAATAGAAACTAAGTGAGACATGTTAACAGAGAAGCACTCCAATTAATGTGTTACAGCTCCTTTAAAACAGAGAACAAACGGTACGGCTGCTCATGATACTGGAGGATGCAGAGCAATAATTGTCACTTAGCCACTTAACTCCCTGCTGCATGGCTCACTCACTCATTGTGGTTTATCTCTCAGCCAATTACTGCTGTCATTTGCATTTCAATGTGTGCCGTCAGGAGCCAGATCAGAGTCAACAGCGGAACAGGAAATAGAAGCAGAGTAACTTGGTTACTTGAGGTTGGCTTAGACAACATTTTATAATTTGGGGGCAGGACTGCTCTCTGTATGTGGCCTCATGATGTTGGGCATATATTTTTCCTTAAGGCAAGTTCAAAGACCTGGCAGAAAGCCAGCTTTTGCCAGCTGGGGTAATGCTGATGAAGATTCAGAAACAGGAAATAAAACCAATGGAAAGTGAGTTTAGACTGATTTCCTCAAAGACTCCTCTGCCCTGTCTTGTCAGCTGACTTTACAGCTAAGGAAATACCTATTACGCAAATGCAGGAGTCCCACTATGATGTTCTTCTGGAATGTTGTACTCCAAGTTCACTTTTCTCAGTCACTTCAGCTCTACAACACATGTAGAAAATGTGTACAGCTTGCAACTCTGTTGTCACAGTGCATATGTCCCTTCTCTGTTGTCTTCACTCTAGAACAGGGGCGGGCAAACTTTTTGGCCCGAGGGACACATCTGGGTATGGAAATTGTATGGCAGGCCATGAATGCTCACAAAATTGAGGCTGGGGTTTGGAAGGGGGTGAGAGCTCCAGCTGGGGGTACAGGCTCTGGGGTGGGGCTGTGAATGAGGGGTTGGGAGTGCAGGAGGGCGCTCCAGGCTGGGACTGAGGGATTCAGAGGATGAGAGGGGGATTGGGGCTGAGGCAGGGGGTTGCGGTATGGAAGAGGGTCAGGGTGCAGGCTCCAAATGGCGCTTACCTCAAGCAGCTCCCAGAAGGAGCGGCATGTCCCCCCTCCAGCTCCTACGCAGAGGTGCGGCCAGGCCGCTCTGTGCCCTGCCCCATCTACAGGCACTGCCCCTGCAGCTCCCATTGGCCCTGGGAGCTGATGGGGCAGGGGGAATGTGTGGAGCCCCTTGGCTGCCCCTATGCATAGGAGGAAGAGGAGGGACATGCTGCTGCTTCCAGGAGCCACGCAGAGCCAGGGCACACGGCAAGCCCCCGACCCTGCTCCCCAGCTGGAGTGTGGAAGTGGGGCAAGCCCCGGACCCAACTCCCTGGTGAAAGCTCAAGGGCCGGATTAAAACATCTGAAGGGCTGGATGTGGCCCCTGGGCCGTAGTTTGCCCACCCCTGCTCTAAAGACACAATGCAACCACTTTATTTTACGTTAATATTCAGACATTTCTGGTGAAATTAATACTTGCTAATTGCAGAAATGGTTAATGGTTTGTATTGCAGTAGGTTTAAGTCTATGTATTCACAAAGTATCACAGCTGTTTACTACCAAGGTTCAGCCACATTTTAAACAGCTTAGGTTCTTCACAATATTTGGTGTTCAGGGATCAGATTCTTAGTCCTAGCTGACAAGTAATGCTCAGCTTATCAGCATGCTCCCTATAACATTCCATCACCACAGGTTGCATAGCAGCCACCCAAGGGGATAGGAAGACCTGTTGTAGCTGGATCTAATTCAATGTGGTCTCGGAAACTGAAATAAGATTTCTGACTTCTTCAGCCAACAAGAACCAGATGATGTACAGTACAATCAATTTTATTTGTTGACAAGATACATTTCCATGGGTTTTTCCATGAGTGAGAGAAAAACATTCAGTGGGCAACTCATACTATCCACCCACTGTGCACACAGAGCAGGATACAAATAGCTGGTGAAGTGCAAAACAAATTTTACCCTTCTACTTGGGAGTATGTTAAGAAAAGCTGATTTGTCATTGTCTAACTGCAATCTTCAGGCTATAAACTCCCCACATAATATTTGAAAAGGATTCTGTTCAATGTTTACTTACAAAACTCCGAAACAAAACAAATTCATTGAGGCTTCTTTTTAACTAGTAGTCAGAAAAATGATGGGTAACTTAAATTCACCATGGCACCTAGCCCACTGCTCAAATTAAGAAAACCTTACACTTTCTCTCTCACACACACACACACTTTCAAAAAAGCTTCATATCATAATCCACCTCTCACAAAGACAGTACTTAAATAAATGATCCAATGCAGCTCTTAAAAAGCAAGTAGCCAGAGTGCGAACCTCGGTTAATTAAAGGCCAACACAAAAGTAACTTACCCTTCCTTTTGTCTCTTTTTAAGTGTTTTTAAATGCTTTTTTTGGCTGACCAAATTACTTGAAACTCTCAATATTAATAAGCTGATCAGTTACTGGCTCCCTGTTTGCTAAACTGAGCCAACAAACTGCTCTTTTTCTTTTGTCTCCAAGCCAAAGGAAACTTTATGCAGAATGAAATCTCTCCCTCCCCCTACAGTGAATCACAACACAATGGTGATTTGGAATCCTGCCATGTGTCACTAGAAACAAAAAAATGCTAAGCCAAACAACAAGGCAGGATTTGAAGCAGGGCCTCTAAAACAAGAAACTCCCTTCACCACAGTCTATATAGCGACTGACTGCCTAAACACCACCACTGTGCAAGGTACTGCTACCCTTCTGTATACCAGCTAATGTTGAGCTTCATCGGGTTCATATGCATTCACAATTATATATTATAATTCACTATGCTACAAAATGGAACAAAGTCTTTTGTTTCTTGATTTACCAATCCACATCTGCCAAACTTGCATATAGTACTCCTGGGGGAATTCTGTGCCACTGCGTGTGCAGAATTCATGTCCCCCCCAGATTTCTTTGCTTCCCTGCAGAAAAAATGACTTTCTGACAGCAAAGCAAAGGGAAGCTCCAAGAGCGGTCATGCAGCCCTCTCTAGCAGGGCAAGTACATCGTTTCGGGCACCCAGAGGAGAGATAAATCACCACAGGGCTGGTGGCTCCTACCCTGTGCCAGGATCAGCTGCGAGTCGTGGCTGAGCTGGAGGTAGGGGAGGATGGGACTTCCTCTTTTACCCTGCAAGGAGTAGATGGGGTTGAGTGAGACCCACCTCCAGAAACCTCCCCCATCTGCAAGAAGCTCAGCATCCTCCTCTGCTTCCTGCCCCCATTGCTCCTCTGCCACAGGAGGAGGGGTCACTGTACAGAAAGCTGATCCTCCATCCGCCCAACCCACATGGATTTGGACCCCCCGTACTCACACCCCCACATCATGCCTCACCCCGTACACCCAGGCACACACTCCCAGCCCTCCATATCCAAACCACTGAACCTCAACCCCTGCATCTGGAGCCCCCATGCACCCAGATTCCCTGCCTCTGGACCCCCACTCCTGCACCCCGGCCACTCCCCACTGAGCCCCCTGCACTCAACCCTCCACCCCAATAAGCCCCACCCCCCTGCACTTGGACCACTGACAAGTCCCCCACACCCAGACTTCCACCCCACTGAACCCCAACACCCACCCCACCAAGCTCCACTTCCCGTGCACCCAGACCCCCCCCCCTTGCTGAGCCCCTCCACACCCAGACCCCCTTGCTGAGCCCCAACTTCCTTCACAAGGAATCCCCTGCACAATCCCATTGCCCCTGTACCAGCAACTCCCCCCAATGAGCCTCTATGCATCCAGATCCCCCCACACCTGGACCCCCATACTGAGCCTCCCACACAGAACCTTCTCACCCCCACACCTAGATCCCCCCACACTGAACCCCTCCACACTTGGATCCTGCCTGGTTGAGCCAGCCTGCTCCACACCTGGCAGGCCTGGAGTGGAGGGGCAGGGCCCCAGGGTGTTTCTGGGGCAGGCGTAGCCCTTACGCTGTGTCAAGGTTGGGTGCAGCCTCACTGCCAAGTCCATGTCCCGGGGTAGGGTGGGGTGGGGAGGGGGCAGGGTGATCTTCCACCTCTGTGTAGCCAGTGGCATGTACTCCCCACTGCCATGCTGAAGCCTCCATATTTATTTATTGACAAATAAAACTTGCAGAATTTTAAAATATTGTGTGCAGAATTTTTAGTTTTTTGGTGCAGAATGCCCCCAGGAGTAATATAGACAGAAATCAAGTCAACTGTGTGCAGTAGAAGTTCTGCAAAAGGAAAGGCAGGTTGAATGATGGCCTGGACAAAAAAGTCCATTGGAATCATCTGGGGTGAATTTGCTGACGTCCAGTGCTTATGAAAGTGACAAAGTGAATAGAACGTGGACTGTAGCCAAGAACGGTGCTAGTAAGCTTAAGAATGCTCTGCACACACACAGCTCTGCCTATACACCTCAATCCAGACCTCTAATACCCTGTCATTCTTATCCAGAGCAGAGAGCAAGTAGCTTTGTGGTCTTGGGAAGTGCACAACATGATCAGCTGAAACCAAATGCATTTCACTTGCAATAATCAAAATCTGAAATCAGTTCACCAGAACTGAAAGTGATTAATTCACTACACTTTGCTTCCCAACCCTCTCGATTTTGGAATGTTTCCTACCCCCATGGGAAGGGGGTAGTGTAACAGTTCAGAGCACCTGGACTCTGTTTGCCAGGCACTTGCAGCCAGACTGTTCAACCTGCTTCTAAAAGGGGGGGGGGGGCAGACCTGGCAGTGGATGGAACATGACTAGGGTAGCTAAAGCAGTGCACACCTGAGGCAGTCTATGCCAGATCTGTGGAATCCCAACCACAACCTAAAACAGCCCTCTCCTTGACAGAATCCCCAGAGCAAACACCATCTACCCTCCCCAGTAGGTGACCTCTCCTACCAGAGCACAATACCTACCTTCATCCACCAGCATAGGTGAATCACATCTTATATGTTGCTTCCAGTAGGATTTCTCATTAAGTCAGTCTAATTTACTGCCCAGTGTAGCTCACTAACCTTCACTACCATCTTCACACACAATCCACCTTTTATGCAAAGTCTCACAGCCTCCTGCTATCAGGACACCATGCAGCAGGTGCTACATCTAAACATTGGCTAATCTTGCGGGGGCAACAGAGACAAAACCTTTGCTGATTAGCACTGATTACTTGCAGCTGAAAGGTGAAATAAAAGATAGACCTAAATGACATTGAAACACTGGGCCACTTTGAAGGAGGATACTTGGTACAACCAGTTTCTTTTCTGCCTCCCAAAACAGAAAGACAAAGTGCTAAATAGCACACGGCACCCAATTTTCAGATGAATTTATTACATGTAGAAATCCTCTTAGATGCTATGTCCAGCATTAGAAGAAGACTGGAAGAATTACAACAAAACACTGTATTCGGGACCAAATACTGTTCTTGCAGGGCTTTGATTTCATTTTTGCTTATGAGGGAGCTCTCTCACACACAGAAATGGTGGAGATTGCAAACGTTTCAGGTGGGAGGTTGTATTTCTGCATTTCTTTGGTTGCCAATCTAATTAACTGTGACCACTAATTGGATAAACAGCCAAGAGAAACTTGAATATAATTCCCACCCTAAAATTAAGCAATCAGCCAGATTTCTAGAGGCAGTAAGCACTCACAGATCCCATTTGCAGTAGAACCTCAGAGTTGCAAACTGACCAATAAGCCGCACCCCTCATTTGGAACCAGAAGTACACAATCAGGCAGCAGCAGATACAACAAAAGAAAGAAAAGCAAAATAGTGCAGTACAGTACTGTGATAAACTACTAAAAAAAGGGAAAGCAGCATTTTTCTTCTGCATGGTAAAGTTTCAAAGCAGTATTAAGTCACACTTTTGAAAGAACCACCATACGTTCTGCTCAGAGTCACAAACACACTCCATTCCCGAGGTGCTCATAACCCTGAGGTTCCACTGTACCTAAACGGCAGCTTTGGATGCTCAAGCCCCCTTAAAAACCAGGCCATTTGCTCCTGTTTTTATTTCTCTCCTGGTGTCTCTCCTCCTCTATCTGGGGAATTATTCTGGTCTCCTCCCACATCCTAGAATATTATTGTTGGTTTCCTCCCATTTCATGGTTCACCTACTTCCTCTTCTGCTTGAGGTTCCCACTTTATTTATGTCTTCTGTTCCCTGGTCTGACTGCCTACTACTGCTCCTTCTCCCCCTCCCTTATTGTTCCCTTTCTTTCTACTCCTCTCTCTCTATTTACAGTGGAAATGTAACAGCAGCTTTGCAGCTAAAGTCCTGGGTCCAGCTGGAGGATCTCACAAGGCACCATGACTATACACAACCACCTTCTGGCTGTTTGAAGCAGAGCAAAAGGCTGGACTCCTCCCTCTATCTGGCAGGATGGTAGGAGATGCAGGCACTGAAACTATCATCCCAATCCTAGACCCCTAAGGTATGTCTACTCAGAAGTTAAACACCCACAGCTGGCCCATGTCAGCTGACTTGGGTTCATGGGACTCAGGCTAAAGGGCTGTTTAATTGCAGGATAGATGTTCAGGCTGGACCCCTTTGCGAATTCCAGAGCCCCGACTCCAGCCCAAGCATCTACACCAGTGGACGGCAACCTGCAGCCAGCAGGCCACATGCGGCTCATCAGGGTAATTGGATTGCGGGCCGTGAGACATTTTGCTGATGTTGACTGTTCGCAGGTTTGCCCTTTCCGGCCAATGGGAGCTGTGCGAATTGTGGCCACTGGGAGCTGCGGGGGGCCATGCATGCGGACGGTAAACATCAGCAAAATGTCTCACGGCCTACAATCCGATTACCTTGATGGCCTGCATGCCATCTACTGGTCTACACCATAATTAAGCAGCCCCTGAGCTCAAGCCCTGCAAGACCAAGTCAGCTGACACAGGTCAGCTCTGGGTGCTTAACTGCAATGTAGACAAACCAATACAGAGTAGAGGTCCCTGGTCAGCAGTGCAATTCCTCCCTTTACAGAGTAGTTCAGATCCTCATCTGCCCAGCTGATTATCCAAAGCACTGAGTGGGGCACTGATTCTGGCTGAAGGGTAGGATTCTCCCTTGTTAAAAGAAGCAGAACTGTGAAGCATACTTTGAAGCTATGTGATCTCTGTAACTTTATGACCAAGTTGATAGAAAATTAATGCTGAGAGTCAAAACTCACAAGAGTTAAGAAATGCAAAGAAAAGGTTTCCTCATTTTCATTTCTGCTTGTTCTTTCTCCTCTTCCCCTTTCAGTGTGCATGTACCTCCTTCCTCCTCCATTTCCACAACATCCATATCTCTGACCCCCTTGTGTTATAGGCATTATGATTAGCATTAGGTGAACCTGAGAAAATTCAGTTAACCTAATCTGGACATTTCAATCTGCAAAACTTGAATGAAAATCTCAGGAGAACAGTCTCGCTTACAGATTTCAGTGCTTTATAACAAAAGGAGTTCAGCTGAATAACAGAGAAAGTTTCAGGTCACTTTTTATTTTATCAGGATTAGCTCAGCCATTCCCAATGATCACAAGGCAATTTAACAAATACCTTTACTATAACTAGAATATTAAATATATCTGTAACTTCAACCCAGTTACCCCATTCTTCTTTCCCCCCTCCAGTTAATTGCCCTTTTTTAACTCTCTTTTGTTACAGAGAGAAGAATGAGGGGGGCTTAAACCAAGAAGAAAAACAAGCCTGGATGTCTCTACATTTCCACACACACACTCCCCAGGTTTTTGGTGTTCCGCCACTGGCCACACTTTTCCTCCTCCTGTTCGGGCTTTGTGGGTGGACTCACAGAGCACAGACCAGCTGCTTCATAGCAGTGCACTGACATTATCAAGGCTCAACATATTTCTTGACCCATTTGTTGAGCACATTGGCCACTGCTTCAATGAAACAGCAATTGCTATGAGTACACATTGTAAAAGTTTCTTATTTTTTATTGTTCCAAAATGCCTAATTAAGCAGAGATAATGCTCCTGTGTTTCATCAGCTACTCCCCCACGGGCACTAAGGAAATGAGCTTTTTTCCAGCAAATGGAACTTTTTTAGCATTTAAAAAGCAGCCATATACAGTGGACACACTTGCAGCTGTCATTTGAAATGTAACATTTGGGTATCTTTCCTAACAATCTGACCCTTACATTAAATACTACATATATATATATGCTGAAACGTATTTAAAAATAATTGCAGCTTTATAATTCTATTTTGAAATATTTTTGTCAATATATTCAAATATGGGTACCTAAAGTTAGGCCTCTAATCCATATTAGGCACCTAAATAAAAGTCTTTGTTGAGGGAAACACTGAGCTACACATTGAGTGTGGAGAGAGAAAATGGACTGAAAAAGGGTAGCTTGAGGCGCCACAAAATTCATCAGAATCACTACAGCTCAGGAGCTGGCCTTTTCTTCCCTTCTGATATTGCTGCCACAGGAGGTGAACACTCTCTCTTCTACCAGATTCCCTCCTCATCCACAGCTCCGAGAGCAGAATGATTAATTATCACGCTTATTTATTCCTTATTCTCAGTACCAATGTAATGAGTCAGGGCAATTCCAAATAGGAAAGAACAAACAGTTCTCTGCCCCAAACAGCACACAATCTGAAGACAGCCAGTGGGGAAGGGGAACAACATACAATTAGAGAGATCCAAAAGGCAATTGGCCCTGTCTCAGTCATACAAAATGTTAACACAATGTAGCAGAATATATACATTTTCCTTTATACTTGCTAGTATCTGTCAACTAGTTTGCCACAAGCATCACAGCAGGGGATGCAAAAACGAGACAAAGACTGCTACGTTAGGAGGGGAAGAGTTTTACTAGACTTTGGAGGGAGTGGCAAAGGTTACACTTGAGGGGCGGAACCTTAACTTGAGTTATAGGGAGATTCCACTGTAGTTGCTGCCTTTCTGGATCCAGGAAATTCAGGACCCCACATTCATAGGCCCAGCCTGCTTTATCATTCTGTATATAAGGACACAGACTTGGTCAATGAAGACTGATCCAGCAACACATTTGCTCTGTCAGTACAGCCTTATAACTGTACGTACTGGCTTATCTCTTTGTAAACAAACTAAACCATACTGGACTAAGTGTGCAGGAAAGTACACTAACCATGAGTGGATTTAATTTTTTTTTGGCACTACAAGCAGCCACTTGGTTTAAGTGGCACGTGTCTTAGTATTAAGACTCATACTGAGCAGTTCAAAATGTGACAGGCAAACAACACACAAAACTGGTTTGTGATGCAGCCATGTACGCAACTGATTCCAGAGAGTGAGGGAGATGTATCTAGGAGGGAGACCTCAATTTTTTCCTCCCAAAATTCCCAAAAACTGTCTCTGGAGACACCCATTTCCAAATGTGTGCTGACCTGCTCTTATGAATGCATAGTCTCTGTAACAGCTAAACCAAAACCTACTCTAGCCACCAAATCAATTAGTCTAATATTGTATTTTAGTGCAGCAGCAAGAGCCAGCCTCAGCTGTATGGAAATTGTGTAAGTAAGTACAGTGACTTAGGGAAATATGTCATTGCTCTTAGACATAAGATTTCATTACAAGCCAGCCCACTGAAAATAAATGTTGGAGAGGAGAGGGGAAGCGAGACTTTCAAAAGAGAAAAAGAAAAAAGCCTGTGAGATCCACAATAATTGAATCTTGATTCACAGTGAGCCAAGAAATACAGCTCACACCCAAACACAGACACTCCTCCATGGCAGACAAGCATCCTGATGGTTGCTGGCTTTGTTGTAACAACAGGAAACCTCCCCCTCCCCACTAGGCACTACTGGATTGTCTGAGGCAGTCACTAACCTTAGGCTTTCGCTCTCCTGTCCGAGCCCCTGACTACCAGTTACGGGACTAAGAAACATCTCAGAAATGCATCATCGATCAACCACAACACAAATATCTTTTTGATTCAGAAGGACTGAAAGGGACCAAGACATTTTTTAAAAAGTGTGTTTTTAACCTAACACATAGTATAATGCAAAAGCAATTACCATGGCTTTCTTCTTTACAGTAATACACATTAATGTATATTATCAGCAATTGCAATAACCATGTCACTGTTGTAGCCTGTTTGTACAAGGATTAATGTTAAACTGGAAGCTCATTAATTATTGAGGTCCAGTAACAAGTATTATATCTGAAAACCTGCGAGTAGCGTAAGTGCAGCTTTATTTTTTTATTTTTGTTCTGTTCATGACTAAACAGCTTTTGAGAATCAGGGGACCTTACATTTTCCAGGCAACTTAAGATGTGGAAAAACATCGCTAATCTTTAAAAGCAATTTAAAGCAATACACGAGCAAGCTAATAAAAGACTACAACACAAAATCTGAAAGGCACATTTTTATACAGAGCATTAGCGGGGGTCAGTATTGTGAGCAGGCTCTTTTTAACAAGAAAACACAAAACCAGGGAGGTCTGTGATTCTGCAGTGAACTGCAAACTCAGTCAGGATCCATATCGCTTTGAAAGATGTAATCTGTATTGTCCATTTCCCTCCTCCTTCTCTCTGCATGAGTACAGATGTTCAAATCTTATAGCTAACCCTCAGCAATGGATAATGAGGTAATAACTCTGCTCAGACTAAAGCCTCTGTGGTTACCTTCACATTAACTTCCAAACTACATCATCAGATTCACCATACCAGAAACAAAAATTTGAGTTCACCAGCCAGACCATCCTGTTGGTCAGGAAATGGTTCTAACAGCTACATTTCTGCACAGTTTTTCACCCTTCAAAGTTGTGTACAGTTACTGTAAACTTATGCATCAAACCACCTCCACATTCTAGCTTTGAATAAAAAACACACACCATAGACTATTCTTGAATACTAATGCCAAAACTACTACAAATGCTAATTTGGCACTAACAGCCTATGATTAAAAAAAACAATAAAGGACCTTAAGTACAAGAATTAAGGCATCATTGTAAGACACCCTCTTTTTCTTACCCAAAAGGACAGTTACATTGATTTTTTGCTTTTGAAGATTTTAGAGTTGCAGTCCCTTACATGAGATGTTAATCCAACGCCCTTTTTGTTTTTTCTTGGTCTCTCTCTGAAGGGACATTAAGGATGCCTAGCACTCTGGAAAAGAGCAGGGGGTCAGCCTGGTATCTCAGTTAAAACTCCCCGATACAATAAACAAATTTTAATGTCCTAGGAAGTATCTGAGACCTAATAGTTTCTTGGTGTCCCTGTTCAGTTACTGAATTATTGGTACTTAAAATACAGCATTCTGTAAAGAACTTTAGGATACTTTGAATGCCTATGATAATTCAATAAATAATACATGTGCCCTTTTATAACACTGTTCAGTCAAGGTTTTGAGATCTCAAAACATTTTATAAACATCAGTGAATTAATCTTCACAGTGCTTGTTTTAATCACAATTTTACAGACTGGGAAACTCAGGCACACAGTGGTGAAGTAACTTCCTGAAGGTCAGACACCAACTCAGTGACAAAGCTGGAAATAGAATCCTTACTGCTCAATTCCCTTCCATGTGCTCTCAAAACCAGACAATATTCCCTCACAATGCTATATAAAACCACATTCTATTCTAATCTCCCATTTCGGCACGATGTCTAGCCCACACAATATATTTCATCAAAAGAGTGAAAAGGCAGATAAAAAATAACCTTGGAGAACATACTAGCCAAGATTAAAAGAAAGAAAAGATAAAATAGATATCTCCCATGTAGGGTCTGGAGGAGTTTTGCACATCAACCAGCCATATGCTAAACTAACTTAATAAAGGACCCACTTCTCCCCCCCTCACACACACCATTCGCTCCTCCAAAACACTACGAACTTTAGGATAAGGACTAAAATAAACATGCTTGTTCAAGGAATTTCTCTGCAACCCGACAGTGGTTTCTGCGTGTAGCAATCAGACATCAGAAATACTAAGGATCTACTAGGTCATAGTGTCCATTCTTCTACCAGTGCAGGATTTTCCTGCTAGATCTTCTTATTTTTCTGCTTGCAAAGTCAAGTATTTATGATGTACAGTAAATATCTGCCCACATTAATAGTTTAATGGACAGATTCATATGTGAACACCTGGCTAGTGGAAAGATGCTTATGGGGAACACAGTGAAAACCAAAAGTTCTTCCTGCTGCCAGTCAAAAGAGTTGTGCAATGTAAAATCCCAATGATGCATCAATCGAGACATCTAAAACTGGGTTTGGGAGTCTTGAGAAACAGAACTCTAGATTAGAAACCACCTAGCCATTCAATTAAGAATCAGTTTCTATCATTCGACAATTATTCCCCCATCAGATTAGTCATGGTTTTCAAATGATAAAAATGGATACTTAATTGCTTGGCTGAGTGTTTTGTAATCCACAGTTTAATGCCTCAAAACTCCTAAACACAGTTTTAGATCCTTGATTGATGTACCACTGGGTTTATATATTGGGATGTTGCAAAAGATATGATTAGCTGATAACATAAATGTGACCCTTATTCAAGTACAAAATAAAGACCACTCTTTAAAAACCTGCCTTTATTCAAGCCTGTATTTTCTAGCAGTTTTAGCATCTAATACTTGCTGAGGAAGAGAGTTCTCATTTGCTTTCTTTTCACTGATATTTTCCATGCTTTCCTATACTGTATATGGCGAGACTTGCCCTGTTCCCAGGCAGGAAGGACTGGATGACAGCTGGCCCTGCTATGAGTCATTATGTCTCTTGTGCTACTACCTCTGAGAGACTAAACCACTTTTCCCCTCACCTTGTTTCTAGCAGTCAATTTCACAACTGCTGTCTAGCAGAGCAGCTGAAATGTATGATACATCTCTGGAGAGTAAGTTACTCTGTACACTCTTTAAAGCAGTGTTGATTCTTCTACCTAGGTATTTGCATAAAGATATATTCTTAGTGGATCACACATCCCAAGTTGTGGACACTGCCCCAAAAGCATACTCCAAGGTAATATATACCATATTACTTCAAAATATGAGAAAGAACCCATGTAAGCATCTCAGAACATGATAAACTACTGAGACCAAAACTGTCAAATTAATTTAATGGAACCCACAACAAAATTCTTGCAAAGACTAATGTATTGTGCCAGGAAATGACATCAAACCTGAATACAGTAAAGTTTAACTTTTCTACCATCATTATTATTCTCATTATTATAACCACTTGTGAAGAGTATATCTCTCATCAGAACACAAAGGCAGGTCACTACCTAGTATAAGGAACTGGTACTTAGCAAAATTACAGAGATTTATCTCTGACATTAAATTAGCTCATCTAAATTTCAGGAGCTGGAAAGGTATGGAGGGGGTGATGAAAAATAATTTACTTTGGAACATCATGCAAGAGACTAGAAAACCTATTACATATGCAACTGCTCCAGATGAGAGACAAAGTTATAGCTTTCTGATAGGCATTTGCTTTAAGGCATCTTGACTTTAAAAACAGGCTGCTTTACAACATAAGTTTTGGTCTCCTATGTACTCCTTCAACATTTCCACATCAGGTCAACTTTCTCTGGGTGATTATAGCACTGTACATCAGTACTATATAAAGATAAGAGACCCATCTTTTCTCACAGCAGCAGTGGGTTCTGATGTTGTATGGTCTAATCCAGCTGTCAGCTTGAAGGTATTTTGTCCTTTTTCACATTTCAGCATGATACTATGATGTTCTTTCGGCCATTTTCTCAAAATTGAAATAATTATAAAAACAGACAATGAATTTATTTGGTAGTTTCTTTCTTTAAAAATATATTTTGCCTTTACAAAACAGGAAAAATTCTAAGGAACCGTTTCTAAGCCACCAAAGGCTTCTACAAAAAACTGGCTAGCTCTCCTCCACCTGATCCTATAAACACTGCTGGCATTTTTTCCCCCCAATGCCTCTAACATATTTTCACTTAGCACCAGTTTGATGTATAAGATCTGACAGCCAGGCAGTTATAGGCCACCTGCATCACTGTCGCCATGACAACAATGAAAGACAATCCATGATCCCATGCCCTGGTCACACGTTTCAATACAGCTTATCTGTCCAAAGCCACTGAGTCTAATGGAAGAGAGTAATTACAATCTTCCATTCATTGTCAAAATTCTCACCATATAATGCTCTTCAAAATTATTTTATTCCTCTCACATGGCTGCTTTGCAAAAAAAAAAAAAAGAAGTAGAAGAAGAAGAAAAAGAAGAGGAAAAGAAACCTTAAGAGAGTGTAGGGAGGGGGGAAGAGGAGAGAAAAGGGAGACTGTGACTGGTATAAAAATGTAGCAGAATGTGAGCGAACTGTCCCCTTGCAGTGTTAAAGGACTAATCAGAAGCAGAGGAATGTACCAACCACTAAGAGGGATAAATTAAATTCTCTCTCTTATTCATAGATCATCACTCATGATTCTTTTGGCTTTGGCTGTCGGGGAGAAGAGAGAATATCAGCTGCCTCTTCTTTCCCCTCCCCTTCCTGGGTAACGCCTCCCTATGAAAACTGAACAATCACAGTACTGTACGGTGCAGCAGCAGCACTCCACTGAGCAGCCTGGCTGTTCAAATAAACTATATTGTCACTATGAACAGAATCCTGAAAATCTGTACCAAGAGATGGCTAGGTGGTAAAACTCCCAAGAGACCCTTGCTATCCTCTAGTTCCTAATCCCTTGGCCTTGTAAACGAGGATACATACCCCTAGGTATATCCTTCCTGACCACCCTGGGGACATCATGCCCCACAGACTTCACAGCATGCATGTGCCACTGGGAAACATTACAAGACACTACTCCTTTGTCCATAGATCCACACCGTTCTGAAAGGGGCAGAAAGAAAGCTCTGCCCCAGTGAAGGCTTTAAGGGAATATTAGTCTCAGTTCCTCATCTGGAAAAGGGGAGATAATAATGCTTCTCTACCTCACCAGGGTGAGAGGGTAAATACATTAAAGATTGGGATGGACAGATGGATATTCTTATATTTAGAGGAGGCTGATAAATAATAAAATTAAGAACTGAAAACTGAATGACTAAAAACAAAATTAAGCTGATAAAGTTGCTCTTTGGAATCAAAATAACTGAAAAGAAGAATATTGTGTAAATAAAGCCCTGATCCTGCAGCAAGCTCCACATGGGTGCAAGCGTCCCCTTGCATGGACCACACTGCAGCATAAGGGGCATAGGCAAAAGAAGGGAAGAATGAATTGCCCTGGTGCTGATACTATCCATCACCCACTCCTCCTACACAAAGCAGCACATTACCATCTACCATTTAAAATTCCTCTAATCCACAGTCAGATATATCACTTCAATCAGTGAAACTTCTCCTTTACAATAATAAACTAACAGATAAATAAAAACACTTGATCAGCCTTTTTCCATCCAAGGTCCCAAAGCACTTCGAACTCATTAGTTAATTAAAACTTGAGACACCCCAATGTGGTCAGAGTCACTAATATTACAACTGTGCCCATTTTACAGATAGCTTTTAGCCACTAGCTTAAGATCACATTGTCAACTAGTCACAGAGCTGGGAACAGAGTCCAGGAGTCCTAACACCCAGCTCCAGAGCGTTGAGTTACAATACCTGCATATCTTATATAAAACCACAACGTTTATTGGGCTCTGAAGCAGTTTACCAGGATCTTTCACCTGAAGGGAGGAGATTTTCCCCACCATTCATGACAGGATTACCTCAAACAAAAGTGAACTTATATTTGTGATTTAGCACATGTGAACTAAATAAAATATAATAATAATAACTTAAGTAGCATCTTTACATTTATAAAGTGCCTTTTATCCCAAAGCCCTTTACATATGTAAGGGTCATACTACCCACCATTGAAGTGCAGCGACCTCAAGAGTTGTTCCACACCATAAAACTACACAACAGTTCAGGGCCAACGGTGATGAACACCATATCCAACTGAAAATGAAGAGGTACTTTTAGGTAAACAAAATGTAATGACAAAAATTGGATTTGAGCCAAGATATCAGGAATCTCGAGAAACGTGTCATGGGATCTGATCTTTAATGACAAGTGGTCAAAAACTTGGTTTCATGTCTTATTCAAAAGACCGGACCAGATCGTTAACTGGTATAAATCAGCATTGCTCCACTGACTTCAATGGATCTAGGCTGATTTACACTGGCTGAGAATACGGCCCAGGAACTATAACAGCACAGTGCCCCCTACCATTTCACTCTGGCATTGGTTCAGTACTATCTCAAAGGGAAGAGTGCCACCTACAGCACTGCCAACAACACTTCCTGTAGCACCATGGGTTTTCCTTAGTGGTTTCCCACTGAAGAACTAACCAGGTCCAGCTACTTAAAATGAGAGGTTGTCAATTCTTACAAGTTTAGGTGGTATGATTGCTGACTATGCCCTTAATCCATTTATTACTTTAGATATGCAGAAGTACAGTCTCTCAGAAAGAACAGATTTTGTGCTATTAACTCCTATAAGCTTTCCAGCATGTGTTATTCTTCCCTAGTAATGTACTTGAATATTAGAGTACAGCTGATACTAACAAAATTCCATTTGTTAAGAGAACAAAATACCTGTTATCCTTCTACTCTGTTCAGGAAAACAGTGTCAAATCTGTCAAAATGTTTGCACTAGAGATTAGTCCCTACTCCAAAATTCCTCCACCTCCTGCCCTAATTTTTGCCCCTTGTGTACATCCAAAATATCTATTCACAAGTTATTCAAAGACAGTTATTTTCACTGTCGTGAAATTGTGGCTTGTACTTGTTTTGGAGTTCCTGTAATAGTCTGACCTCCAAAAATGTATTAGAAGTGGAGTACAACTTCCTGTTTTTAATCCTTCTAAACCACTAATAATTCATACACTAGACACATAACCAGTATCTCTCTCTCCCAAAAGTATTCTAACTGGATCCGTCTATGATACTTTAAGGAATTCAAGGCAAAAGCGTCTTGTGGGATGCAAAGAATAGACACAGAAAAATCAAAAAGGAAGAGAAGGAAGCTGGGCTGATTCTGACAGAACATCTACCATTCTTCATGCTATGACATATAAATGAAAAGCTAATTACAACCATACATACTGCAGAAATTAAAAGTGGATTTCAGAATAGCACACATGTAGAACAGTTTCTTCAAAGTAAGGCTAAATTCTTCTCTCCTACCCATACTACAAATGAATTCTCCATAGAATTTTGCCCCCATTTTCCCAGGTATTTTTTAAAAAATATTAAAAAGACAAACATATGACTGCAAATTATTCTCCATGTTGATCACAACAAAGTAGTAAAGATTAGAGATTCACCACTTTGGTATGTCATTCATCCCTGTTATACAGGGAAAAACTAAGCCACACCTATTAAGGGGCAGCCCTTGGGAGGCTGCTGGAGGAGTACCTATGCAGGAATATCTGCACCACCCAATTTTGCATCACAGACAGGATCTATGCATGAGTCCTACATAGTCAAGAATGAAAGGTCACACTGGAAGCAGGCCAAGGAATGGTCACAGATCCATCTTTACAGAAATCCAGTCATCCCAGTACATTGGACATCTGGAATAGTGGCCACAGGGGGCTCTACAGCCACCATGAATCTTGAACCTAAGTCAGGATAGAGGATTTCACCTCCTCAATGTCTCCACATTCCATGTACATAGAGTCTAAATATTCAGCTTTATGTACATGAAGCGGCTTTAACTCTAAAACCTTTACTCAGCCACTACAACTACATCTTAAATTGTTAGCTAGCATTTAGCTCTTTACCCAACTGTTACAGCAGAGGGAAAAAATGGATAGCAACTAGGATGTTTTTGTTTGGGTCTGGTGCATGCACAAGACTGCTCAAGATTTTATACTACAGTTCACTGGCAAGGAGCCAGCTGGAAAGGAGCCAATGGAGAAGGAAGTCTGGTGGCCTGACAGCAGAAACACAACACAAAAATGTTAGAGCAGGAAAACTAACTTCTGACATCACAACTTGGGCCTGGTCCACACTTAAAAGCCGACACACACACACACACACAACCGTCACCACTGTAGCTATGCCAGCCTAACCCTTGGTGAAGGTACAGCTAGGTCAAGGGAAGAATCCATTCATCGACCTAGCTATTGCCACTGGAGAAAGTGGAGTTCCTATGGTGATGGGGAAAAAAACCTTCTGTTGCCAGAGGAAGCATTTACAGCACGGCACTACAGTGACATAGCTACAGTGCTGTAGCCCCGCTCATGCGGGGGACCTCTTGAGGTCCCTTCCAGTCCTATGATTCTATGTAGACATGGCCTTAGTTATGCCACATACCTTGTGCTCAATATATTTCCATATCTACCTCTGCAGCTAGGATGCCATCAAGGATATTAAGCGTAAGTGGAAGCCACTCTGATCCAATGAAGCTTTAAGCCCTGTTCACACTCTAAGGGCCAACATTTGCCATCAGAAGAACCACGCAGAGCAGGAAATGTGGTGAGGAAGGTTGACAAGGGCTGAAACTCCCCTATGTGCAAGATAATCCAGTGAGGCCAGAAGTGATTTGTTTGTGATGAGCAAGAGTTAGGTGGTTTTCAGTTAGGCAAAGGAAAAAAACAAAACAAAAACAAAAAAACAGGCCATGTCCTGGGGCAGAGTTCAGGAGTAAGGAGAGACTGTTAGAGAAACACTGAAAGCAGTGAGAAAAGCCTCCAAAAAGGCATTCAAAACCCCTCAAACTAAGGGCATGTCTCCACTACAAACTTTTGCCAGTGCAAGTTACAGTGGCACAAAACTGCTGCAGTCTGTACATCGCTTGTGTGCGTGCATACTTGGCTCTTTGCGTCAGCACGGCACATAGTCACCAGGAGTAAGTATGTGTTTCAATGCACAGCGTGGTACACCATGGGTGAGTACCCCCTGTGTGCAACTCTACACCGTCTGGCACACAGTCCTCTGGGAAGTTTTGGCAATGCACGGTGGGGCAAATTGCTGTGGGACATAGCGAAAATCAATTTCAGGTTGTTGGTGGCATTCTCAGAGCAGCTGCAAATGGTGGAGCCCCACTTCTGGGCCCAAGAAGTGAGCACTGACTGATGGGATCACTTCATAATGCCAGCTGGGCAGTGGCTGCAGAACTTTTGGATGCTCAAAGATACAAATTCTGGATCTGTGCCAAGCTCGCCTTGCTAGCACAGGGACACCAAAATGAGAGCTGCACTGACAGTGGAGAAGCGAGTGGCAATTGCACCAAGGAAACTTGCAATGCCAGATTGCGATCTCTCAGTGAGAAATTGTTTTGGAGTTGGAAAATCCACTATGAGGGTCGTTGTCATGCAAATATACAGGGTCATTGTCTCTCGCTATGCAGGGCTCTGACTCGCAGCAACGTGCAGGACATAGAATCATAGGACTGGAAGGGACCTCGAGAGGTTCTCTAGTCCAGTCCTCTGCATTCACGGCAGGACTAAGTCTTATCTAGACCATCCCTGACAGGTGTTTGTCCAACCTGCTCTTAAAAACCTCCAGACATGGAGATTCCACAACTTCCACAGGCAATTTATTCCAGTGCTTAACCACCCTGACAGTTAGGAACTTTTTCCTTATGTCCAACCTAAACCTCCCTTGCTGCAATTTAAGCTCATTGCTTCTTGTCCTATCCCCAGAGGTTAAGAAGAACAATTCTTCTCCCTCCTCCTTGTAACAACCTTTTATGTACTGGAAAACTGTTATGTCCCCTCTCAGTCTTCTCTTTTCCAGAGTAAACAAACCCTCCAATCTTCCCCCATAGATCATGTTTTCTGGACTTTTATAATTTTTATTGCTTTTCTCTGGACTTTCTCCAATTTGTCCACATCTTTCCTGAAATGTGGAACCCAGAACTGGACACAATTCTCCAGTTGAGGCCTAATCAGCACGGAGTAGAGTGGAAGAATTACTTCTCATGTCTTGCTTACTACACTCCTGTTAATACATCCAAGAATTATGGTCTTTTTTTTTTTGGGTGGGGGGGGACAACAGTGTTACACTGTTGATTCATATTTAGCTTGTGGTCCACTATGACCCCCAGATCCCTTTTCGCAGTACTCCTTCCTAGGCAGTCATTTCCGGGGTGGCAGGTTTGTATAATATTTGGTGGTATCCAGAACAGGTCGAAGTCCCACGCCCCCACACCTGCCTTGTAAGGCGATATATATTTTTAAAAATAATGTAAAAATGTGAGGGCTCTGGGGTGGGGCTGGTGATGAGGGGTTTCAGGTGTGGGAAAGGCTCAGGCAGACGGTTGGGGTGCAGGGGTGAGGGATGTGGGGTGGGGCCGGGGATGAGACAACTGGCTCTGTGGATGAGGGAAAAGCAGTGGACGTGTTATTCCTTGACTTTAGCAAAGCTTTTGATACGGTCTCCCACAGTATTCTTGTCAGCAAGTTAAAGAAGTATGGGCTGGATGAATGGACTATAAGGTGGATAGAAAGCTGGCTAGACCGTCAGGCTCAACGGGGAGTGATCAATGGCTCCATGTCTAGTTGGCAGCCAGTATCAAGCGGAGTGCCCCAAGGGTTGGTCCTGGGGCCGGTTTTGTTCAATACTTTCATTAATGATCTGGAGGATGGCATGGACGGCACTCTCAGCAAGTTTACAGATGACACTAAACTGGGAGGAGTGGTAGATACGCCGGAGGGTTGGGATAGGACACAGAGGGGCCTAGACAAATTAGAGGATTGGGCCAAAAGAAATCTAATGAGGTTCAACAAGGACAAGTGCAGAGTCCTGCACTTAGGACAGAAGAATCCCATGCACTGCTACAGACTAGGGACCGACTGGCTAGGCAGCAGTTCTGCAGAAAAGGACCTAGGGGTTACCGGGGAAAAGAAGCAGGATATGAATCAACTGTGTGCCCTTGTTGCCAAGAAGGTTAACGGCATTTTGGGCTGTATAAGTAGGAGCGTTGCCAGCAGATCAAGTGACGTGATCATTCCTTTCTATTTGACTTTGGTGAGGCCTCATCTGGAGTACTGTGTCCAGTTTGGGCCCCATACTATAAGAAGGATGTGGAAAAACTGGAAAGAGTCCAGCAGAGGGCAACAAAAATGATTAGGGGGCTGGAGCACTTGACTTATGAGGAGAGGCTGAGGGAACTGGGATTGTTTAGTCTGCAGAAGAGAAGAACGAGGGAGGATTTGATAGCTGCTTTCAACTATCTGAAAGGGGGTTCCAAAGAGGATGGATCTAGACCAGGGGTCGGCAACCTTTCAGAAGCGGTGTGCCGAGTCTTCATTTATTCACTCTAATTTAAGGTTTTGCGTGCTAGTAATACCTTCTAAAAACGTTAAAATGTCTCTTTCTACAAGTCTATAACATATAACTAAACTATTGTTGTATGTAAAGTAAATAAGATTTTTAAAATGTTTAAGAAGTTTCATTTAAAATTAAATTAAAATGCAGAGCCTCCCGGACCAGTGGTCAGGACCCGGGCAGTGTGAGTGCCACTGAAAATCAGCTCGCATGCCGCCTTCGGCACACGTGCCATAGGTTGCCTACCCCTGATCTAGACTGTTCTCAGTGGTACCAGATGACAGAACAAGGAATAATGGTCTCAAGTTGCAGTGGGGGAGGTTTAGATTGGATATTAGGAAAAACTTTTTCACTAGGAGGGTGGTTAAGCACTGGAATGGGTTACCTAGGGAGGTGGTGGAATCTCCTTCCTTAGAGGTTTTTAAGGTCAGGCTTGATGAAGCACTGGCTGGGATGATTTAGTTGGGGATTGGTCCTGCTTTGAGCAGGGGGTTGGACTAGATGACCTCCTGAGGTCCCTTCCAACCTTGATATTCTATGATGGGTTCACGATGCAGGAGGGGGCTCAGTGCTGGCGCAGGGGGATAAGGCCTCTGGCTGGGGCTGAGGGGATTGGGGTGTGAGAGGGGCTGAGGGCTAGGGCAAAGGGTTGGGATGTGGGGGGGGGGGTGAGAGCTCTGGCTGAGGGGTGGGGCAGGGCTGGGGATGAGGGGTTTGGGGTGTGGGATGGGCTCAGGGCTAGGGCAGAGGGTTGGGGTGCAGGGGATGAAGGCTCTGGCTGGGGGGGTGGGCTCTGGTGGGGCAGGGCAGGACCAGGGATGAGGATAGGCTGCCCTGGGGCTGGGGCCAGAGAGGACTCCTCCCCTCGCCTAGCCAGCAGCAGCAAGCTCTGGGGAAGGGCCCCCCCCCCTCCTGGCAGCACACACACCTCGCACCACTGTCACTGCACATGCTCCTAGGGCCCCTCTCAAGTCCAGGAAGCCCCCTCACCTCCCCTGTGTTGGTGCTGGGGGGGGGGGTTGTCTGCCATCACATGTGAGCCTCCTCCCAGTCTGCTGCCCCTCACTGTAGCCTCACTGGGGGTGGGGCTGCCCCTTGCCCAGAACGGGGCAGGAGCAGTGACTGCAGGTGGGAGGGGGAGGGGCTGTGCTGGTGGGGGGAAAAGGGAAGGGTCCGAGGCCGAAGGGCTGAGTCAGGGTCAGCCTGCCCTGGCACTAGTGGCTGGGGGAGCACTAGGACCCTGCGGCAGCAGTTGATGCCGGGAGCCAGCAGAGCAGAGTGCAGGGACGCTCCAGGGCCCGGGGAAGGTGTGCGGGAGCAGCAAGTGGGGGCCAGGAGACACTCGGGAGAGGCACACAGGGGCAGCAGGCGGGGCCGGGGGAGAGACCCAGCCCCAAACATTGGTGGAGCCGGGTTCCCAGGCCCTGAATATTGCTGGAGGCAGGCCCATATAACTTGCCGCCCCTAGTCATTTCCCATTTTGTATCTGTGCAACTAATTGTTCCTTCCTAAGGGGAGCACTTTGCATTTGTCCCTATTGAATTTCATCCTATTTACTTCAGACCATTTCCTCAGTTTGTCCAGATCATTTTGAATTTTAAATCCTATCATCCAAAGCACTTGCAACCCCTCCCAGATTGGTATCGTCCACAAACTTTTAAGTATATTCTCTATGCCATTATCTAAATCATTGATGAAGATATTGAACAGAACTGGCCCCAGAACTGATCCCTGTGAGACCCCACTTGTTATGCCCTTCCAGCATGACTGTGAACCACTAATAACTACTCTCTGGGAGCCGTTTTCCCACCAGTTTTGCATCCACCTTGCAGTAGGTTAATCTAGGTTGCATTTCCCTAGTTTGTTTATGAGAAGGTCATGTGAGACAGTATCAAAAGCTTTACTAAAGTCAAGATATACCACGTCTACCGCTTTCTCCATATCCACAAGGCTTGTTACCCTGTCAAAGAAAGCTATCAGGTTGGTTTGGCATGATTTGTTCTTGACAAATCCATGCTGACTGTTACTTATCACCTTATTATCTTTTAGATGTTTGCAAATTGATTGCTTAATTATTTGCTCCATTACCTTTCAGGGTATGGAAGTTAAGGTGTCTGGTCTGTAATTCCCTGGGTTGTCCTTATTTCCCTTTTTATAGATGGGCGCTATATTTGCCTTTTTCCAGTCGTGTGGAATCTCTCCCATCTTCCATGACTTTTCTAAGATAATCGCTAATGACTCAGATATCTCCTCAGTCAGCTCCTTGATTATTCTAGGATGCATTTAATCAGGCCCTGGTGATTTGAAGATACTAATTTGTCTAAGTCAGTGTTTCCCCAGCACATCCCTCAGCCAGCACATCCCTCGTACGGCACCGCTTCCAGCAGCTCCCATTGGCCTGCAGCAGCAAACCACAGCCACTGGGAGCTGCAATCTGCCGGACCTGCGGACGCAGCAGGTAAACAAACCAGCCTGGCCCGCCAGGAGCCTTCCCTACACAAGCGGTGTTCCAAGTTTGGGAAGCACTGGTCTAAGTAATTTTTAACTTGTTCTATTCCTATTTTAGCCTCCAATCCTACCTCATTTTCACTGGCATTCAGTATGTTAGACGTCCAATCACCACCAACCTTCTTGTTGAAAACAGAAACATAGTGGATGGATTTTCAGCAATGGGGCTCCTGAACTGGAGTGACAGATGGCACATATATCCCTATTTTGGCAACAGACCACCTTGCAACAGAGTACATCAATAAAAAGGGCTATTTTTCTATGGTTATGCAAGCGCTGGTAGATCACCAGGGACACTTCACTGACATCAGTGGGGCTGGTCAGGGAAGATGTATGATGCTCACATCTTTAAGAACACAGGACTGTTCTTTCCTGACCAGCAGATTACCATTGGTGATGCTGAAATGCCAATAGCAATCTTGTGGCCCTGCCAACCGCTTGCTCAGGAATCCATACACCAGTCACCTCAACATCACCAAGGAAAGATTCAGCTACCAGCTCAGCAGGTACCAAATGACAGCTGAATTGGCAGAATGAAAGGAGCTGGTGGTGTTTACTCACAAGATTGGATCTCAGCAAGAAAAGTATCCCAATGGTTACAGCTGCCTGCTGTGTCCTGTATAATATCTGTGAAACAAAGGGGGGGGGGAAATTGTCACCAGGGCAAAGGTGGAGCAGTTGTCTGCTGAGTTTGGACAGCCAGATACAAGGGCTATAAGAAAAGCTCAGTGCAGAACTATACGGCACAGGGAGGCTTTCAAAGAGCACTTTAACAGTGAGCCACAGAAGTGCATTGTGATGTACTGTGCTCTACCTGGCCCTGCAGCTTGGGAGCCTGTTAGGAAGTGTGTGGTGCTTGGGGAACATCAATGAATATAACACTGACAATGCCCCTATTAATTCTGTGGTACTTGCTGTACATTTATGATTATTACACTGTGTGTGTCATTGAGCCTCTGAGTTGTGGCGCAGTGTACAAGAACAAGTAAGTGGGTGCTTTCACGACCTCCAGGCATTCGTAGCATAGATTGGGAACTAATAAAGATGAATTACTTTCCAAACAATAGAGTTTTATTGAATAACAAAAATACTCCAAAACTGTTGTGCAAGTTAAAAGTAAATACATTAAAACCTTAATAAATTTATGGAACAGAGCTTAAATAAGGGGAAGGAATATTCATGTCCATTTTAGCTACACATACATCAGCCATGGCTCTCACAGGTCAATGTATGTGACGCCGCAGTTGTCCTTAATGTTCACCATGTGAAGTGGTGGGGATGTGGCCCCCACACCAAGTGGCAGTTGAGGGGGTGTGCAGGGAGGTGCTATACTGGAGTTCTCCATGGACTGCAAAGGGAGACAAGCCTGTCATTACTGAACCTGTAGGTCAACAACAGGCTGCAGCATCTGTGTTTGCTTCCAGAGTAGCCTCACTATGCCCTGGTGCATCTCCCTCTCCTTTGCCTGCTGGGTTTCCTGGGCCTGTTTCCTGTCTGCTCTTTCCTCTCTATCCGGTCTGCAATATTCATCCTCTAGGCTCTCTTTTCTGGTCACATGCAGTACTGACTTTCAGCATCTTGCTGAACCTGTCATCCCAAGTAATCTTCTTTCCCCTCCTTATCTGGCTCAGGCATTCCACCGGCATGGAGGGGGAACCTCATAAGGCCGCAACAGCAGCAGCCACAGATAAAACCCACAGAGGTGCCATTGTCAGCATAGTCACAACAGAAAGCGAAAGTTAAGATTCACAACTCCCCGGCCTTGCTCCCCTAAACTTTTAAACAAGACCTGATCATTGGCACTCCTGCTTGGGAGTTCCTGTGCACGGCGCCACTCACTGCACCAGCCACGGTAAGCATGGCCACTAGAGGTGAGGGAAATGAGGAGGGATTTGCTCGGTTGCATGAAACTATGAGAACAGCACAATGGCACTGAATATTGGTACAATTTTCAATAGGCGGTGGTGATTTTAGTTGACATTGCACTTCTGAGGGTAATAAAGGCACAGAGAGCACAGCTGCTGCTGGTGTCCCGAAGCCACCCAGACCCCTATGCTACTAGCCTGTCTATTGCAATAGTGCCTGACAAAGTTGTTGCTGACTGGAGCGGGAGAGCGTCCTACCACCAAGGAAGAAATAAGGCTGCCATCCCTGGAAACCTCCGGGAAAGGATTGCAGAGAACCTCCATGGAAGTTTCATCCCGATCTCTCAGGAGTATTCAAGGGACATCCCTGTGTAATAAACTAACTGGTCTGCCTGATCCCCACCCTTACCTAACTCTAGCGGGAAATGAAAAGCAGATAACAACTCTACCTCTCTTTGCTGTACTGCTACCTCTTCTGTACAAGTAAATTAATGAAACGCTAAATTGGGGGCACTATCAGTATAATGGGAAATAAATTTACATATTTACCTAAGGATCCTTCCCCTGCACTGAGATCGTCCCTTCCTGATTCCCGGGACTGACTGGACTGTGGTGGAGTCTCAAACAGGTCTTGGCTCACGGCACAGCTGGACCCCCCCAGGTACAGGTTCCCCATCCTTCTCTTCCTTGATGTTAATGCCAGGGGCCTTTGGCTTGGATTCCTCCAAGGTCTCCACACTAGGGTTGACAACCCTCCAGGACTGCCCTGGAGTCTCCAGGAATTAAAGATTAACCTTTAATTAAAAGGTATGTCATGTGATGGAACCTCCAGGTGTACAGGGCGATGATGGGATCTATGGCAGGCAGCTCTTTGCAAAAGTGGCAGGTCAGAGGCTCTGCACCAGATAGACTGTTGGCCTCCCTGGCCTTCTGATATACCTGCCACAGCCCCTATGCTTTCACACATCATGGTTACTGGTCCCTGTTATACCCCTTGTCCTGCATCCTCCATGCAATCTGTTCATAAATGTCCATGTGTCTATGGCTGGTCTGTAGCTGTGCCTGCACTGCCTCTTCTTCCCACGGGTCAATATCTCCTGTCTAATCCAAGCTGGTGAGAATAGCCCGCATGGTCAGCTGGGCATTTTCACACAACAGTGCAGAGATGCTAGGTGTGCTCGCCAAGATGGACAATCAGGAAAAGGCACTTCAAAAAATATATGGGATTTTAAAGGCGAGGACAGGATTCCAATTTCCCTGACCCTTGCACAGTGAAGTTCACAACTGTGACCAGAGCTATTGCTGTCAGGCATTGTGGAATAGCTGCTAGAGGATTGTTAGGGTTGGCACCGGTAACAGTGTCTACATCTGTGCTGCAATGACCTCAGTACATTGACCACGACTCACCACCACTCGGGGTTGGCATTATGGAGAGCTGACATTAGTGCGGGACAAATTTAAGTGCAGATGCATGCACAACTAGTTAGGTTGATGTAAGCCTCCTTGCATCCAAACTTCATAGCATAGAGCAGGATGTTTTACCATTAACATAGGCCAAAACATTCTCTCACTCGTAGATCTGGTAAGGATTGTAGCATTGCGGTGTATGGATGATTACATACATACACTACAGAAAAGATATTTTTCAACATGTGCAAACATGCATGGTCAATCTCATAAAACCATCGCCTTTTTAAGTATGATGAAAATGAGAGATATATGATTTTTTATATTCAGTGTTTTACCAATTTCATAAATATATTATGTATTGTGAACCTGATCTAATTAACCTCAGATGTATATATTTTCTATTACTTGATTTGGTGAAATAGCTAACACGTAAGTCATAAGCTCCACAGGGTTTACACATTTACAATGTGTATTTAGGCACATCTTGCACCCAGCTGCCCCAGGCAGTGCGGTGTGCTGCGCCGCCTTCCCTCCAGTCCCCGGCGGTCCCCCTCTTTCCCGGGGCTCGGTTGCTCCCCCCGGCGGGTCCACGGGCCGGCGGAGCGGCGACCGCCGCAGGCATGACCGGAGCCTTGCACCCCCTCTTCCATAAGTGTATGGATCCCCGTGAGGAGTTCCCTTGCACCCAGGGCTGAAGGACAATGGAGAAGGGGGGTTGAAGGTGTGCAGGGATTCTGAGTGTGCCCTGAAAGGGAGAATCTGGGACTTGAAGCCTGCTTTTCAAAATCATGTGTGTGCAATTAAGTTGCCAGAGTGTGTGTGTGTGTGTGAGAGAGAGAGAGAGTGTGTGTGTGTATTTGCACACTTAATGTGACCATACCTGCACAAACCATCCAGTAACTGGGCTCACAAATAGCTAGTTACATATTCAGCTGGATATTTGTCCATAAAAATATCCAGTTTTGCAGTTCTGGCATGCATTACCTAAGCATGCAATTGCAAGTGCATTTTTCTTCATGTAATTATTTATTCACTATTTATTTTTACCTGCATATGCCTAATGTAGAAAATAAGACTCTTGAGATCTATTTCAGAGTATATATACATTGCCAGACCCTGTATTCGTACTGGTACTATCTGCTGGGCTCTTCTGCAGATTCCATTCCGCCTCCCCCCGCCACCCTGTTTCTCTAGTTAGCCACTTGTATTGGCAAGTCCCCTAGTGACTCAGGCATGTTTGATTGTGCCCTGAAGTCGCTCCTATCCATTTTTAGGAAAGCAACAGAAGGAAGGATTAGGCCCTCAAAATATTTATATGAATTGAAGCTTTTTTAAAAAAAGGCTTTATTTAACACAAGTTAAACATTCTCTGCCTGATGGCCAATGTGGAGCAGGTAAAAAAGGTATTTATTTAAAGGTAATTATTTAACAAAACATATTCTGGAAAGGATCCCAAAATACTGAAACTAGCAAGTTAGCAGACATAGGCTTGGCATGTTTTGCCTAGTCCACTCTGAACTTGGAGACATGTATAACCTCGGCTATCTGTCACTGTTTGGGTTTTTTTGTTTTGTTTTTTAAGTTCTCATTCAACACAGGTATTTTCTTAGGTCCCTAACCTGTGGGTGTCTGTCTACACAAAGGCCGACTTGAAGTCAGCTGGGCTGCCCAGATGGTTCAGCTTGCAGAACTGGGGCCTTGGTGTGGGTGGGGACATATTCATTATAATTTTCTCCCAATTTGTTTCCCCCATGATGGGCACAGTATCCCTGGCTACGCTGATCATCTTGTGTAGCTGAGAAATGAGATTGTTTTAATGAAGGCGATTGTAAAGTGTGTTTTTTAAAAAAGCAACAACTAAGGCTTTACAGGAAGCCTTTTGACAGAGATGCCCTTATGGTAGCATTTTAGCAGTACTTGTTTCTTCCTTCTCACATGGACAAGGAAGAGCTCTTGCTAATAGCAATGACCATTTCTTTACCATCAACTAAAACTATCATTAGCTGGTTTAGAGAAGCAAATTAATAATTACTTGGAAAAAAGAGACACAAATCATAATCAAATATGTCTCCAGAAGTTAAAAGCTAACTAAAGTGAAATGCCTACAACATGGAATTGGGTGTCTTTGCCAATGAGTAATGAACAGTATTAAATTACAGGTTGCCACAGATACCTCATATGAAAAAAGACCCACTTCCAAGTAAGGTGAAGTCTTGTACAAGGAGCTACTACCAACCCCACCTTTTCTATTAACTGATATTACTCCACCCCACCCCAGCCCACAATCTATTGTGTATCTGTTTGTCAGTTACTGCAAACTATGGACCTGAAAAAACATAACCCTACAAATCTATAAATAAGTCTTTTTTCTGCCCTCCTCCCACCGCATTTCATGGAAGTCATATGCTACTAACAGACTCCCTCTCGTTTAATAACAGTGTTATACTTGCATTCTAATGCACTCTCCTACTTCCCGGCAGTGCTACTGTATTAGAACCCAATCCTGCAAAGATTTAAGTAGGAGAGTAACTTTACATACATGAGAAGCCCCACGGAATCTCAGGTGCATTTGGAACGTGCACAGTTGGGCTCTTATGACCTATATCAGGCTGCTCCTGAATCAATGGGATTTACTCACAGTACACAAAGTTACATAAGTCTGTGCAGGAGCAGGGCCTTAAATCAGATCACCTGGGAGTTAATGTGAGTATCAGAATCAAGGGATGATTTTCTTTTTAACTGAAGTCTCAAAATTTCCAACAAATTCTGCAATCGTTTCTGACAACTCACTCATCACTGCCATTTTTTTTCTTAGTTACACCATAGTTAATCTAGAATAACTCCACTGAAGTTAATGGGGTTACTCTGGTTGGATTTATAACAGTGAAACTTGCAGTAAAATTTGCCCCAAATGTTCTGAATAGGTGCACAGACTTTCAGTTTCTCATGAATGGAAGTCTGATTTGGGTCTCGTGCTGCTTGCATTCCAGCTGCAGCTAAATACATCCTGCAGATGTTTCTTACAAACCATGATGCACTGCTGTCTATTCCCACTCTATGCTCCTCCATTAGATATTGTATTTCATTTCCTATTGAAGAACTAATAAGGGCTAATTTTTTGTTAGGCTTCATCTCATACATAAGACTTGTGCGAAGTCAGGCTATTATAAAGAATATAAGGCTAGATGCATCTGTCTGTGTTCGGATATGAAATGAACAGAGAAAAGGAGACCTAGCTACACGAATGCTGCTACACTAATCTGTTGCATTTCATCACTTTCCCATCTTTTTCCCACAGTCCAATTTTAGAAGTAGTATTTTTAGTCCACTAATATTTGATCTTTTTCCATGTTCAGAAATGAAAGGTTGGTCACAGCCCAGATTTGCTAATTTATTCCCAATTTCGATGTCCAAAGAAAAAAGTAAATTTAGGGTTTTTTTTTTATTAAAACTGTTCTACACCAAATTTCTATCTTTATGTATGAAAGTGAGACAAATGCTCTCTCTCATATATGTCTGATGATCAACTGTCATCGTGTTCTAATTAATAGCTTCCAGATAAGCACTCTCCAATATGGTCAGAATATTCTCTCTTAAAAAAAAAGATATTACCGTTTATAAACTGTCCTAAAATTATTCCTGAGACACACTTAAATGGGAGAAGTCTGCTCCTGAGTCAATGTAAACCTTTTGCCTACAAAAAGAAATAAGTGTTGACTACATTTGTTAGTAGATCTCTGTGGACTATTGAGCTGTCAGCACCACAGACTTTGTTGTCATAAGTTTAATGTAGACTTACATAGCACTTCTCCTAATAATGCTATCTGGTGCTTTACATTGTACAATCATAGAACACAGCGTTATTTTCAGTCACACGGATCCTGATGAACACAACTTCAATTTCTAGGTTTCTTGCCTTTGTTTCCGTGAGCTCTACATCAGTGAAACAGTGTTGTTATTATTTATTCACATCAAGGTAGCACCCACAATGTGCTAGTCACTTTCCAAACATAGCAGAAGACACACAACTTGCACCAAAAATAGTCAGAAAAGATTTAAAACCTGAACAATACTTTGCTTTGCTTTCCTGTTGAGCAGAAATTGGATAGTCACAGAAGTAAAACAAAATAATCTTCCAAGCACCCTCTCTCATCTTTCAAATCCTTTCACAGATCCACTTCCTCATGCACATTTTTCCTCTGACATTTTTATTATCAACAATTCTCACACCGTCCTTTACTCCTGCTGAAGCCAATGAGGAGCAGATTCAGACCCCCAGCCCAAAGCCTTGCCTTTGTCATGTCTTAAAGGAGTGTAAACTTCTTGTTGCTGGACATAGTTTTGATCCCAATAAAGTAGCTAACAAAACCCAGTCTCATTGCCTTTAAATTACATGCTGTGGAAAGAAATTTGGGACATTATTCCTGTACAAAAACACAAACTATTCTGTCACTTACAATGCCTGCAGCTTTGCTACTCAGCTGTAAAAGCGAGAGCTTTTCTGAGACTCTTCTATCAAATCATCTTTGTGTTCATAACATCAGAATAAAATAATGGACCAATGGTTCACAATGGATGTTTCAACTTCAGTGTCTACTCAGACAATTTGTCTTTCTCCATCATTTTGACAATATTTTAAAGGACAGTTATACTACCAAAGTGATAGTGGGCTGGTTAGAAAACATGTCACTAAGACATCTCACAGGGATTCCAGGAAACATGGCTCAGTTAGATAGCCTACCCCACCTAAATAAAAGTAATCAAATCATTAAGTTATCCTAGTCAATATAATGCTGTGTTTATTACTTTAATTTGTACCAGAAGCCCTGACCCCATTTGTGCCCCTGGCATTAGAGCAAGGACAATGCCCAGCCCATCAGGAGAACAGCATTTGAAATACATTTTCCTCTGACATTTCCTTCCATATGAAATGAAACATTCAGGCTGATCCTGCTGCCCGTCAATCTGTGGATTCTTCGTCATCTCACCACGGTCAAGGTAGTTTTGCCCGAGTAAGGTCTTTAAGATTTGGCCCCCAAAAGGGGAAACTGTAAAAATTCAACTGTATGTGCACAACTCAATGCAATCCTTAGAATGTGACTGTGTGGGCATCGATGGGTCTAAGAAGTCTATGGGACCAACATCTACATTAGACAGAAAAACACCCTGTACAGTATTTGTGAGACTAGATTAAGATTAAAAGGAAGCAAAAGGAAATGTTTGTGCTGATGACTAGTTGATGTGCACAAGTGCACATCAGACAGGCTACATCAACAAGTCGGAAATAGAATGTGTGTGGCTACATGGCATAGGACAGTGGTTTTCAAACCTCTTTTCTGGTGATCCAGTTGAAGAAAATACCTGTGACCCAACAGAGCTGGAGACGAGGGGCTCGGGTGTGGGAGGGGCTCAGGGCTGGGGCAGAAGGTTGGGGTGTAGGGGTGGGGCTGGGAATGAGGGGCTTGGGGTGCCGGAGGGGGCTGTGGGTTTGGGGGGGCTCAGGGCTGGGGCAGGGGGTTAGGTGCAGGAGGGGGATCAGGGCTCTGGGCTGGGGGTGCAGGTTCTGGGGTGGGGTTGGGGTGGCTCAGGGCTGGGGCAGGTGCATGTCCGGCTCCCAGTCAGAGGTGCAGTGGGGATACTAAGGCAGGCTTCCTGCCTGTCCTAGCACTGCAGACTGCGCTGCACCCCAGAAGTGGCCAGCAGCAGCTCTGGCTCCTAGGCAGAGGTGCACAAGCAGCTCCGCCGCAGCTCTTGCCTGCAGGCACTGCCCTCCTTCCCCCCCGGCTCCCATTGGCCGGTCCCCGAGCCCCCCACCCCACCCCCCATGGCTGGAGGAGCCCTGGCCAAACCACCCCAAGCACTGGCCCAAGCCTCCCCAGATCGTCAGCCCGAGCTGAGCCCCCACTGGCTTCTGGGGAGAGGCGGAATGTGGACAGGGCCATGGCCTGGGTTTGGGGAGGTTTAGCCTCCCCCCAGCCTATTATACCCGTCGCCCATACTTTCGAGCTACACCGAGCTCTTCCTCAGGTCTGGGAAACATAGTAGCTCATCCACTTTGTCTCAAGGGAAGTTAGACTGAGCTTCCTAAAATTCAATATCCTATTGTTCAAACCTTGGGGTCCAATCCTCCAACTTCCCCTCCCAGCAGGTGGGTTACATGGAGCTGAAAAGGAAGAGAATCCTCCCCACAGAGTCCTGGAGTGGTGGTTGCTGCTACTGTTATTTCCTCACTATGACAGGAGCAGTGGCTGTTGGAGTTATGAAAGGAGCCCCTATGGGGTTAGGTTCTGTGGTGCTCAGGAGATTTAGACTTTCTTTTTTACCTCCCCAAACTGAACTCCACCCTGCACAGTGGTGTTCCAGTACAGAGAGTGGCTGTGGAGGAGCGAGGTGGATTTGCCCTTCAACTTAAGCTGCTCTTTTCTAATTTACTAGGTAAGGATGGCAGCAACTCTTAGGGTAAAGAAACAGAATCACTGCTTTTATTTGTTATAAACAGTCAAACTTGCAAGCTACCACTAATATTAAAGTATTTACATCAGTACACATATGCTTCAGAAATTACAGCAGAATAAAATAATGGGTAAAAATAATGCTCAATTATAAATCTGAATAATGCAACAAACAACATTCTGGGGGCAAACATAGCAGATCAATGTTTCCTTCGGTATTCAGAATCTGCACCGAAATACTCTTCTAGCGAGTTGTGTTTCTTTCACTCTGTTTTAAATGGTGAATTCTTCAGGGCAGGACCTATCTCTCCATGTGTCTACATCTCTTTGGGGTAGGTACTGTTTGAAATAGTAGGTGTAGGTAAATTAAGGGCTTGTCTACTCATGAGAGTTGATCCAGAATAAAGTAGGGTGTGAATTTAAAGCGGATTAACTATTCCTGATTAATTTGGAATATGGTGCTTTAATTCTGAAATAAGAGCATTTACACATGGAGTTAACCAGGAACAGCTATTCTAGAATAACTTCCTATGTAGACAAGCCCTTCTGAACCTGCAAGTCACTGTCAGACCATATTTGGGTATTTAAACTTAGGCAAAGATTTCTAAAACAAAAACAGGAGGAGGCCTGTTTTGCTCTTTGATAGCTGCTGCTGAATCTGTTACCGTAGAGAAATGCATCCTGCTATCCAGACATGTCCAGTGCAGGAGTCACTGAAATCACTGAATCACAAGGACATGCTAGGCAGAGCATTAGGCAGCACACGCATGTTATACATTTTCTTATTGTTTGCTCAGCAGGAGCAAAGCAGTTCAATGAACAGCTGGACTTTAGCCCAAGGAAAAAAATGCAGGTATCTGGGCCATATTTTTATTCTGCAAGTTACATTTTACTACATGGCACAGATTTTAGTTTCTGGACTGCAAATAATTAATTGTTTGAAAAATAAAATGGAGAAAAGTTTCCTAAATTACTTCCAAATCACTTAAAATGTATGCCTCAAAAACTATCTGAAAATAATATTTAGAGATACAATACCCCAAAGCAAGGCAATCCAGATGAAAGTTATCAAACTCCTAATATACAGATGAAACAGGATGTCATCTTCGGCCTCAATCCTGCACGTGACATACAGGGCTATTCAATACACAGCCTTTGTAGCTGCCGGCTTGCACTCCACTGCCAGCGGACAAGAAGGTCATGTGATATGGAAATGGCTACTACACATGCTGCACTGTGTGGCACAGGGGCTGCTTATCCCCAGTACTGGCTACTGCACAAGCAACAGTGAACTGGGCATAAAGGAGGAGAGTCCACAGCAAAGAGGAACTGATCTGCAGGTCGAATTTCAAAACTGGCTGTTAACATAACCTCACTTTTTGCCAATAGCTTCACTGGGGTCCTACAGGTTGTCAGGAAAGCAGAACGTACCGCCTTCAGTTAATCGATGGTTTACTTTTTAGAGGGATTTGTACTTGTTCTCTTTACATTTGTCAGACTGTATTTCTAGCACCGGCTAAAGATTAACTAAATGTAAAAGCCAAAAACAACACACACAACCTAGCAAAAAGTCCTCTGTATACACTCAGCCCCAGTTCATATGCTAGCTATCGGCGTGACAAGCAATGCACATAAGGGGAGTGTCCATCACCTCCTGCCTACTAGGCCTTCTTACAGCCCCAATATCTGGCTATTTTTATGTCCAGGATGGTGTGTGAGCTCAGTGATTATAATCAGGTTTTCTCTGCACACAGTAGTAATCCCACAGATTTTCTGAAGTGCAGGAATGGGCCCCAACAACGTTATCCATGTCATACCTAGGAACTGAGATTTAATTCCAGATTGAAATATTTGGATTTTTCTCTGGGTTTTATCACAACCATAATATTCTCAGAATACACTTTAATAAACCATTTTGAATTGCATGGGGGTAATTTTTGAAAGCTCTTATGCTGCTCTGCTTCTTCATGTGACTTCACCTGAACTGTCTGTGCCTTGGTAAAAACAGAAGAAGTTGCATTATAGCTCACGCCTTTGAGTGACTGAATACTCTTATCTGTCTTCTGAAAGAAAAAAAACCTTGAAATTATACAACTGAACAGTACCTGACCATTTCACCCCAAGACACAGTAAAGCTGATTGTCTGGTTTCCTTGTTACTGACTGGGGCTGACTCCATGGGCCAGTTTTCTTTAAAGTTAATTTTAGTGCTCAAAGGTGCTGGTTTGACAGTCCTGGCGAATGAATATCACCTCTAGCCACGAACAGTACAAACCAGCAAGCAATGACAGCGCAAGCTTCTCCACATCATTCCACCTCTAGGGTGAGGGGGCAATTCAGTCTCTATTCCCAGTCAGCGTTTGGCCTCTCTCAAGAGACTGTCACACAGGGCTGCTGCTGCTGTTTAACTACTGTGATGGTGGGATCTTTTTATAATATAGAAACCTATCTACTAGGAACTGGACTGAGACTACTGAATCATTAACATGCAATAGGCTACTATACATAGTCATTACATGCACCAGATTTGACCCAGAGGTGGAAGGCTCCTAGTCTATTACCAATCCCCTGGCCTTTCAGCCCCAACTACAGAAAGCCTCTCTCAGGATCTTATGTGAGTAATGTATACAGACACACAGAAGTGTAGTAACTTCAGTCTCCTATTTTGCTCTGGCTCCTAAACTGGTATGTGAGAGTTTACTGCATTAGTTCTAAATTAACCTGAACACATCCTCCACAGAGATAAAGCATAATTTCCTAAGTGCTAATTTGGTTTCTCAGAGTCCTCCTATATCAGCCAAGCAAGTTGGCCTACCTATCTCCATTTACCAGCAGATGGAGATTGGACCAAAAAATAAAAATAAAAAAAGATTTGATAGTGTCAATCCATTACACAGGGGCTTGTTGACTACATCAGTTCAGCTGAACACCCTCTATCAAGTGTTCTATCCAAATGCGCTGCTTCATAGCCAAGAAATGCTGGACTATGTGCTGACTGGAACCCCCCTGGAAATTATACTAAAGTTAGCTAGGAGACGATTCCCTTCTGTGTTCTGCCTCAGGTTTCTCATCTCTTAAATAAAGGTTAAAATCACCTTTTAGAAAAGTCTCTTATGTTTTCTATTGAATAGTCAGGCCTTAGTTCCTCTTGAGACAGGATCCCTCTTCCTTGGGGATAGGGGAAAAAAGGGCTTGGACAGAAGGAGCCTGTTAGACTGAGGGCTTGTCTACACTGGCACATTAAAGTGCCGCCGAACGTGGCTGTGTAGTCGTGGCACCAGCATTGGGAAAGAGCTCTCCCAGCGCTCTAAAAAAATCCACCTCCACAAGGGGCGTGGCTCCCAGCGCTGGTGCACTGTCTACACTGGCGCTTTACAGTGCCGAAACTTGCTGCACTCAAGGGGGTGTTTTTCAAACCGCTGAGCAAGACAGTTGCAGCACTGTAAAGTGACAGTGTAGACAAGCCGTCAGTGTCTTCATATGATGGGATGCACTCCAACCAGACTTCCACAGTCCTGGGCTTTTCTGACATTTCAAGGGCTGTGCAGCACAACAACAAAATGAAATGGCTGCCACAGAGAAAGCTTAGGGCTATCACTATTTGGAGGGTACAAATATTTTCCACCCCTTACCATGGAACCAATTTTATTAGGCTACCACTAGGATCCCCAGAGACGCAGGTTGCCAATTTTGGTTGAATGTATTCCTGGAGGTATCATCACATGACATAATCTTTAATTAAAGATTAAATCTTTAATTTCTGGAGACTCCAGGGCAACCCTGGAGGACTAGCAACCCTACCTTCTAATCTCTGTTGTGTGGAACTGGTACTCAACACTGCACCTACCTACAGAAAAACAGCTTCATCTTATAGCTTACTATCATTGGAAAGAGATCCCACCACCCCTGCCAGCACACCTATAGCACCGTTTCTGCTCAAGAAAGAGGGATAAACGTCAATACAGGATTCACAGGAAGATCACTATATCTCCCAGCCACTGCAGAACCAGGAAGAAGAAACCACTAAAGCCAAAATGAAGACAATACAAAGATAAACAACTTAAAATTAATTTTAAAATGTAGCCTAATTCTCTGAGTCTTAACCTGTAACAGCTGCTCAAAGCAGCAGCCAGCAGAGAGGCCTATCCATATCATCAGGGCAGGGAACAGTTGAGCAGAAGGAGCCAGTAAGACCCTGTTCTAGGGGGACAGAGCTTTCTCCCCTCCCCCCCCCCCCTTTTTTTTTTTTTGCTGCTAGTTCCACCTGGAGGGATTCTTGTGCCATCATGACAGGCCTTTGGGAAAAGTCTTCATTTCCTCCAAAATCATGTGTCTCCAATCACATAATTTTTTTTAGAAGCATCAACCTCCAATTCCTCAAATGTCCATTTTACAAATGGAAATTAAAACATGGCCCCAGTTGTCAAAACATGCATTTACCATAAAAATACCTATTAGTAGCTGTAAGGTTCTCTCTCTATGAATTATATTGCCTTATGAGCAATTTGGATATCAGGCTAAAGAACCGTAAAGTGTAGCTGAATATATCCTGATATAGGAAATACGAATGAAGTACCTTCTAATTCAATGAATGACAACCTTGGAGCAAAGCGATATGCTTATTATAATGCACCTATGATACTATCTTTCTCTTAATAAAAATAAACCACCACAAGCTAATTTCTACACTGAATGAAATCTTACATCTATTGGTAGCACAGGAATTCACCAACAATTCTGAACGTATGGATAGCTGGACTTTGAAGAGTTAGAGATAATGAATCTATGTGCTGCCTATGTCAGACAATTTCTAGGTAACTCTCTCTCTCACACAATATATTTGAAATCTAAGCAATTAACCCACATTTCTGTAGATTTGCTACAAGGATTCTCTCAAGTTGTTTCTACAAGTGCTGGATTCTGCCCATAACAAATGGCTTTCAGAGAATTTCCTTATTAATTTGTTTTAAATGCTGCCACAACCACCCACTTTTGTTGTCTCCTCAGGGCAGAATTTGACTCCCTGATTCCCTCCTGTTCTTTTTTCTTTCAAGTAATATTTCCCAAAGATTAACTAGATTAGGCTAAATGATCTCTTTTTTATAAAAGCAACATATTCACTGGGTAACAAAAATATGTGATTGATTTATGTTGGTATTTACAAAACAGCAACAAACAGAACAGAAATAATACATGTAACAAACACAGCAATCAACATCAAAGAAACAAAATAAACAAACTGCACCTTAACAACATCACAACACACATGGTCTTCAATTATCCACCCCTTACAAAAAGGAAAAGGTGTCTTTTGTGACCTAGAATATCCAAGCAGCCCTCAGACCTTAAACTTAATATTCTGTAAAGTGTTTTTGCAACACTGGAGATTACAGGAATTATGAGAAACAAAAATGTTTAATTCTCCTTTACAGCTCAGACCATGAGTTGAAGGCCAAACCCAAAGTTCTCTGACTGAAGTCAACCTTCAACTGAAGTCTGTCTCAGTCAACACCCTGTCCCCATTCTAGAACTCTCCTAACTCAAGAGAATAGGGTTGGGACGAAAGTGGTAATGTATATGATTTAAATTCACTCAAACTGACTACAACTATTCCTTGGACAGGTAGCTCAACATATTTTAAATAAGCACATAACGATTTCTTTCCTCCTGCCATCACTTCCATTCAGACTAAATAGTACTGTCCATTGTTATGTTACGTTACCCAAGGAATCCTTTATTGGAATTACAGTAATAGGCATGCTCAGCTAATCAAGTGATATTACTAACCCAGTATCCCATAGTGTATAGTATATGATTACATGAACCCCAGAAAATACTTATAACTGAAATACAGAACATACCATGAATGGCCAGGAAAGTAGAGGGGAACAGTTTCTTTCCACAAACTTGAATGTTAGTAGGATACCCTTTAAATCGGTTCTGAGTACCCCCTGGAAATCGTACAATTATATTAGAAAACAGTTTGAGAAATGTATATGTAAAGCTAGGGGTTTTCCAATAGTATTAAAACTACAAAGTTTAAACATTATACTATTGTTTAATTTCATTGTCTGAAATACAGTAACTTGTGTATAAAAAGTCCAACAAGCATCAATAAAGCACCTTTGTAAAATTTTTCAAGCTTGGGTGCATAACAGTATGCAATCTAAACCCATGGCCTGATTTTCTGAAGTGCTGAGCACCCACAACATTCACTAAAGTATAAAGCTTATTCTGCTGATGGAAAGGTATGATTGTTACTATCACTTATTGCCTTATGCAATCTGTAACAAACCTGTTACACATCTTGGCTTTTGAGCAGTTTACAGCAACAGCAAAGATAAAACTCAGCACCTCATACCCTAAAAATAAGAGCTATTACTGCCTGAGTTAAAAGGAACAATCTCTTTTAGCTTTTTAGCAGTGTAGCACTTAAGGTGCACAGGTGGGCAGTTTTCAATCAATCCATTAAGAGAGCAATGATACACAGGCAGTAGACAGTACAATTACAAGCGACTTAAAACATGGTTCACCTGCTGAATACCATTATTGGTTTGGCAAAAACAGAATACCCATCATCAATTTCCCTCTTCCACCTCCAGTTGGAAATCCAAATCTTGTCTAGATTGTATGCATCAGCTCTGGATGTACAGACACAGAAAAGAAAGTATTGGAATGTTCGTTCTAACAATGACAATGGGTAATGCATCAAAGGGGATCTCATAATTTAAGAAATTTTAGAAATGTACACATGGGTTTTGGCATAAAGCACTTGAAAAATACATACATGTATTTGTTATAATATATCAGAGGTGATGTCAAGATTTAATCTACTGCTATCAAACTGATAAGTGCATGAAAGCAGCATTTGCAACATATAGTAAATCACACACCATACCAAAATCTACATCATGTAAACTCATGCTCTTAACTGTTACCATAACTATGTGAACATATACTATTTACAGACATGGCAAAGTTATTTCTATATGGGGGAAAATACAAAGTTGGCATTAAAATTGTGCATGTGTATGCAATGTAGGGAGTGTGGTGTGTATTGTGCACATTTGTATGCTGAAAATCCAAGGGAGTTTGTTGCAGAGGTAAGGCATCTGTGAGTGAATTTGGATAGTGTGACATTTCTGTTCTAAGGCATGAAAATTAAGTTTGCCTTAAATGGTGATTTCCTTAATTTTTTCATGATTATCTTGGTGAGCCTTGCACTCAAGCGACCTTGATTCTAAAGTTTTCTTTGCTGGAGAAGAAGGATGTGTGTGTATGTATAAAATTACATTAATAAAACAACCTTAGAAGGATGTTCAGGTTACAAAGTCAAGCAATCAAAAGTTGGGAAATACTAGCATTAAGGTTACCCATAGCACCTTAATTCACCCCCTCCCCTTCTGTATATGCACCATTATATAGTCTTTAATTACTTCATCACATACAATTCCAGGCTCTGCAGAGGAGTGCACTCTAGTAGTTATGGACTGTTCTGCCCCTGTGTACCCTGCCTGTCTCTACCCTCCTCTGCTCCTATCTCCCAGACCCAGTCCTGTCCCCCTCTGCTCCTACTAGTCACCCCAAACCTGGCTCCTGTCCGCCCTCACTCTGCTCCTATCCATCACCTCCAATCCAAACTCCTGTCATCCCTCCTTCACCTTCCATCTCCCTCTGCTTCCCACCAGCTCCTGTCCCACCTTTTCCCTCCGCTCCTATCCACTCTCCATCTCCTGCTACTCATCCACCCAATTCCTCACCTGTCTGCATACCAGCATGGCTGCTTCCTCAGTCTCCTTCATGCTACCTGGCACCAGTTGGGAGACAAATGAGAGTACAGGTGAGACATTCCCCCACTCTTAGTTCTGGTGCCCAGAGTCACTGCAGCCTCTGGGAACTGTGAGGAGCAACTGCAAGGGAAGTCCTGCTCAGGCTCTGCACCCCAGGGCTGAAAATCACTCATTCACTCTGTGGGAATAGTGCATGTGTAGTACAATCAGCACTTACCAGCTGAGAGGGAATAGAGCATGCTCAGTGCAGAGAGACTCCTTGGAGAACGTAGCTGCCAACTCTAACAAGTCACTATTGAGCATGTGCAAACTGAATTTTTTCAGAAGCTCATAACTTGGCCAAATTTTGATGAATGTTCACAGGGATGACAAAAGGGAAATCCCACATGCCACCTTTCAAGCCCTTGCTCCAAAGTATGGTTATGCCAGACACGGTTGTAAGAATTTTTTAATGTGGGCAAAAACATGTATTTTCCCCAGATTTCATTCTCATAAAACAGCTGAATCATGTTAGTTGAAAGTTTCCCAAAAGATTCAGCCTGGCATGGAAAAATTCAGCCCAAACCATTAACATGTGGCAAAGTGATAAGCAGCTGAAAACAGGATCTTAAAAAACATTAGGCAACATTAACTACAGGCAGTGCTACCAACTCCACCTATAACTACACACACACACACCACCTATGGTGATGGTATCCAGATGATAAATGACAGAACCCTGTGATAAACTGCATTAACGATCTCACCTGCACTTGGCCCACTAATCCATTTCCACTGGGACTACTATTCACTCTATACCTTTAAGCACCTTCTTGCAGTCCCTTCTTTTAAAAAATAAATCAATAAAACACCAGCAATAAAAGTGTTTTCTGCTTTCCCACCAAATGTGGAATTTCTCCAAAAACTCACTATGGGTCTGAGTGTAAGATGAATAATATTCAGACCTTGCCCAGTAACAGATTTAAGGTCTGATATCTTGCTATCCATCATTAGGAGAAATGGGAGTTTTGTACAACTAGACCAGTGAGAATATGCAACATGATTATGTATAGAAAAGATGTTTTAGATAATTTTAGAGGTTTCTAAAGTGTATTAGTTATCATATTTCTCCCTCAGAGCCCTGTATAGTTTGACTCATAACTAAGACAGCCTGACTTTACAGTTAGAGGACATATGAAAACCAGTCCCAATTAAAAATGTATATATATATATATATATATATTAAAAACACCCTAAAAAGATTTAATATAAAAATGATGTGGAATATACATAAGGCATTATGGTGGGATATGGTACATATGTTTTATTGACACTTATATGACATGGCTGGCATAACTCAGTCATGGCTTTGGCTCTTGTGAGTAATGTGGCCAGCCCAAATTCATACCGATAAAACCTATATGCCACACCGTGACATGTGTCAGAAACAATGGTATTACTAATACTAGAGTTTCTTTGCTGAGCTTGTAAGTGATTCTAAACATCAGAAAATGTAACATAATCCTCTGACCTGACCAACACTAATTTGTTTGGTTTAACTAATGCCAACTATTATTGATCAGCATTCAAATGACCATTTTGCATGAAATCCATTGAGGGAATCATAATTTACATCTTCTGTATCAGCTGTCCCATGAGGAATCAAAGTTAACACAAGATGCCCTCTAAGAATACTTTTAAATAATTCTTATGCTGACTATCCAGAAAACATCCCTCACATAAAACTGGACTGGGCTGTCCTTCAACAGTATTTGAATTACACTAGAGACAGGAAGCTATTCAAGGAGGAGCTCCAGCAGTTTAACTGATGGGAGATACGGCAAAATGAAAAGGCCCAAGCCCTAGAAGCTGAATTCAGCACTGTCCTGTGGTCTATTCAACAACTACAAGGCACTGCATCCAAGGGATGGTGACAGAAAGCCTTTTCTTAATTATTGTAGCTATTTTGAATTCCATGTAAAATAATAAATCAGTATGACTGCATTTGAGTAGCTGAGAGAATACTTTTGACCCCATTTAGTGACAAAAAGCTGAGTCATTTTTCTTTTCTCTCTCTCTTTTTTTATACATCACAGAGTACTGCACACTAAGTTTATCAGATCTGCAGAAAGACAGACAGAGAACAGAAAAATATGAATGCAACTTCTTTTTTCATAGGAGGAGCAGGGTTGGCCAACATGACAATGATCTACACTTTGACCAATGAGTTGTTCTTTTCAGCCATCCTCAGACCTCAGATCATTATTCGGGTCCCTCCTCCCTCTCACAGATACCTACATCAGTACCACCAGGAGGTCCGACTGCTCAGACTGACAGTGACAAAATCTACCTCACTCTACCCAGCTGTCTATATAAAACTGTCCAAATATTGAACTACCAAGTTAAATTCCCCCAGAAAGGTCCATCTCGCCTAATCACCAAGGGAGGTCCGCAAAGACTTATCTGTATTTCCAGGTTTTTGCTAGGGTCGGTAATAGGGGGGCTGAAAAGCAGGGTGACAGAGATGCTGAGATAGATAGCATTTTAGGGGGTTTGAAAGAGGTTGTCTTATTGAGCCATTCTGATGGAGTGCTGTTTGGGTGCCTATATATTAGAATACTGTTCTTATCTATTCAGTAATGTGTCTAGATGCACAGATATTACAGCCAAATCGGATTGGTAGGCAAATATACACTCATCAATAAATTGAAAAGACATGAACTTTACAGTAAAAAAGAGGGATAAACAAGCTAACCACAACTGGGGGAATATCAGGAGGTCATCTAGTCCAACCCCCTGCTCAAAGCAGGACCACTGCCCAGACCTATTTTTGCCCCAGATCCCTAAATGGCCCCCTCAAGGATTGAACTCACAACCCTGGGTTCAGGAGGCCAATGCTCCAACCACTGAGCTATCCCTCCCCCCATTCCTGGTTGTTCAAACTGTGTAGTATTTTGACTAACAACAGGCCAGACTATTCCTCATACTCAAAGGCCCAAGGCAACTTAAAGAGCAGCATACACTGATGTCTTAAGTTCCACCTTTGTCTGTAGCTAGGGAATCACATGGATTTTTAACACAATAATGGCTGAGGCTGGGGAAACCTTTTAACGCCACTAGTCAAATCAATTTTGTTTTTGCTGCTCTGCTTTCACAAGCACTCCCATTATCCATTATCACTCCCCACTGCAGGCAGTTCCCACAACAGAAATATTATTAAAGGGGAGAAAAAGAACAGCAAAGATCAGATAAAGAAGAAAACATCTCAGGGACAGCAGGACACAGATCCTATTGTACCCATGGCCTGCTACATACAATGAATTTGTGCATCCTAGCATTTGTTAAGAATTCCTCACATTATGATTTGCTCAGCATTTGTGCTGTAATCCTTTCCACAGACAATGCACTTGCCCTCTTGCCTCTGGTACTTCTTGTTCCCCCTTTTCTCACACCACTTTTCTTTCCTGAAACAGCCCCACACATGATCACCTCTCCCTTCCTAAAAGCAGCAAAGAGTCCTGTGCCACCTTATAGACTAACAGACGTATTGGAGCATGAGCTTTCATGGGTGAATACCCACTTCGTCGGATCCCTCCCTATTCATTGCACAGATATACTGGAAAAAGTTGGGAACAAATCAAATGGGAGAGAGAAGCATAATAACTATTTCAAAGAATCCCCCTCACCGTTTCTCTTTTCAAAACGGTGTGAAAACTGCGTAAGGAAAAAGTGAGCATTACACCAAAGTCAATACCTTTATTCCTCAAAATACAGCACTTTAGTTAAGCAAACTTGAACTTCTAGTAAGAGGTGCCAACTAACTCCTCCAAGGTGGTGACTGGTGAAACACTGTAACTTGAATCCTCTCAGATGGGTCTGTGAAGCTGCGACGATCCGAATGATAAATAAATATTCAGCCTACCAAACCGGTAACACAAACAATTCCTGCCATCAAAGAAGGAACAAACATTACATTCTAACAGTAGGACGCCTATCCACACACCTGGTGGAACCAAATCAAACATATTTCCCAATGCACAGACTCCAAGCTGAGCCCACCAATTTACCTTAATAGAAGGAGCTAGGGATTATTTTGAACCATTACTTCAAATCCAATCACGGATTACACGCCAGAAATGCTTTAGCCAATTTGGAGCTCAAACAATGTGGCCGTCACTCAGTTACAGAAGTCTGCACTCAGAAGTGTAAACCTGCGGTAGTCTTCAAAGTGACTATTACCTGGGTCAATGCAAATTAAAAATATATGTTATGGCTACAGATGCAGATTGCCAAAACAAACTTTTCAAATGGGATTATTTAAATTTGTGACAGTTCCCCCAACAGCCTTAATAGTGTATTGGAGCAGAACACAGTGAAATCAGAACCCAGAATCACTCAGAACCACGTACTTTACTGGTAAATATAAGCTGCTTTGGAAATTCACTGTTAAAATTTAAATTTTGTCTTCTGCTGTTCAGCCACAATTATTCCTAGCTAAGTTACTTTTTAAAAAGTCATTGTCTTAAACAAACACTAGAGAATATGTGAGGACAACACTGCATGAAAAGAAGTAGTACAGAAATGTTACAATTCCTCTCCTGAATTAGGTGCTGGTCTGCACACAAGGATGTAAGGAAATACGTTAAGTGATTAAAGACACACAACACCTGCAATGCCTTTTCTAGCCAGTCATCTGCCATAAGCACCTTCTTCTTTCCTGTAGATTACACATTGGAAGAAAGAGCTAAAATACCACAATGGATTAGAAATATGACCCAAAGGAAAAGAGAAAAGATGTTAGGGACACACAAAATGGACCGATATATGTTGGCTCTTTGGTGTTAAATGATAAATCCCAGGGTTCATATAATGTAAGGGCCCAATCTGGTAGTTCTTACTCAAAGAAAACTCTGAAGTCAGTTGCTTAAGGGATGTATGATCAGGCATGAAATATTCCCAAGCTATGGAAAAAAAAGAAAAAAAAGAACAAAAAGATGACAAGCTACAGAATCTTAATTGTAGGGTTTAAGGGATTTTTTTGTTTGTTTGTTTTAATCTAAAGCCTGAAGGAAAATGAAGCTATAATCATTTTATAAACCCTGAAATATTCCAGCCTGGCAGCTGCTTGGAGCACTAGAAGAGGAGCCTGAAGTCTGGAAGTAGGAGGAATGAGTCTCCCGTACCCTAACAGCAACTCCTTCAGCCAATTTTAAAGCAACATTGACAGACTCTGACAGTAATTTAGTTCAGTCCTCCACTGCCAAAAAGATGGAGGCTGTGATACAGGGCAATGAAAGCAGATGGGGTGCGATCCAGAAAGATATGCAGGTTTAGGCCTAAGTCCTGTTTTTAGGCAATGCTGTGATCCAGAGAACTGCTGGCCAGCTGCCACCTAAATTCACTCAGCGCCTAAGTTTTTGTCTCTGGACATATGCACTGCAGCCTCATGCTAGGCATCTGGGTGCCTATCTCCCACCTAAGCATGTGCACTGCTACCTCACAATAGGTATCCGGAGGCCTATCTCGCACCTAAACCCCAAACTGGGGAAGACAGGCATTCAAGACACCTATGCTGCTAGTCATATAAGTGTGCTCAGAGGCAATCTACTAGATGGGGCCCCTCAGACAAGTTCAGGGGACAAGGAGGCACTCCCTTATAACCTTTAGCCTAAAGGGTACTTACCCAGGATGCGGGAGATACAGGGTTGCCAACTCTGACTGAAACTATTCTGGGAGATTTCCCCCTCCTCAACATGATGTAATGTTGTTTTCTTAAACTATCCTATAAAATTTCCCGGATTGCTTTCAGTAGTCACCAGGAGATCAATGCCGATTCCAGGAGACTCCAATCCTGGAGGGTTGGCAACCCTTGGGAGAGTCCCAGGTAAAGCCCCCTCTTCCTGAGAGGGTGAAGGGATTTGAACAGGCATCAGCCACCTCCCAGATGAATGCCCTAACTACTAAAATATTGAATATGCTGATGTGAATCTTCCCCCATCTCTTCTATTAGTTGTTTCACTTTAATTGAATAATGAAATATTAATTGGGACAATGAACAAGTTAGAATTACTCTCTAGCCTAGTGGTTTGGGCACTTGCCTCAGAGGGGACAAATCCCTTGTCTCCTTCTGGAACGGGGGAACTTGAACCGGGGGTCTCCCACATCCTGAGTGAAATACCCTATCCACTAGGCTACAGGCTATAAGGGAGGTCCCCTGTCCACCTCCCCATTTAATTTCAGACCATATACGCAACTTAGGCAGCTGGGTGCCGATCTTCCCCCAGTTCATGCATCACTAGCACAGACAGGCACCTCCCTGCAGCCCAGACTTAGGTGCCTATCTCCATGAGAGGGCAAGGCTTAGCATCTCCCATTGGCTAGTTTAGGCAGCTTCCTGCCTGCTTTGCTGGGTTTGTGGATCCCGTTCCCAGGCACCTATCCTCTCCATTCGTTGTCTAGGCACCTAACTCAGAGCTGTTCCTGTGGTAAGTTAGGTACCGCAATGCTGAGCATCGCAACATGGGGATGGGGAATACCCTCCTACCCTTAAGGAAAACATTGAAAAATTACATTTTATGGGAAAAGTATGACATTCTGCACGTTCCATATGTTCAAAAAAACAAGTCCAGTTATTTTTAAAGTCATATGCTAAAACTTCCCTTTTACTCTGTGCATTCTGGGGTTGTATGGAAAATACTAAAGGCAGACAACAAAGGCCAGGTCTGCTACCACCAGTGTAAATGCTAAGGGGAACCAAATTGTAGACAGAAGGTTCTCATAGTTGGACCCATTTTTATCACCATGTCAATTAAACCTGCTGAGACACTCCTATGCCCATGTCAATATACATTTTATGTGATGCAGTAAAGTGACTATAAAAGGGGGCAATCTTAAAGGGAAACTATATCGAGTTTGTTCAGCCCAAGAGTTTAAAAGTTCAGAATGTAAAAAGCACTTGTCACTATTAATAAAATGTCTGATATTTTTAAGCTTTCAATTACGTTTGGCAGTTCTGAGGCTACTGATGTTGGTGGCTAATGTGATGTCATCTCTGACATGAGCAGTCTAAGGACCCTGAGCGAACAATCATAAACCACTTCCCAAAATAGTTTAACATTAGCAAACTCGAATGAAAAACTGGTATATCTAATATTAAAATATTAAACATTTTGTGTTATTAGTTCTTTCATTGTTAAGCAGTTATTAAAACAGGTGAGACTCTACCGTCTCTTGCTAGTTTCACAAATAGCATCCATCAAGAAGGATGCAATCAACACTAAGTTAAGTTTAGAAATACATGTATTCATGGTGAAAAATAGTTAGTATCCTACAGACTTTTATGTCACTTTCAAAAGAAAATGAGAGCCATAGTAAGTGTTCAATGATACATTTTTAGTTATTTAGATGTTTAGAATATCTCTGAGTGCTTTAACTAAAAAGAATATTCTAATGGAAACATACCCGAACGCTGAAACAAACCCCAGGTATAAAAAACAACACAAGTGCCATCATCATCTTTAAAGAACTGTACATACACAGACACACAACCAAACAGAAAATGAAATGAAAATAATCATTAATCCTTAACCAAAATAATGGCCCAGGGAGCCTCACTATTCACCAAGCGTATGTGACTGGCCCAATGTGACACAGGGAGTTAGTGACAGAGCCACAAGGATCCATTTTTTCTTTCAGGACCAATTTTTAGAGAAGTGTACTGGCCCTTATAGTATTTGTGGTGGTTCACCAAAAATGGGCCTAGATCATGTCAGCTGGGACAAGATTTCAGCAGCTGATATCTAATGAACTGTCAAAGAAGTAAACTATGAAATCTTCAATGACTTTTAAAGAGCCTCCTATAATCCCAGTGTCTATGTAAAAAAATGGAAAGGCATGTGCACACTCTGTAAACTGAAACATAGTAAAATGTAGGGTTTTACTTGACTAGGACAAAAGGTGTGTTGCCAGCTGGCACGTTGTAACTAATGTGTTCTGGGGCCTTGTCTGTACTAAGGTAAAGCTTAAATTTAGATCAGGCTTAGCATAACACAAGGTAGCTAAGTGCAACCTACATTTGACCAATTTTCCAAGCACAGATAAAAAATAACACCTTTAGCTCAATTTTAGTATGTTCAATCGTGGCCTCAGCACGAGCTCAGACACTCTTCTTAATCTAGACAAAGCCTAAAACTCTCATGCATACAATACTTTTAACATGCGCTAGCTGATCAAGTTGAAGCCTAGGGTTCATCACGACCAGCTAACACGTTAAAATACAACTTGCCTTGTCTACACTAGGATTTATAAACATGTGAGTTAAAACATGTTAGCTAATACATTTTAAAAACACCTCTTCTATCATAGTGTGGACAGGTCACAAGCGACTAGGAGACTTGAGCCACTGCCCAGCATCACTCCAAACAGCCATCCTGTCTAGCTGTTATGTGAAAACCTGTTGTGCTGACTAGCTGCAAAAGAAGATTCTGTCCAGTCCTCCTGCCCCAAACGGTGATGATCACACAGGGGCGTCAAGTGTAAGAAGGTATGAGATGGAGAAGAAAAACTGGGAGAGGGTGGGATAACCCTGGTTCTGACAGAGGAGCCGCTAGAGAAAGAAATTAAAATCCACCCTTTGAGAAACAGCAAAATGAGTTCTACTTCAATAGTACAATCATTCTTTCCCTGTTGCAAATTAAATGAAGGAGCACTGCTAACCCTGAGCTTAATTCTGGTCTCATACCAGTTTTATGAGTGTAATTTCACTGAATTCAGTAGAGTTAGGGCTTGTACACACTTGAAACACTACAATGGCACAGCTGCAGCTGCACCACTATAGTGCTTCAGTGTAGACACTACCTATGCCGATGGAGGGGTTCCCCTAGTACTGTAGTTAATTCATCTCCCCAAGAGGCAGTGGCTAGGTTGATGGAAGAATTCTACCATTGACCAAGCAGTCTGCACTGGAGGTTAGGTTGGCTTAACTATGTGGATTTTGCACAACCCTGATCGACATACCTGGGTTGACCTGACGTTTTAGTGTATACCAGACCTTACTTCTGAATTACCCCAGCACAAGTGAGAGCAAATATGGCTCATTATGTCTAGCATTGACTTAATCTTAAAGTTCCTAGTTAGTCATCACTGAGTAAGGCCTGAAAAAAGGCTGCAGCATTTGACTTTCTGTGGAAAATGTCTGCTCTTCATTTTCATCTGTGTGATGGTAGAGAAATGTACAATTCCTGTAGTGTAAATTGCATATAGCTGGTACCCTGAAGCAAGTTTAATAAATTTTATTACAACATGAGGGAGGAAAAAATCAAGATTCAAAGAGGAGGGATGTGTGTACATGCCCACACACAAATGTTTAATATAACAAATATATGTTTAAAAAACAAACTTGCCTACAAATATTGAAAGCAATCATTTGCAATGTTTAACAGTTATCCACTCTACTAACACTGATATCTACAGAAATATCACAAAGATAAACAAGGAAGTCCTGATTTTCAAATACCAATTCAACAAGGGGAAAAGTCCTCTCGGAAAAATTCTCCTCTTTAGTGATGGAATATTTCCAAAATAGGCAGAGACCCCCTTCAACAACTAACCTGCTTCTTTTGTTTTTGTGCCTACCATTTTGCTCCTATGCTATGTCAGCTGAAACAGTGAGCCTGCTCATCTCCCGTACCCCAGGTGGAAGAGTGACAAGATTTTTAACATCTGTTAGCAATGCACTGTCTGAGGGAATGTGAAAAACAGTATTGGAAGATATTGTATTTATAAGTCATGTTTTCACTAGCTCTAAACTAACTCTGGACTGGCATAATCTGTCTTGGCAGGGAAATAAAAAAATGATATAATGGGTCATTTGACTTCTGTCACTAACTTCTATGATCTGAATAACGTTTTGTGTTATGTTTAATTCTAACTCCAAATCTTTTTTGATTCTTAGATGTCAGTCTTTGGGATAGGAACTTGTCAATATAATAATAATGAATCAATAAAGTTAGATATATACAGCTTATATTAAAAAGGTCTTGAAGGACTTTAAAACTAGGACAAAGTAAATCTCAACACACTTAAGCTCCACTGTAAAGTTAAGATTCTAATAAACGACTACAAGAAAGTCAATGTGATAATTATGGGAGTGGCATTTCAATGGACAACAAATTATAAACCTATAGTGCAAGAACAGCAGTACAATGGGATCAGATATAGAGGTGGTTTAACTTGGTAGAGATTTCAAGATGGTTTGTAACACTGAACAAAGGTCACTAAATAACATGGATGAAGAGCCAGAAGACTCTTGCAGTCACTCCAGTGGGAAATGGGAAGGCAGATTAGCTCACAAAGAACCAAAGAACTGGAATAATGTGTTGATGTTTCCTGGAACCAGTCTGAAGATGAGCAGCAGAGTTTTGGATGGATTGCAATTTCCCCCCGCCTTGTCTTTGAAAAGCTAACTAGTACAGCATTCAAATAATCCAGCTCAGAGGCCTTAGCCAGGTTGAAATGGGAAAAAGAAAAAGTACTTTCATCCATTTACAAATTTAAAATTTTGTGGGGGTCCAGATTTTTCATTATCTATTTAATGCCTGTATACGCTGCTTGAATTTCACATCTATATACTGTTCTACCCAAATTAAGTACATTTAAAAAACAAGTTGTCAATAAAATTTACGAGACTTTGTAGCCAAAATTCATCAAGTGAAAACTGTATACCTCTGCTCCCTCCCAGTTAACATAACTATTTTCTACTCCTCATGTTTCAGGGTGTAAGATAACTTCTAGCTATAGTATTTGGGGGTAAGAGATTTGCCCTGGAACAGGTTTATTCCTGACCCCTTTTGTGCACCTCCTCAAAAGCATCAGGGACTGGCCGCTATTGCTGACAGGATACTAATCGAGTTTAGACCACTGATCTAATCCAGTATGGTCACTTCTATACTTCTCTGTTCCTTGATACTATTTTAAAATAGCCACTCAGTGATAGCTGCTTTTCAGTGGACACAAAATCTCTGAACAGTGGAAATTGCATAATTACTCCCTTGAGTTTAGGAATACGATGTTTTGGTGTAAATTGTGGAGCTGGGGATGAGAAGCATCTTAAATGTTTGATGATTCTTATTCTCCTCAGAAGAATAAAATCAGGGTGCATGTCTTTAAAAGGCAACAATCCTTTTAAAACCTTGACAACTGCTGCCAAGCTAGCTGAAGGGCAGATCAGTAGTATGTGTCAGCACCACCTGGTGGGAGGGTTTGATGGGTTCCAAGCTACCTCCCAACAGCCTTAAACCAACACAATCTCCCTTTCTTCCTTCCCCCAATGTCTGTGAACTTGAAAAGAAAGAAGGGGAGGGAAACACACTGAAAATACTAGTTCTCCTTAGACTGTCTCCTTCACTTGATAAGAGAGAGATTTTTTTAAGTGACCAGCAGAACAAAAAAACAATAATAGCAACAAGACAGAAGTAATGTTCCCTCTTGCATTTGTTTATTATTTGATCCTAGTTATTCATTTCTCTAATGACTGCATCACTTTCAAAATCTGCAGCCTAATCTGAGGGCTGAACTGAATAATGGTTCTGTGTAAAGACAGTGCTACACTGTAAAATATTAGGTGAGACGCCAGATTATGTCAGTGTTTCTGCTGTAAACTCCTATTTTAAAAAGATTTAAAACTTACTCCCTTACTCTCATTTGGAATTTAACACATTTCAAGAAAAAAAATCTGTTTACCTATTTTCACATGCCAAAAACAAACTCTAAACAACTTTGTGTAGTTTTTGTAACTAAAAATATGACAAGATATATGAAACAAACTTGGCAAGTGATTATTTGATAGTATTAACTACTTTCTGCACAACACACACACACACACACATCTCTAAAGAAAGATTTTAAAGTTTGAAAAATAGCTTTGAAAGGAACAATTTATCAGACAGAAAATCTAACTCTTTAATGTGCATATTACACATACTACAGACCACAGAGTATTTTCAGTCTTTGGGCAAAACCCACCAGTAATATTCTGTGAGTGAAACAAAGCAGAATTTGTCCCTACTCTTTGCCATAACAATTCTTTACAAATGTTTAACTTGATGAGACTAGGTCTATTTTTAGCAAATATGTTCATTTTATTTTAAAAAGATAAATTTGAAGGCTATTGCACACAAAAAAAACATTTAAATTATATGCTTTAACAGAAAAACACAACTTTACCTTAACAATGGATTTAATGGCTAACTCCATTACTACATTAAACTACTGTTTCTTTTTAAGTTTTTCAACATGAAGCAAGTTGTTATGAGTGTGGGCTGCAACAGAGTTGCTTGGCTTTTGTCACTTTGTGTCATGACTTTCACAATGATCAAAACACCCATTTTTATTTCTGTCCTATATATTCCATACAAAACCAATTAAGCATAAATTGCATCTGAAGAAGTGGGTATTCACCCACGAAAGCTCATGCTGCAGAACGTCTGTTAGTCTATAAGGTGCCACAGGATTCTTTATTGCTTTTACAGATCCAGACTAACACGGCTACCCCTCTGATACTAAGCATAAATGAAAACCCAAGTGTTTGGTGCTTTCGTTTGGTTTTGGGAAGGGAGTCGCTACAACCTAGGTGCCTAAGAACCCAGTCAAGAGAAGTCAGACACTAATTTTGATCACGTCTGCACAACCAACCAACTACATTATAGTTTTCTGGAGTCAGGAACCCCCAGAATGACTCCTACCCTCTGAGGTTAAAACCCCTTCCAGGGCCTGTAGACCAGCAACATGGAGAGTATGTTTTGCAAAAGACAAACCAAACCCCAGGATCTAGGGAGACTCTTTTACTATAAACAACATAAACTCCACAGCTGAGCAGAGGGGAAATCGAATTAGCTGAGTGTTTAAGAGCCTGAATGCTGTAGCGAGGAGGAGACCCGGAGGAAGGGTTCACAGAGACGTGGTTGTGTATTGCTGGTGGTATCAGGAAAGCTACACTGGGTCCGTGAGGCTTTTCAGCTTCCTGTTTGCAAAGCAAGAGCCTCTCCCTCTGGATCTTCCCGGCTGGCCCCTGTACGTGCTCCCCCAGGTGGGGGTGGGGGGGGAGGACGGGACCGACCGATGCTGCCGTGGGGAGACAGGGGATGCGTGTGTCTGTTTCCCAGGCTCACCCCCGGCACACGAGCCAGGCCCGCGGGGCTGCCTGGGGAGCGCTTCCCTCGGACACACGGCGCGGGGCTGCGGGCGGGGGGGGGGCTCTTTGGTCAGGCCGGACGGGGGGAGGGTTAATTCCTCCACCTCCTAGTTTTCCGGCTGCTGATCCAGCGGGTCGCGGGGCGGACCAAGCGGCTCGGTCGCGGGGAGGGAGGGAGGCGGGACGGGGCGGCCGGCGGGGGGGCCCGGGCGGGGGGGGGCAGGGCTGGGTACAGTTCAAGATAAACAAATGGTCCCGCTTCACGTGTGGGGCGCCGGGGAGCGCGGCGGCCCCGCCCTGCCCCCGCTTTGTCACTGCCACAGCCGCCCGCAGGGAGGGCAGCGGCGGCTCCTCGCTGCGCCGCCCGCCCGCCGGAGCCTCCCAGGGCAGGGGCGGGACGTGCGCGGCTTGTACACCGCACAGCGTGAGCGCGGCTCCCTCCGCCGGGCTCCCTGCAGCTCCGCAGAGAGGCGACAGGCGGCCAGCGCCATGCGAGGAGCAGCGCCCGCTACCCACGCTCTGAGGCGGGCGCGTCTCCCCGCACCGGCCCCGGCCGAGCGGAGTCACGCTCAGCTGCTCATTAAAAGTGCTGATTGTCCCCCGCCGGCGGGGGGGCCGCGTAGCAACCCCCTGCTCTCCCCCAGCCCGAGCCCAGGCTCCCCGGCACCCCTGTTATCCCTCCTCACCAGGGCAGGCTGGGAGTGGGAAACTCCACTTCCTGCTTGTAGTTACACTCCTGGCAGCTCAGCGCCCGCCCCCTTCGCTGTGCACTAAGCCTCTTAAACGCAAGGAAACTTTAGCAAGATATTCAGCTGAGTGGCGGCTGCTGCTGAAGGGACCTGGGCTCCTGCACCCTGGCTGGCAGCTGGGGCGAGAAACCTGCCAACTTTTCTTCCTGCTGTCACTCCAGCCTGGGAAAGCCCTCTCGTCCCTTCCCCTTCTGCTGGGTTTAACCAGGCAGCCAGCATGTACATACACACACACTTTTCCGCTCCCATTTCAAAGCTGACTGACAAAACTCTTAAGACTGTAAAACCCCAGGGCTGCTCCATACTCTTTCCCGAGCTAATTCTTCCTGCAGGGAACAGCTATGTCGATTTCCCCTTCCCGTAGTGGATCTAATAACCTGGGTGGGTTTTGGGGGGTGGGGGTGGAGCAGTATTTTAGAAATATTTTTCTTCTGAAAGCGAATCATGGTGTCAGCTATCATGGGAAAGTTCCACACACACACACACACACACACACTTATTTTTACAGTCTCAAGAGTCTCGGCAAGCTCTTACCAGACCGTATATTTCTCCGACTTGCAATCTGCGAAGAACGCGTGTCCTGTACCCCACTGAATAGGAGTAAAGTTTACTCTCCCCTCTTTGCTTTAGCCAAGCCCCCGCCGCCCCCCAAAGTCATAGCTCCCGTTCAGTCAATAACTCCAAGCGGACAGCGACAGCCCCATCCCCGTCCCTTACCATGATCAGAGTGTGGTTCCTCTGCTCGGCCGTGGCAGACTCGGCATCTTGCTGCTGTTTGCTCTGATGCTGCTGTTTGCTACTCCCGCCGCCGCCGGTGCCCGATTTCTTGGCCCTTTGCTCCAGGGTCCTCTGGTAGAGGCTCACCGTGTCTCTGCGTTCCAGCTCCAGCTGCTCCGCCTGGGCTTGCTGGTACCTGCTCTCGCAGTTGATATGGTGCCTCCTGCAGCCCTCGATGCGCTGCCTTAGCCTCTCCACCACAGTGCTGTGCTTGGGAATGCCGCCGCCGCTATTAGTATTATTGTTGCTGGGAGCAGCAGCAGGAGGACCGTGGGGAGTGTTATTAACCCCGATACCGGCACCACCAGCCCCGCTGAGGCCGCTGTTCAGGTTATTGTTGATGCAAATACTGCTGCCATTCGCGGCGGCAGCGGGGGCTGCAAAATCCCCCATCCTCTTCCCCGGGCACACTATTTTGGAAGAACTTTTTATCTTCCCTTTCACACACACACACGCAGCCTCCTCTGGGGTCCTGAGGTGATACTTTTTAGTGAACCATGGGGGGAAACACCAACAAGTAGAAGGGAAAGAGCGATCCCAGGTGAATGTTTTTCTCTTCCCCCAGCCGATCCTCTACGAAAATCTCCAGTATTTATATAAAAGAGCAAAAGACAAAAGTGCTAAAGGGTTATCATCACCAGATACACAACCGTAAAAAGAATCACAACAAAGTGAGCAGCAGCAATTCGGGTTGCAAACTCCAAGAGAGCTCAGATCAGTTCCTGCCCTCCCTTTTCTTTTTTATAATCCATTATTTCAAAATAAATTCCAGGAGTTTTCCGGAGATTTTGCCAAAGACTTTTCTCCCCATGTATAAATATAGAGAGAAACACACGCACCCTTCCACATGCATGCACACACAAACACATACACACATCCAGCAAAGGCATACGCTGGTCACACACACCACACGCACTCACACTGCACAGCATCAAAAGACAAGCAAAGCTGCTTTCTTATTGTATTTTCCTTCCAGAAAAAAAGTTTTGGTGTTTATGCCGCACCGTGTTCTGAGTACTTTGGCTGCTCAGTTGCATTTCAAGAGGAACCTAAATAGCAAATCCTCAGGGTGGGGGAAGTAAACACATGAACAATCCGGGCGATCTGAAAAAGTGGATCGCTGAAGTCTTTGCAGTCGCCGAGCTGATACAGCCTAATGCTTTGCTTTGCTTTGCTTGCTGCTGCTCCTACTGCCACCATCACAATGATCAAGTGCTCTCCTCCTCCTCCTCCATGCCAGCGGAGTGATATCAGGACAAGAGCGCTCAGTAAACACAGCAGCAGCTCCTCCAGGCCGTGAGGCAGACCCGGGGACAAGGTGCAAAACCCGGCGCGGACTAAAACCCAGCAGGAGCGGACGTGGCAATCCCCCATCTAATTCCCCCCACGTTTAGTACTTATTACTTTGCACTAGACTAGAAACTAGGGCTGCCAGAAACAAGAAAGATATGGGAGGGGAGGGGGATTGCACGGCCCTCAATCAACTTCTGACCTCTGTGTGAGAATGTGTCTTTGTGCTTGATTCCCTTATTCAGTGCAACCTACTGTCTCAAGCAAGCCCAAGTTGTTATACATTTATGTATTATATTGCAGAACTTGTGCATGACCACGCAGAAATACTAGAGCTTCAGCCGTTGTCTATCACCCCCATCCATGTGGAAAGGAAAAGGTAAATAAGCGACTGTTTTTAAAATGATCCAAGCAACAAAGTCCCTTCTTCACATACACCCCATCCACTTCCCCACCTTTAAAAATAGTCAGGGGGAATGGACACTTAATGAAACTCTGTCCCCTCCCAGGAAGATATACAAGATAACCTGCACTGAGCTAATGGAGGATACACATGAAGGCAACTAGAATAAATTTATTTATTCTTAAAGCCCAGGTATATTTGCCCCAGAAATATTCAAGATTAAATAAACAGGCTATTAGGTTAGAATGATAACACACATTAATAACATGTTGTGGACATTAAAGGCTATTGACAGCAGAAGTAATTAACAGCAAATAACTCAAAACAGAAAGATTGCAGATTTCATGGACTAGAACTGGAGGAAATACACAACTCTGCACAGTCTGTAGTGGACAAACACAATAGAAAACAAGCAGTAAACATTTCAAAAATTGTTTGAGATTTATGTTCCTCTTATGTTCAAATCGCTGAACAATGAATGCAATTAAAACAAGGAATGCTGACCCTCCAATAAAGAGATCTGAACTTTCTATTTTAAAACAAGGAAAGAAACATGACACCTTGAGCAGAAACATTTTTCCAAGTGAACAGTGGGTGCCTCCATATTCAGCACTGATGATTAACAGATCAAAAATAACATCCCAGGAACCTGGTATTAAACCATTTCACAGACACAATAGTATTAAATTAAATATTTAGCTAAATATCCTATTTTATGATTAGCTAGCAGCACACGCCATGCTTTAAATGGAACCATAACACTAATTAATGGCCTTCTGATTCCATATTTTTCAAAACCAATACAGAATAATTTATTTGGGGTAAAAAATGCTCAATTTAATAAAATGTAGGTGGAATTAAAGAAAATTTGGATTTAATGTATTAGTCATGAGCTCTGATTTAAACCATCTTCATTTCTGGCCTTTCTGCAGATTAGCACAGGATACTATTTCTAACCCAGTATCAAGAGGAGTTTTTTTTCTTTCTTCATTAAGCACTTCTGCAATATGAAATTTGCCTTTTGAATACTTACTGTTCTCTGTAATTGCAACATATTATTAAGATGGTATAAGAGTATTTCATGGCGGACAAATAAAATACAAAATTACTGCAGTAATTATTCCCTTCTTGCAGAGTATATAGGGCTATGGGGTAAATGAGCATAGTTTTTTCCCCATATTAAAACTTCAGCTCTGGAAATAACTTGAGAATCAGGCTGAAACTATTTACTGTTCTCCATGATCAGTAGTTACTGCTCTAGAGCATGTAATCTGTTGTATCTCTTTGCTCTGACGAGACCAAGGAGTCAGGTGAGAAGTTGAATTCCCTTCCCATTTACAAACAGCACTTCCTCTACCCATTTGGAAACGTTGTATAACACTAGAGAGGAAGCTCTGTTATGGATGGCTTTATTAATATTTCTCTCCCATTAGCCTCACAGGAACACAATATACTTGCAAGCATATATACATATATTATTTATACGATGCCATAGGTGTGGATTGTGTCTTATTTACAACAATATGAAAAGATAGAAAAGAATTGAAGAAAAGTTCCTGAAAAATACATTTGTGAAGAAGTTAAGAAGTTTCGTAGGGAAATGGCAGCCTAGCAGGCTAAGGACCAGGAAAGGAGAGGGCCGTGCTTAGCTTCTGAACAGTGCTTCAGGAACTTCTCTGTAGCATCCCCTACAGCTGACCAGCCTGATTATTGAAAGAGCTACTGAAAAGGGGCCTGATCCAAAGGCCACTGAAGTCAATTAAAAGACTCCCCCCATTGACTTCAGTGGGCCTTAGATCAGGCCAAGAAGAATGCTGGTTACACACTGACTACCACAAAGCTACAATGTTTTCTGGCCTAAATTGCTGCTGTTTACTTCCAAAGGGTATATAGTTCATTCAAAAAAATAAAAAATAAAAAAAGAGAGATGAATGGAAACTGGGAGGCAGGGTGGGGAATTATCAATGTTATACAAATTTAAAATAATAAAAAATAGAAAAGAAAAATGTATATATTGCTTTGCCTTTGATGCAGCAGGCCAAATTCAGAACTAGTCTAAGCAACTGCAACTTCATTGACTTGAATGGGTCCAGACTGGATGTGGCCCATTATGTATAATGTGTAACACACATTCTTAATAATACAGTAGTTCCCCATCTTTAAGTAATTTAAAGGCGAGAAATTTTATTTGGACTTGGTGAATTATTGTTTTATTTAATTTCAGTGCTTATGTACAACGGTGGCAGGTGCTATATAAAACCTGAGACAGATACATTAATGAAAAAAGAAAAACAATCTGCTTGGTTTTTTATTTACTAATTTAGATCCTGATCTTATAATAAGCTCCACAAAGTCAGATCCCTGCACCTAGGCAGAGCTCCAAATTAAGTCACTAAAGCCCCATGGAGGCAGCACTCATTGCTGGAGTGGGGCCCTGATAGAGTGTTTCTGATAGATCACCTTTTCTGGGGTACTTTGTAGAGGATTTCTTCTTTCTTCTTTAAATATACACTTTAAAACTATGCAGAACATTCATATATTTCATCTTATAATATACATCTTTTGGTAGTGAACACATGCTTTATAAAGTCCATGTAGACTCTAGCATATTTGCTGTTAGGAAGTTTTTGAATTTTTCAGCTATTGTATCTTGGTCCTGATAGGCTGCATAGCCTGAAGGCTGATAAATTGATTAGCATCATTTGGGATCTAGTTTATGCTAACTGGATTTCAGTATTAAAAGTTTTGCAGGTATATCGATCATTAGTTTAGTGCAAAACATCTGAATATAATCAAAATAGCGGATGCTGCTCCAAAGAGGTTTTTTTTTTTTTTTTTATTTGGGAGAGGTTAAACTGGAGCTGAGTAAAGGTATATCACTATATTTCCTCCCTCATTTCAGCACTAACAGTTGATGTCCTTATATTTTCTGCATTATACCTATTTATAAGAAAATACAGCATTATCCTTGTATTTTAATATAGTCAGTTGAATCTAAGTTCCATCAGAAAATAATTGAAAACTGCTACCTAAATACTGTCCTATTTTATAACTGTGGTAATTCAGTGGCCAGATTTAAAAAACAAACTATTTTCAGCTGGTGTTTTTGTTAGAGATTAGATTTCAGTATTTATTTCTTGTGTAATTTTTAATCAAAGGATATTTATAAAGATGAATACCAACGTCTATAAACATCCAGGACAAAGTCCTGAAGTTTTAAACTCAATTTTTACTCAAGGCAAAACTGCTGGTAAGCTAATGTGTCTGAGTGAATAAATACTGAAAAATAATTTCAGGATTTGGCCCTGACAGCACAAAACCTGAGAGGTCTCTGAGTGCTGCTCTAGTACTAACTGCTGTCATTAAAACAGATGTTCTCCATAACCTTGACCAAACAACTCCATTCTCTAATCAGAAAGGAGCACAGACTTGTTTATGGATTTATGATAGATGTGTGTGCCAGAACTAAGTCTATGACTGTGGACTTACTTTGTATGTAGTAATTTAGCTTGTGTGGTTTTTAAATCTGCTTTATACACTTTCATGCAAACATTATCATCTTTAGAAAGCCTTCTTAATAACTGGATAGTTCAAGGAAATATATATCACAATTATAAGCAATATGATGAATTTGCTGATGTCAGCAGTTGAATGCTAATGCCTTCTGATATCAACTGACAGGACACTAATTACTAGTTATGGGAGACAATTGCCTGTTAAAGGAGCTAGTCAGTGAGTTACAATTTTGAAAAATTATAAAGTACATGCCTGATTTGCAAAAAGATGTGGTATGAAAATACCACCTAAGTTCTCAAGATGATTATCACGACAGAGATCTGTCTAATTAGGAAGAATCTATTTTAATGCTGAAATATGAAAGAACCCAGCTGGGAGAGGAATTTAGAGGAAGACACAAAAACATCACCACTAGGCTGACAGCAAGTACAGCCTAAGCTTGTTCCAAAGGCAGTTTCTGAAAAAATAACTCATCTCAGCATTTAATCAATAATGGCTTTAGAACAATTACATCCTTACAGATAATCTATCTAGTCATATTAGTAGGAGGAGCTTCATAAATAACATGAAAAATGTGTTGTGCAAACACATTGAAACAACTCCTTTGGCTGCTGAGCTGTCTGCCCAGTAGCTGGACAACATTAAACATACCATCATGCAGATAACATGTGCATCACACTGTACTCAAGAGACCACAGTTTAGTGCTTGGTGCTCCCAATCGGGTTGGGACCTGCAATTGTTATGGCTGAAAGTTTCAACCCAGAGCAGGCTGCCGATTAACCTTCAGTGTGGTTGCTTGGATAGCAACCTTTCTGAAGGATTCTGCAGTAATTAAATGGCTTATGTCTAAATCGATGGATGACATAGTAAGGGCTCCTCTGCTGGAAGGCTAAAGTGGTATCAACAACTCAATGCAATCACTGAATATAACTCCAAAAACCTGTTAGAGACATTTGGGAAATGTGAAAAAAAGCTTTACTACACACAGAGAAATGTTCTGTAAAGTTTCCTCCAGAAACATCATTTGGCTTCTGCTCTGTTTAACTGAACAGATCAGAGTTATCTCAGTTATTGCTGAAAACTATTTTACTGCATGTTCCTTAAATACAGCTCTAGCAAAAAGGAACAATAATATCCACTGGAGTGCAGGGGAAATGCCACCATAAAGTTGGGGATGGATAAAAAATATACTTCAGTAAAGTATTTGTGAAACACAACTACAGTTTAGCAACATGGCTGAAATTCACAAGACAGCTGGGCTAGAAATGAGTTCTGGCTTCCAGAACATCAAAAGCTGTAGGAGTTCTGGATGTGATGAACTAAGTATGGTGCAAAAGAAATTGCTCTAAAGCATTTATGGGAAAAGGCTGAAGTAGCTGAAAAGGAGAACAAGAAAGTGAAAAAACGGGCAACAGAGAAACTAGAGGTAGTTAGATTAACCATCATAAAATTTAAAAGCTTTAGCATGATAATCTAGAATCTAGCAATTCTTATAATTTGATGTAAATAATAATGCTTTTAGGCAATTATTGGCATGTCTGTCTATTCATTAAGACACATACTAGAGCAGTCAAAGCAATGCCAGGTCTTGAAGGTCCATAATGTCCCTACAGTACATAACTGAGGGCCTGATCTGGTTTATCCCTGCACCTTCAGAGAACCTCACTGATTGATTTCAGTAGGACTTGGCATAGGCACGTGGGTCTGCCTGCATGCATCTCTTTGCAGAATTGGAGTCTAAGAGTTTTCTGAGTTTTTCCATATGTTTAGCTCAACATTACTATCTAATGTCCCAATTCAATAGAGGTTCTGCAATGGGACTACTCACATGCTTCAAGTTAGGCATGTACTGAAGTACTTCGCTGAATCGAGGCCTAGAGGAATAAGGGGAAGGAATACAAAACAGAATAGAGCTAGTGGCTCTATTCTGACTAGAGAGAGGCCACAACTGGAACTTCAAATCCAATCTCCAAATGTTTTTTTTGTAGGGGTCTCAGATTAAAATCCATCCCTATGTTGTTTGTTTCAAGGAAAGGTCCAAAACTGAAGGGAGTCTATTATCTAGATTTGTTCCTATATGGTCCAAAGCAGAAGTCTCATAAGAACAGTAGATCTCATGAGATATTCAACTCAAGAAAGGAGATATTCAGCAAGATCAGATGCTCTTAAAAGGTTTCCACCACCTGGCTCTCCATGGCAGGGACTGTGTCTTCAGAGGTGTTTGTACAGTGCCTAGCACCAGAGGACCCCAATCTTGGGTGAGACCTCTGAAAGCTACTATAAATATTACATAGTCATAAATATGTACGTGAAATCTGTGTTGTGGCTCCTTACATTTGGTCAACAAAATTAAAAGATTGTTCAGATTTATTACTGTACTCAAGGCAAGAGTCCATGAGAGTAACGCAGACAGGTTAGAAAAAGCCAAAATAAAACAGACATTTTAAAAAGATGAGCTTTTATTTGCAACATTAGGAGACCTGATAGTAGAGGGGAAAAGAGCTATTTAAACACTGTTGATGTGAAGCTTTAGAGAAGACTATTTTTCATTTTCTTCTCTTTTTGAGGATTAGAGCTAGAGCTGAAAATTCCAACTATTTATTTCTTTATTACTTACTTGTTTCATGTAGCAATTGAAGAGAAAGCTATCTAAAGCCAGCAGTGAGGACAGCAATGAGCAAAAAGGTTTCCCTGGATTTAAAAACAAAACTAAAAAACTACTACTATGATTCTTTACTTCATGAGAAACTGTTTCAGGCAGATTGGATAGATTTCTTTTAAAAAATATTTATTTATTTAGAAAGTTTAATAGGTTTACAAATCCTTGCCAGGTTAATATCAGAAACAAAAAACAACAATTATCACAACTATGAGCTTTTGTTTAAAGAGACATTATGCAGAAATAGAGGTATCATTACAACACCCATGACATGTCATTTTGAGTGATTTTATTAAACTGAGTGAAATCTCTGATTATGCATATTTAACAGATAGATGAGGCATGTCTATCAAATGTTAATATTCAAAAAATTGGTCACATGCTAGAGAGTTTTTGTGTGTATGTGTGCAGGTGAATGTACTTCATCTGAGTACTGAATAAATTGTAACCAACTATCTAAGTATCCATTTGGCCTCTGTCTATTTTGCTGGATATGTAATTGGTGCATTCATTTTTCCATAACAACCTCCCATATTATTTGAGCTGTTCCTCTACAGTTGGGACTATTTTTCTTTTTCCAATGAGAGGCTAACAGTAGCCTACCAGATATTTGCAGATGAGAGATTAATTCTTAATTTCCTTTTGTGTGACCATTTTTAAACCCAGATTTTATTAACACAAGAGTGGCAGCCACAAGACACCAAATGCCATTTCAGACAGTACTACATCACGCATGGTAGTTCTTCTAACTAGAGCAAACAAACAAATAATTAGACCTTTTATAGCAAGACTTTTCATGTGCTGTTGGAGTGGGAATTTCTGAATGAACTTCAGAAAGCAGTTCAGGTTGTCAGGTATCCAGTAATAGTAACCACCAGTCTCTGAAAAGGTATAGCAAGTGACCAACTTCTCCTCACCTACGAAGTGTCACTAGTGTAGCACCAGAGGCCCAGGCCAAGCCTTATGGGAAAATGTATCGAGTTGAAATTTTGCTTTCAATCCCAACAGCCCAAATTCAAAAGCTACCTTTAACTCTATACCTAGCATAATATTAACACAATGCCTCATACATTATATAAACTGTAGGACTGCACAGGACATGGAGACAGGTACCATGGAGGCACAGAGGACAAAAGCACAGTGGATTCCTGCTGGGGCCCAGGAAGGTGAACAGTACCATTCTGTGTTGTTCTGACCCCTTTGCCCAAGTTGCACGGAAGCCCCTAGACAGGGTTTTTACAGGGATGTGGAGCAGTGAGATAAGGTGGGAGTGGACCTAGAGTGGGTATTTTCTTCCCACTATTCCATCAAAGTTAAGCAGTGTTAATGCAGTGCTTCCCTACAACTCTGTTCTGAACCCCATCCTTCTGGTGAGATTCTGGCTCTGAGGCCACCGGCTTGGGGACATGTCCCTGGAAAGAGCTAACAGAAAGACAGGAGAGAAGAAAAAACAGTACATGGGCATCCATGTGGCCTAAGCCCCTGTCAAGATGCACTCTGAGCTCAGGGGATCTTCTGGTTTTGGGGGGTTCACCATTATGCTTGGAAGGAACAATGCTAGAGACACCCTACAAGGGACACTTCACAGGGTTTCCAGTATCTTACAGTAGATATTCCCACACAAAAACTGATCTGGCCTTCAGTTTGGAGGCCTCAATACATCCTCCCTATATTTTAGCCCATTGCTCCTCAGGTCTCCTGGATAAAACCTTCTGCCCATTTCAGTTTACTTAGACTCTTGTTTAAACAACAACAGACAACAGATTTTAAACAATTCCAGCCTGTCTGGTGAATAAAAAAGCCAGGAGGGAAAATTAACTTCATTTCCCTTTGTGGCAACGGATGCTAACTGTCAGCCATTTACAATAGGTTTAGAGTGAGAATGTGACCACTTTGAAATTTCCAAGCCAGAATATTGACAACCTGTTCAAAGCTACTTTCCATCCTTCATATAAAGGACTGATAATTGTGCTGTGACTCTTTCCATAGGCAATCAAATTTAGCTTTGAAATGGGACTTTTTTTTAATTTGTAAATTATAGGGAAACGGAAGTAAAGACCACAGCTATTCTTTGGAAGATATATATGCTCATTCTTATGGAAAGGTAAGTGGTATATTTCCCTTATCCTGCCAATGTGCTGACTGAGAATATCACTGTTTTGTTGAAACTGTTATAGATAAAATAAAAAATATACATATATATTACACACAAAAAAAGGTACATTAAAAGAACTTTATGAAGGTTGCAAAGTCAAGCACTCAAGAGTTAGGAAATGCCAGAATTAAGTTTGTCTGCACAGCCTTAATTTGGCCCCCTTATGTGTATGCATTATAATTAGAGCTGAGTAAATAACTGATTTTTCAAGTTGCTGGCAGTTCTGAAATATCAGGAAAAAAATCTGTTTGTGTCATACTAAATCAGAAAATTCAAAAAGATTTCAGCAAATCAAAAATATCTGTTTCAGGTTAAACATTGTTCAATGTTTCATTCAACCTGAAGCATTTTGTTTCTGGGGATTTTTAAAGGGCCAAATTCAGAGGAGAAAGAGGTGGTAAACCCCCCACCCCCCCAACTTTTAACCCTTCAGTTAGGGCACTCGGTCAATATGTGAGACACCCAGGTTAAATTCCCCTCTCTAACTGATGTGGATGAGGATTTCAACTTGGGCTCCCCCCAGCTCAGCGTCCAAACCACCAGACTATTGGCTATTCTTTGGGAGTGGGGATGGTTCTCTCAATCTCTCCTGTTGAAGCTATTCCACTTTGTATAAACAATTCAATATTCACTGGAGCAGAGACTTGCACATGGGTCTCTCCCCTCCAAGGCGATTACCCTAGCCACTGGGTTATGGAGTCATTCTCTCTCTTGTTCTTGCCCAATGACTAATCAAGTATTTTATACAAAGTGGACTAGTTTAACAAGTGAGATTGAGAGAGCCAGCCTAGAATAATCCATAGTTTAGTGGCTAGGACACTCACGTGGGGAGGAGGGAGACCCGAGTTCAAAATCCTTCTCCACATCACATAGCAGGGGGAACTCAACTTGGGTCTCCCACATCCACAGGGCTAAAATTTATAGAGAGGGCAACCACCACCACTTTAACCTTCCTTGCTAATCTAGCCTGATTTTGTTGTTGTTGTCAGCGGTAACTATTCAGCAAATGTGTGTCCCATTTGCTAACAGTTTCAGGTCAAATTAAATGGCTTTTTTTTTTTCAGAGAATAAACTATTTGTCTGAAAAACGTTGCCCAGGTCTAATTATGATACATTTTCTAATTACATCATAACATACTGTTTTTTCCACAAGACCCCTGTCTCGTTCAGTTCACAGAATGGACAGTGCTCATTTAATGAGTAGCTATTTGATATTCTGTTTTCTCCTCGTTGTTCAATGTATGGTCTCATGCTGCACGCAGGGGCGGCTCTACGCATTTTGCCGCCCCAAGCACGGCAGGCAGGCTGCCTTCGGTGGCTTGCCTGCGGGAGGTCCGCCGAAGCCACGGGACCAGCTGACCCTCCGCAGGCAAGCCGCCGAAGGCAGCCTGCCTGCCGCCCTCACGGCGACCTGCAGAGCGCCCCCCGCGGCTTGCCACCCCAAGCACGCGCTTGGTGTGCTGGGGCCTGGAGCTGCCCCTGGCTTCACACTATTTAAACCCTGCTCTGTATGCTGAATTATTATTTTTTTCATGGGCTTCTCTGTGGCAGCCATCACTACTGTATCTGAGCACTTCACAAACATTAATGAATTTATTTTCACAGCATCTCTGTGAGGTGAGGGATATTATTAACCCCATTTTACAGACGGGGGAATTGAAGCAGAGAGATTAAGGTAAAAAGTTTCCACTATGACACATCTAGGACCTGATTTTTCAGAATACTTGGCATTATCTGTCACTTTCGTGAAACGGACAGTGTTCAAAGAACAGCTTCCACTGACTTCAGCTGCAGTTGTGAGTGTCAGCACTTTTGCAAATCATATCCCATGGTCTCTAGTCAGGAACCCAGAAAATAAGGAATACATAATTAGTGACCACCTGTGAAAAGTTTGGTTTAAATGACTTGACTAGATAGGTACTCTGTGGCAAAGGCAGGTATAGAATCCAATTCTCCAAGGCAGCATTCAATCACCTAAATCATGAGACCATCCTTCCTCTTCCTGCAGTCCCCAGCCCCAATCACTACACACCTTCCAATTTCTGCAATGTAAAAAACAGGGATCGTACAGGCAACAGCCTCCTTCACAACACAGCCCTGATTCATCCCCAGAGCAGGGCCATTCTGTGCAGTGAATGAAGCAGGGGTCCTGTGGAGAAAATAGCATGTGGTCATGTAATTAAAGACTGTATCATCACGTATATGCACAAGGGGAACAAATTAATGTTGCAAAGGTAATTTTAATTAAGCATTTCCTAACTGTTGACTTCTTGAACTTACAACTTTTATGTTCTTTGAATGTATTGTGTGTGGGTGTGTCGTTTTGTAGATTTAAAAAAAAGCAAAGAGCAAAAACAGAAATTCCATCTTGTGATATGATATTGACATCTATATGGGTCATCAGCAGGGCTGGACCCTTTAGGTGCATCACAGAGGCCTCTGCTACTTGGGCTAACCACGTAAATGAGAGCAGTAGCAGACATTCCCAGACCCCGCCCCCCGCAATCTTCTTGTCCCCAGTCTCCTTGCCCAGCCATCCCAGTTCTCTCATCCTGGCTTCTCATCCAATCTGTCTCCTCTAATAGCCTCCAGTTGCCCCCAGGCCCACATTCGTCCTCCTCAATGGCTCCCAGTTCCAGTCTCCCTCAATGCAGAGTCTCCTCCCTACCCAGTTCCTTGTCCTGATCTCTTTACCCAGTCAGTCCCATTTCTTCCCCCACATTCTACCTCCTCAGCATATTGTCTTCTGTCCCCTCATCTCATTCTACCCATGCCACTTCTTCCCCGTCTCCTCATCAGCACTTCATCTGATCTCAGTCTCCCATCAGCTTCCACTCAAAGAAAGATCTTAACATGGGCAAAATAATGTCTTATACCCAGCTTCATTCTCAGAGACTATTGAACCACTGTAGCTGAAATGTTCCACAAACATTCAGCCTCAAATAGACACCAACATGGAAACTTTCAGCCCAAACAGTTAAAGTTTGGCAATATAATAAGCAACTGGAACAAGGTATTATTATGGGAAGTGTTGGGCAACCATAATAATATACCATGCTACCAGCCCCATCTATAAGATATTTAAAGAGAGGAATTAAGTCCCATTTTGCATTAATCTCTTTATTTAAAAAAAAAAAAAGAAAGGGGAAAAAAAAGGACTCACCTTTGATAGGCATACCTTTCAGATAGCTTCCACTGCAGTGGTGTCGAAGCATTGCTATGTTTGGAAAGTGCTACTAAGGGAGAGATTCCCTACAGATAGAAAAGAACCACAAGAGAAAGACGTCAAAATAAGACTGGGGGGCAGGGGCAATAACTGAAAGGACAGAGATGATCACGTTCCAATGCTGGGTCAGTTTAACCAAAATGTGATAAACTAATTAACTACTGGCCACATGCAAACCAGAGCCTGCTCTCATACTTCTTCCTCAGCTACTGCCGCTACCATAGGACATTCAGCAGACGTACAGGACTCCTACCATCTTACCTCAATTTTGCAGTACTTAATGCTTTAAAACAATAGCTTATTATTTCGGGGTTTTGAAAACTATAAATACATTAAAAGCAGCAAAGAGTCCTGTGGCACCTTATAGACTAACAGACGTTTTGGAGCATGAGCTTTCGTGGGTGAATACCCACTTTGTCGGATGCAGGTAGTTACACTACACGAAAGCTCATGCTCCAAAACGTCTGTTAGTCTATAAGGTGCCACAGGACTCTTTGCTGCTTTTACAGATCCAGACTAACATGGCTACCCCTCTGATACTATAACTACATTGTCCATTTTTTTCCTGTTTGAAACCAAACCAAACCACACCTAGCCTGATTCTGGTCTCAGTAGTGCAGCTCCATTTACCTTACTCCTGACTTGCTCTTGTGTACATCCATGAGATCAGAATCAGGCCCAACTGTTTTTAGAACAATAGTATTTAGTACGTATGTATAGATCTCAAAGCTCTTTACAAAGGCAAACAACCATTATTATCCCTCCTTACAGGGGAAACTGAAGTAGAGAACAGCTAAGTGCGAGCAAGTTAATGGCAAAGTTGATATCAGAACCCAGTCTGGTACGCACATTGGCACCTCTTTTATTCACATTCATGTTTTGAGTGTTATTTTCAGTCAAATAATTATTACTTTTAATCAAATAAATGTTGATAAGTGAAGTAAATAGATCATTATTTTCCACTTAACTCTTTCATATATGTATAACTAATATTTATGTTGTGCTGGGAGAGGGTTCTTATGTGTCGTAACAATGTAACATAGCATGTTTTTATGGGACTAGATATTTTTGGCTAATTTGTGTAGTTTCTACAGCTTGGTTTTGTATTTCATAGCTCAGTAGGGCACCCTAATTGAATAAGGCAATACAAACATGAGGCCATATGTTCCCATGGTTTGCATGGCACATATCCTGGAGAAATGTAGCAGTGTAGACTGAAAAATACCAGCAGCACCATCTTTGCTTAAATATGTGACCTGTCAATAGTAACAATAATGCTCCATAACATCGAAAACAAGATAGCTAAATATCTTCAACTTTTCTGTAGTGTCATAACATGGGTGTGTGGGTAGTTTGTTCAAAAGCAGGTATCTTATTTCAGCTTTTTCATCGTATTTGATGCACAGTCATTCCCTCATTTTCTCTATGCTTTCTGTCTCCCCTTTTCCATCTCTACATTATGCCATTTGTTCTGTATTTAGTGACACTCTGCCTTACTTTTGCACATTTCACTTTGGTGAATCGCTCTGTTAGTATGATACGTCTGCATGTGGAGATACAGAAATCTCATTATTTGTTTTTTTCCCCCCTACAACAGCTTGCATATGCATATTTGCATTTTAGAAACTAGCTTGTTTCTCAAGCATGGTTTGGTTTTGGGTGGGGTTATCTGCGTCACTGGTCAGACTAATGCTGTTGTGATCTATGAGCAATGTGGAGTGCACCATGTTTTCATTTGGGTTTGGTATTTTATCCTTGAGCACTTTGCTGTTTTGGTTGAAATGGCACCAAAAGTTGGGTGTTCTTGTCTGTAAATTGGCTGAGCGGGTGGCATTATCATAGTTCTGCTCTGTAGCCATTGATGCTGAACCCAGATTTTGTTTGCAGGACTGTAGTTATAGAGTTTCCCTTAACTAGGTTTATATCCCAATTGGCATAATTATCTGTTAAACTTGGACCCCAAACTTCACTCCGATAGAGTAGAATGCATTGAAATTTTTCTGCTGAATTGTTTAAGCTGTGGTGTTAGCAATGAGTTGCACTTATTCGTGCTTTCAGTATTATGGTATAGTAGACAGACATAACTTTTTATAGTAATGCTTTTGTACTTAGTCTGGAACTCCCTGATGCATTTCTTAGGGAGCCTGGGTATCTATAAATTAGCCTGTGTTCATCTTGACGGTTTGGGTCCATGTTATGTTGCTCCTTTAGCCATACCCACTGACAGATGCAACCAAAATTTCCCTCTGTATACGAAAGCATACTAGGCCTTAACATACTAGGCCTGCACTTAGTGTTTGTCACAACTTTCAGCTGATACTGGGGCTTAAGTACCTTTTAGCATAGAAGGGCATCACATGATCCATAAAAAGGTGTTAGTCTGTCACTAGTTAGCACAGGTATATAAAGGCATCTAATGCTGTGCATGTATGGGAAAGACAAGGAGAGATCTGAGAAAGATAGAGAATATTATTCCTTAACAAAAAAAAATTAACTGTCAGAAAATTATTTCTCTAGAATCTGTACACAGTCCTGCTACTAAATGAACAGACCACTAGAATGTGTATTAGTTGTAGAGATTTGTTTACTCTTTCGCATCCCTTGATTATCACTTTGTAGCAGTGGCACTGAGAAGCCAAAATCTGGGTGCACAGACTCCCCATTTTCTGATTTTATGAGACAGAAAGAAAACTGCCATCTGTACTGAACTACCTGGTATAGTAACATAATGGATTTTCATTTCCATGTACTTAGTAACAACACAAGTTTGGTATTGTACCAATAGTTAAAATTCTCTTACACTCATTGCTAATTTCCTGATTCTTAGTGCTGCTGAATCAGCATAACTGAAAGCAATGTCTCCTCTTAATCAGTGACAGAAAACACTGCCTCCGCAAGGCAAATTCAACAGTCTGAGAGCAACTGGGTCCACTTCTATGCAATCATTTTTAAATGATCTAAAAATCACTAACCTTTAACTTCTGGAGCACTAGGTTCAAAACTTATGTCAGGCCATGAGTGAAAATGAGGTCAATGGTCTTATTTTGGTCTCCACAAAACCATCACATAATTTGGCATCACTGGCAAATTCTGCTAAGAAGGAGGGAAGAATATGAATTAGGAAATAAAGTAGAGTTTTAGTCAGGTAGAAAAACGAACATCAATAAACCTGAATGTCAGGATCACAAATACAAATTCAGACTTGAATGTCAGATCCTTTGCACATCCCTAATATAATGAGACCCAAGTCTTAGAATAGATGGGAGGACCCACCTTAGACTGAGGACCTGTCTTCACTACTGCGCTACATAATGTAGTGTCTCAGGTGAAGATGTGCCATGTCGATGGGAGAACACCTCAACAAGAGGCGGAAGTTAGACACTGCTTTAAGTTGCTGTAACTTACATCGCTTAGGGGGGTGGCTTTATCACACCCCTGAGCGACATAAGTTACATTGACTTAAGCAGTAGTGTAGACAAGCCCTCAGTAGGTGGGCAGCATACTAAAGGAGCCCCACTGAAATAGCAATGAAACTACCATGATCCATTCTGAACCCTCCTCTTACATCTGTAGAATGTATATCATTCCTACAAGATGTGTCCCTATTACTGCTCAACCAGGTGTAGCAGGCAGCTTTGAGTCTCAAATATGCCCTCAAACCTTCTGATGCCAGCAGCATTTTTTTAAAGCACTGCTTCAACTGGTGCAATGAACTTGGGAGTGCAACTGAGATCCAAGGGTTATCTGTCCTTTACTGAGCAGTAACAGGGGCTCCCTTTTGTGTGGGGAAGCTACATATCAGTTCCTGCCAACAGAACACTTGGCTCATGCCTGCTATCAGTCCCCCTCCTTCACAAACATGAAATTCACAGTAAAAAACATAATTTTAAAAACCCTGTAAAATGGAAGACTGGGGACAGATGGGAAAACTAAAAGTCAGAAGAAAGGGATAAGAAATGAGTGTGAGACAGAAAGTGAAGAAAGGCAACCCTCTGTTTGTCATTCATCTCTTCTCACTTGCTTTTGGTGACCACCTTTAGGTCCTGACCCTGCAACCTTTGTGCGAATAGTCTCACTGAAGTCCACTGGGCTACTTTTGTCAAGGTTGCAGGATCAGTCTCTTAGCTCTTCCTGTACTTATCTGCTGTGTGGATACACTATATCATCTCCTACATCATTTCCATTGCTATTTTCTTTTTGTCTAATTCCAAACTTGGTGACAGTTTAGGAATTCTTTGAGCTACTTCTTACACAAGTACCTGCACAGCAATGCACTGTCATTTCAAAATGAGGAGAAGAGAATGGAAAGATGATGCACCCCTTTTAACATCCTGGGGTCCAAATGAAGATTCTACTTATACTGTACACACTTTACAGCAGGCACCATGTTTTTGTGTATATTTGTACAGCATCTAACACAAACAGGTCTCAATCCTGACTGGAGCCTCTGGACATTATTGTCATATAAATATTCAAAAGCTTAATTATAGTTTAATTATAGCTGTCACTGCGATGAAAGATTAGCCCTAGGAACAGGGAATAAAAAAAGATGAGGGACACTTGCTGATTTGAGAGTTAGGGCGCCATAAAACCTCTGCATAGAGCACCAGTACAGTGAGGGTCAGATAGTATAGGGCTGGCCTTGGCTGTAACATTTCTAGAAGGGGCTGTCATTTAAATGCTTCCTTTATCAACTGGAACACACATTTCCATACCCTTACCCCCCCGACCCACATTTTTCTAGGGGTTCCAGTCCCTGGCTCCTCAGCTAATGCATTTTGCTTTTGGGGAAAGATTGGAAATGCCTCTACTGGTAGCTGTGAATCCCCTAGTGACAGTCCTGATTAGTTTCGAAAAGAGGCACCTTTTGGAATACATTTCAAAATTTTCAATACCAATTCTGGAACTCAACTCTCATTGTCAACAAATGCTGCAAACAAAGCAAAGGGTTGACAGAAAAGTCTAATTTTACTATCCCTTTGCTAATCTAATGGACATATTGGAAATTAATTCACTGTAGTCTATATGAAAGCTTTAAAAATGGATACGTGAAAGATGCTCTATGATTTGTAAAAAGAAAGGACAGATTCTTTCAGAAATGAATGCCAAATAATTCATTGCCTGAGTTATCACTTTTCAGTCAAAAAGTATATGAAGAAACTATATAACTCATTTAGACAGAAATCTCCATGGAGTTATGCTGGCCTTTCATGCAGGTGATGAAACAGCCAAATTCTCTGACAGTGGTGAGTTATTCCTTTTATCACTGGCAGTGCTGCCAAAAAAATCATCAAGGCCACAGGCATGGAAAACATGAGGCCTCTTCAAATTCAAGAGATAAAAAGACGTGTTTTATGTTTATTTTAATCTCTATCATTTAAGTTTTAAAATTAAATTACAGTGATGTTAAACATAGCCAGGGACCAACACGATTAATTTAAATTCAGTATTTAATTTCTATAAATAGGCTTTCTTCCAGGACAGGGCCTTTGGACTTCTGTCTCCAACTCCGTGTGCCCTAGTCCCTCTTGTAACTAAAACATGCGTCTTTCAAACCTGACAACGTGTGTATAAAATATTGGGTGTTTTATTACAATTTATAATTCAGTCATTTTGGAGGTGGATTCTCTCTCTCTCTTTCCATAGTTACAGTAATGATCTAGTATAGTAAATCAATGATTTTTTTGTTGCAGCTTTATATTGCTAGAGAGCTCATATCTTACAAGTCAGAATATAGGCGGTTAGAAGTTTCTCTGCACAGCCTGGTGAATTTTGAAAATCCTAATGAATATAAAATTATACTAATTCTTTTGTCTAGTTAAAAGTTTTTATTGTAAAAACCTAACATACTGAGGATCAGTCAAGGCAGTGGGCCTGATTTCAATTTGAGCAGAATTCCAGTTAATAATGTCATACACATAAACCCTCTCTTAACAGTTCATAATGTTAAACTGAAGACAGGATTGCTAAAGAACTGTTATTTTTTCTCCCTATTAAATCAGCATTACAGACTTTCAACAGATGTCTTTAATAGACACTGTTATTAAAAAGAATATGATATAAAATAAATGTAGACCATTTCTCCACCATTACCACTCCTACCACCAAGAGGAAAGTTTTTCTTGTGTCTTCAAATTATTAAATTTATGTCTAATGAGAAAAAATAACTCTGGATATTATCCACCTATAGCAACATCCATACCATTGCTACAGTTAAGGCTTTGTCAGTGCTCTCATTATACTGTAAACCCTGTACTTTGAGGACTTTAGAGGTTGGCTGTAAAAACATGCTCTAGTTAAAAGGTTTCAGCCTAGGAGCAAATTCTTTGTAAAATGGTGGGGGTAGGGGGAAATCCATCTGTTTTTTAAGTTCTAAGAGTGCCAAAAAATAAGTTGTCTGGTTTCAGGTTCTTTTCTGAACTCTCATAACTAAAAAATGTTGTTTTAAGGCAAAGTTTTACAGGCTATTAGTCAATAATATGGATTTGTGCCTTTTGGATTCTTTGGAAAAATTCTAATAAAAATAACAATTATGTGGTTGGAAAATTGCCAAATTTGTCAATATTGACTAAAATTAGGCACCTAAATTAATATTTATATATATCTTGTAAATAAGTCACCAGACTTTCAAAGGTGCTCAAGTATCCACAGTTCTATTGACTTCAGTGGGATATGCAGTTGTTCACCATCTCTCCAAACAGGGTCTTTAATTAGTCAAATTTAGGTGCCACGGGTCTCTACCAAGTTCTCTGTGCCTCACTTCCCCATCTGTATAATGGGAATAATAGCACTTCTCTATCTCACAGAGGTGTTGTGAGGATAAAATACATTAAAGATCATAGGGCTCTCACATACGGTAGTGATGGGGGCCATAAGTAACGCAGAGAGATGTATTTGTTTGATTTTTTTACCCCCTGGCAGCACTATAAGAAAAGAGGCCCTGAACAGTTGCTTACAGCTTGGTAGCTGTTTTAATCTTTGCCTTGAAGTTTTAAAGATGTTTCCAGCTGCTTCAAAGTGCATCATAGCTCCAAGTACCTCAATCGAACTTCAAAGCACCACTGCATAAATTGTTGGTGCAATATCTGAGCTCTAAAAGGACTGCTGCTATCTGTGTATTGTGAAAATCTTTAGGGAGATGCTCATGATACCTTTATTGACACAATATGTATTCCAGCTGTAGACCCTTAAGAGACACTGAAAAGAACTGCCTTCAAGGGACACTGCTAAGGGTGGTAGGACAAAATTTAGACCTGCTGGTTTTGTTTTGTTTTGTGGACACATGTACTTGCAATCAAACAGCACCTGAGGCTTGTGGTTGGTGGGTTACCCAGCTGAGATTGTAGCCATGCTATAGTCCTTTTTTTTAGATAAGATAATAGAACTTCAGACTGAAGATGACTTTTTTTTTAAAACTAATTCTTATTAAGGTTACATTTTTGACTTGATGACAGTCTCTCTTTAAAAGCTGGCAAACTATCATTAAGTGCTCATCAGCTCCTTTCCTTTATAACTGGCCATGGCCTATGGATTTTAAAAAAACCCAACCCTGACTTCATGGGCATGCTCTGATTATTACTCTCACTAAATACTGTGCTATTTACCAATGAAGATAGACTACTAGATGGAAGAAGACACATCTTTGAAAAGGAGCAGGAAATAAAGGAAAGGATGGAACTTGCCCAAAAGACCAAGCTATTGATAATCCTCTCATGTGAAGAGACGACAAGCTGAAGTAGGGACAAAAGAGGCAATTACGTTAAAGCTATTCCTCAGCAACTATAAATTCCACACAGACAATGGGGCCCATTCAGACATCCCCATTGCATGTCTCAACTGCGAGACTATGGATAGGCACAGTGAGGTGATCCTGGTAATGGTAAATATAAGGACATCATTTATTGTAATAAATCATTAAGATATATGTCCATATGTTAATATTATACAGGTTGTGTTTTATGTGTCAGCATTTATGTTAAACGTAGTCAATCAACAGAAGTGATGTTATCCTATACAAAGCAATGAAAGGAAGAATGAAATTGCCTCCCTATCTAGTCCCAAGCCAGTTACGTGTCTGTGACCAACCATGTCCAGCCTGCCTAACACTGTACCTGCTGTAGAAACACTCATGATTCTGATCATTTGTGTTTTATACGTAAGCCTCAAACTATTTCCCTATACAGGGCTATGCTGTGCGAAAGTGCCTTTCTCTGTTTGCATGGAAATAATAAAGTACTACTAAAGATACCGCTTACAGTCATTGGGGCAAGTTCTTTGCTGTGTACAGATTTTGCTGAGAGCAAAAGTATGGGGGAGTTGATCAAGGCTTCAGATTATCCATCTCACCCATCTTTCCTGCATTAAGCACCCTGCTCTGAGTGTTACTGGGCGGAAGCAGAGTGAGCTGGCTCTCTGGGTTTATGCCTGATGAGGACTCCCCTGTGTCAGGGCTATCTTCCACAGAGATTTAGCAGAAGTTTCTGTTCTCTTTGCACCACGTGAGTAGCACAAAGGGAGCAAATTGGGGACTCTGTCCCATTAGCTCTCTAAAAGAATAGCTAATGGAGATCCATGCAAGACTTGGGTAAACTAATATTTCCAGATATCATCTGCTCAGATGGTCTTACATATGAACACAGTCCTGCCTTGTGATGTGACCCACAAACTGAACTATCTACTTGACACCTTGTTCTTAACCCCAGGAAAGTAATTTTGATGCGTCCAGCTGACAAAATAATTCAGTCACTCCATCAGGACAAAGATGAAATCTGTGAGGTCCACAGGGAAAGTCCATCTAAACTATCCATACAGAACAGCACAAACTCACCAGATATCAGCTGAAAGAGCTACTGCTATAGTGAAGCAGTCTGGATTAATCAGACTGGTTACAACCTAAGACAGTTCAGCTGGATGATTCTTTGAAGTGCTGTGGCTGAGAAGTAACATTCATTGACCTTAGTCAGAGCTCTGAGGTACACTTACCTCAGAAGATAACCAGGCTTCTCTTGTCCACACAGGTATCTTGATTCCAACATGAACCCCATCCGCTTCAAGTGTTCAAGACCACTGTTGGCTCCTGGTTGCCTCTGAGGGCCAAAATCTGCAAGGTTGCAGCCAGAGGCCAGGGAGTTGATGATTGCCTCTAACAATTGAGAATAGCCATGGATAAGATGTGTCTTGTCTATCAAGAGGTAGTCAGTGGCTCTCAACCTTTCCAGACTACTGCACCCTTTTCAGGAGTCTGATTTGTCTTGCGTACCCCCAAGCTTCACCTCATTTAACAACTACTTGCTTAGAAAATCAGACATAAAAATACAAAAATGTCATAGCACGCTGTTACTGAAAAATTGCTTACTTTCTCATTTTTACAGTATAATTACAAAATTAATGGGGTGTATGGGGAACTGGGGAGGGGTAGTACCTCTGTTGGAGGAACACGTCGTGCTCCTTTGGGAGCAGTTCATCCACTTTGGTCCACACCTACACCCAGCTCTCACCTGTGGCTCCAAGTAGCTGTTTGCATGCAACATCGGCCACACCCCAGGAAACCGCTTTGCCGCATGGGCCAAACCAGGTGAGAGTAGCCAATGGGTTTTTTGCCCTCGGTGAGACAGGGAAACTGCCTTTCTCTCCTATGCGAAGACTGTTTCTATGGACTGGGCGGAGGAAATCAATTTGTGATTCAGTGGCCATGAAAGTGGTTCAACAACGTGCTGTGGGGCACGGAGAGCATGACAAGGCACGGAAGATGTCCTGGTCAGCTGAGGAATTCCCCAGCCATAATGATATTTTGTGCCGCTGGAATCTGGCTTCCACAGCCAAGACAGTGGGACTGCCCCTGTGCAAGGGCTTTCTCACTTAAAAATTTCCCACATAGGTTTTTTTAAAATTAATTAATTGTTATTATTATTATTGTCATAATCGTCAGTGATGGACTACCAATAATAAAGTATCAGAGGGGTAGCCGTATTAGTCTGGTTCTGTAGAAGTAGCAAAGAATCCTGTGGCACCTTATAGATGTGACCCACAAACTGAACTATCTACTTGACACCTTGTTCTTAACCCCAGGAAAGTAATTTTGATGCGTCCAGCTGACAAAATAATTCAGTCACTCCATCAGTTTGTCTGTTAGTCTATAAGGTGCCACAGGATTCTTTGCTACTTCTACCAATAATAATATACTCTAAAATTAATCAACTGGAATATAAACTTACATTTCAGTGTATAATATGTAAAGCAGTATAAACAAATCATTGTCTGTATGAAACTTCAGTTTGTACTGACTTTACTAGTGCTTCTTATGGGCCCTGATGTAAAACTAGGCAAATGTCTAGATAAGTTGAATACCCCCCTGGAAGACCTCAGGGGCACATGTACTCCTGGTTGAGAACCACTGATCTCGATCAGTTGCTCCAGGTGTACAGATTTAATAGCAACACTTTGTTGCTGCTATGCTCTCTACTTAAGATTTATTGGTCACTTTAATTGTAAATGCTATTTTCCTGAGGTTTATAACCAGGGCTTTTGTTACAAAGTCCACAGACAGAGAAAACTTGCCTTATTTTTGTTTTCATTACAAAACCAAGACTTTGTCCAGATTCACCAAAGGGACTGTATATTACAGTAAATCTAGAAAAAAAGAACAAGTAGTACTTGTGGCACCTTAGAGATTAACAAATTTATTTGGGCATAAGCTTTCATAGGCTAAAACCTACTTCATCGGATGCATGCAGTGGAAAATACAGTAGGAAGATATATATACACAGAGAACATGAAAAAATGGGTGTTGCCATACCAACTATAACGAGACTAATCAATTAAGGTGGGCTATTATCAGCAGGAGAAAAAAAACTTTTGTAGTGATAATCAGGATGGCCCATTTCCAACAGCTGACAGGGTGGTGTATTTTCCACTGCATGCCACAAGTATTCCTTGTTCTTTTTGCTGATACGGACTAACACGGCTACCACTCTGAAAAGTGAATCTAGACCAATTCTAGATGATCCGAGAGCAGTGGCTCTCAACCTTTCCAGACTACTGTACTCCTGTCAGGAGTCTGATTTGTCTTGTGTATCCCCAAGTTTCACCTCACTTAAAAACTACTTGCTTGCAAACTCAGACATAAAGATACAGAAGTGTCACAGCACACTATTGCTGAAAAATTGCTTACTTTCTCCTTTTTAACATATAATTATAAAATAATCAATTGGAATGTAATACTGTACTTACATTTCAGTATATGGTATATAGAGCAGTGTAAACAAGTCATTGTTTTTATGAAATTTTAGTTTGTACTGACTTTGCTAGTGCTAGTGCTGTTGTAAAACTAGGCAACTATCTAGATGAGTTGATGTACCCCCTGGAAGTCCTCTGTCTAGCCCTAGGGGTCCGTTGAGAACCACTGTCCTAGAACAATAAATGGGTCGGAATCTTGCAAATCTCTGATTTTGGCTGAATTGTTCTTTCAGTTTTTGGGTTCCTTTGCACTCAAAACAAAATGTGGTACGAGGTAGAAATGGTGATGAGAAACCAGGTGGACTGAACCAACCAACCAAACAAACAAAAGCCTTCTTTGCATGAACCCATGTGAAAAATCAAAATAGCTGCATTTTGCACAGCTCTATTTATAACTCTGCAATTTTTAAAGGTAATTCCATAAATAGTCATTACAATATGTCAGCCTGATGCAGTTATTTCTTTCCAAAAGGCTTAACATCAGTTTAAATTTTTTTGATGCAGAGTAGAAGGAAAAAAACAAAAAAGAATAGTTTTTTGGGTGGATTCAGATTCTTGTTTTTTAGTTTCAGTCCTTAGTGGCAGGAGTTCCTGGCAGTTGAATGTGACTTTGCCTCATCTGACTTCATTTGGGGTATACATATGTTATGTCAAGGGACTTTCACAAACATGTAATGACTCAACAAGGGAGCCAGTTCAAGTGGGGGATAATTAGGCTTCCACCCTCCCCTTCATTCTGTGCCACTGTTTTTACTCTCTACATCTCCATTGTACCCTTAAGAACAGCAGATCTGCAGCCAAACACTGCACACTCCCCACAGCCAGCAACTTCCTCTGAAGCTGCAATACATAATTACAACCAGCTGCTAAGCGTTGCTTGAGAGCAGTACAAACAGCATCCTCATACCCAGAGATTGAGAGTCAACTCCCAGGCTTTGCTGCAGTGGATAAGCCGAAGGAAGCTCCTGCACCCCTGCAGTAAAAGAGAGCAACAGTTCCTTCTGTTTCCTGTATTAACAGAGGTGTTAAGAGGACAGGGCATTTCTGACCCCTCTCTTCCCTGCCTTCCCCTTTGCCCATTTGTTTAAATGAAAGAAAGCCTCCCTCCATGGCCCCTGCTGCTCATCTGGCTGACCCACTACTGTGTTGCTCTGAGTCTGCTCTAACACACACAGCGCTCCTTCTTAATGACTGACAGGAGGCACTGCCTATGCTGGAGTTAACTCAGTCATGCAACTGGATAAGTGATAGTGACAGCAGTAGGAGATTAACTCTTTTTAAATCATGTTCATTGGCTCCTGTGAGTCTCATCTTCAGTGCAGGATTTTAACTTTTAAAGTTCAGGGCCCTTGTTGCCAGTCTTGAAAGTTCCCTCCAAAGCCCAAGTCCTCTGAGCTACTGGGCTCTTGAGCTCTTACACACACAAACAAAACACACACAGTTTTCAACAATTTAATTTTTTGCAAATACTGGAGGGTGTGGTTTTTTTTGCACTATTTTAAACAAAAAAGTTCTATAGCTTTGAGAAATGGTACAAATCATTAAATGTGATTTATCCGCCAATACTACGTTATCAGGCTCTTCCCAAGTGAGTGAGAGAAGCCACAGCTTTAGAGTGGGAATAGTTCAGAATGAGATTTTCAAAGGCCCCCAAGGAGCTGGGAGGCCAACACCCTGTGATACAGGCAGCACCAATGGCTGCCCTTAACATTCTGCATTTACAGAGGACCAAAATCTCACAGCACTTCACAAACATTAATGAATTCAGTCCCCTAACACTAGCATGAGGCAAGGATCCCACTCTACAGTTGGGGAAAGAGAGGCACAGAGACATTAACAGATTTTCCCAAAATCACAGCAGAAATTGGTGACAGAGCTGGGAAAAGAACCCAAATCTTGTACCTTCACCTTGAGACCATCCTTCCTCCTTTGCAGCAACTAATTTTTTTCTCTTTACCTCTACATACTGACCTTACAGTTAATCTAGCAGGGGGAAGCAGCATGAGAGTAAACTAGACTAACACTGTGGCTGGCTTTGTCAGGTGGTCTCTATTTATTAAAACTGTACTTAATATGGAATAGTAGGGCATCTTGAGATAGATTTTTGGATATAGCTTGCTTAAGAACCAGAATACAAAAATTAAGTCATTTGCATTGCTATTTTACAGAACAACAGCCCGGTGACTTTGGGCATAGGAGCAGCGGGGAAGTTTCAGCAATGTTATGCCTCCTTAATTAACCTTTGACTAATGCTCCAGAACCAGCAAAACCAGGAGTACAAAGGGTCGTATTCACACTTGGCTGATATAATAAAACCACAAACTTTGTTGTACGTGTCTATTGCATTTATGTCAAATTGTTAAAAATATTGTGTAAAATTATCCAAAAATGCTTAAGGGTAGGTCTACATTGCAATAAAAAGCTCAGAGCACTGAGTCTCAGAGCCCGGGTCAATTGACTAGGGCTCGTGAGGCGTGGGGCTACAAATTGCAGTGCTGCGCTCAGGCTCTGAGACCCTCCCCCTTGTGGTCTAAGAGCCCAGGTTCCAGCTGAGCCCAAACATCTACACTGCAATTCTTAGTCCTGCAGCTCAATCCCTGTCACAGGCCAGCTACAACAGTGCCCCATGTCTTTCATTGCAGTGTAGATGTACCTTCAGTGACTTAGGAGCGTAAGCCCATTTTCAAAAGCCACTTGGGCTTTTTAGAGACTTGACTTAGATATATTTAAAAAAAATGTGAAAAATCATTACCACAAGGTTGTGTTGGTTACTTGTGTCATAGTGGGAAAGTTCCTTGTTTAACTCTATGGGCCTGATTTCCCATTGGGCTGCACTTTGTGTTGTCATTCACAGCAGACCAAAGTGGGTATAAAATGCTACCATTTTGACCTAGGAGCATTTTTAACTTACTTTGGACTGGTGTAAATAATAACAGAGTGAAGGGCAATGGTGAATTGGACCATATAGGTGTAAATGACATACAGTAACTAACTCCTCGCTTAATGTTGTAGTTATGTTTCTGAAAAATGCAACTTTAAACAAAATGATGTTAAGCGAATCCAATTTCCCCATACAAATGAATGTAAATGGGGGGAGGGGGAGGTTCCAGGGAAATTTTTTTCACCAGACAAGAGACTATACTGTGTGTATGTATGTATGTATATATATAAGTTTTAAACAAACAATTTAATACTGGTACACAGCACTGATGATTATGAAGCTTGATTGAGGTGGTGAAGTCAGAGGGTGGAATATTTCCTAGGGAATGCCTTACTGCTAAATGATGAATTAGCAATCAGCTGATCCCTCAAGGGTTAACCCATTGTTGTTAATGTAGCCTCACACTCTACAAGGCAGCACGAATGGAGGGAGAGGAGACATCATGGCAGACAGAGAGACACACACACACTGTGTGTGTGTGTGTGTGTGTGTGTGTGTGTGAGAGAGAGAGAGAGAGAGATGCGCATTGCCCCTTTAAGTACCCTGACCGCACTCTAAGTACACTGCCTTTTTAAGTAGATCAGCAAGTTGAGACAGAAGCTGCTGCCAGGAATCTCCCTCCATCCTGAGCTGATAGGGGGGCTGCCAATCCACCATGGTTCCAAGCCCCCACCAGCTAGTTGCAAGGGGCTGCTCTTCCTGCAAGCAGTGGACAAAGCAGGCAGCTGACAAACGACATTATAAGGGAGCATTGCACAACTTTAAACGATCATGTTCTCTAATTGATCAGCAATGTAACAATGAAACAACGTTAACTGGATGACTTTAAGTGAGGAGTTACTGTAGCTAGCTACAGCATGTCCATTTCCTTCCACTGCTTTTTTTGTTCAGATATTTATTTCCTTAACAGTGTTTTTTTGGTGATCAATTCACATTTCCATTTCTTTGACCATCAAGGTTGGATACATGCACCCCACTAAACAAATCAAACATTTGTAACAGGATCCCAATGCAGTATTTTCGGTCAGAATGTTACCTGTTGGTTTTAGCAGCTCACCCGACTCTCTAATTTAGAGCAGTTTGCTTTTCCCAGTGCCATTAGTTATGTAATTTTCAGCAGACTTTTTGTAGGCTTCTAATAATGAACAAGCTTACCGTGCAACATAAAAGTACTTTAGGGTCTCTATACTGTGACATATCTAACTTTGTAAAATATCAAGAAGTGTGCGAGCTTGAAGGATCTCATCACCTAGAATCCCAGTCTCTAGGTAGTAGATTACTACTGATCTATACTGTATCTTTTCTGAATTTTATATATATATTGGGAAAAATCATAGCATGGGAAAATATAAAGAAATAAAAATCTGCAAAACAGTTCTATGATGTCAGCCTTAGAAGATGGCAGATTAATATTTTTCTATTCATGGTCATTAAGTAATGAATATAAAGGCTGTGACAATCATGATAGGTCTATTTTAGTCAAAGTCCTGTTTATCTGTTTTTTGGTTACACTTATATGTTTCTCTAGCTGAGTAGTAACCTTGGGGGGTTCTTATGGTCATCTGACAGACATTAACTATTTTCCAGCTACACATATGCAGGCTGAGTTCCATTTAATCCTTTCTTCTGACACTTCTTCACCCATATTATTTCAATGTGGAACAAAGGGACCAATCATGTTACCAATTAAATCATTAGCAATACACCCAGAACTGGACCTCCAACCAGCAAATGTCTTCCTTTTGGACACCTGGTATATAAAAAAAATTCCCTTAACCTTACCTTATAAAGAAAGCATGGTGTAGACTTCAGGGCTTCAGATTTTAAGAATAAGATAGTAAATTCTGTCAAGATTTGCACATGTACCAGCAAGTCTCTCCAGAGAGTCTGAAGTAAAAATTGATGGAAAAGTTTTTAGAGGCGCCTAGAAAAAGGTCTCTTATTTCAACAAACATTGTTTGATCACAAAATCCAACCTTCATACATTTTGTATCACTATCCAAGGGAAAGAGAAATACAATCATAATTTTTTTGGAGGCCCAGCAGTTAAGAAATTTTTAAAGCTGATGGAGTTTTAAAAAACGAGAAATCTTCCAAAGCCTTTGGAATACTTTTTTCATCTCCATAATGTTCGTTGGAGAAAGTGTCCACAAGGTGAACATTAAAAATGAGTTCCATTTGGAAACATGGCCATGTAAAATAGGCACTTAGCTACCCCACAGCACAGCTCTTGTTCCTATGTGCATTCATTGTCATTTTTGCTTTATTTCACTGAACAAATTAAGCTTTTACTACTTTTTAGTACTCCTTGGTCCGTAATATCCCACACTACTATGGTATGAGAGTGTGAGCTGGATTCGTTTACTTCTTTTGCATCATGAACAGAACATGATTCTAAGTTCTTATTCCAGAATCACCATTAGTGTGATGTATGAGCCAGAAAGAACTCATCTTGACTGTGTGATTCCAGACTGAGTTTGCGGGGCTGGCAATTAGAGAAAACAATCTTTCACTTGTAAACTGACCAGATTTGACTTAGAGCAGGGGTGGGCAAACTTTTTGGCCTGAGGGCCACATCTGGGTATGGAAATTGTATGGCAGGCCATGAATGCTCATGAAATTGGGGTTGAGGTGTGGGAGAGGGTGAGGGCTCCGGCTGGGGGCACAGGCTCTGGGGTGGGGCTGGGAATGAGGGGTTTGGGGTGCAGGAGGGTGCTCCGGGCTGGGACCGAGGGGCTCAGAGGGAGGGAGGGGGATCAGGGCTGGAGCAGAAGGTTGGGGCCCGGGAGGAGGTCTGGGGTGCAGGCTCTAGGCAGTGCTTACCTCAAGCAGCTCCCGGAAGCAGCAGCATGTTCCCCCCTCTGGCTCCTACGCAGAGGTGCAGCCAGGCAGCTCTGCATGCTGCTCCATCTGCAGGCGCTGCCCCCACAGCTCCCATTGGTTGCAGTTCCCGGACAATGGGAGCTGAGTGGCAGTGCTTGGGGTGGGGACAGCGTGTGGAGCCCCCTGGCAGCCCCTACGCATAAAAGCTGGAGGGGGTCATGGCAAGCCCCAGATCCTGCTCCCTGGTGGGAGCTCAAGGGCCAGATTAAAATGTCTGATGGGCTGAATGCGGCTCGCGGGCCATGGTTTGCCCACCCCAACTTAGAGAGACAAGGTGGGTGAGGTAGTATCTTTTATTGGACCAACTTCTGTTGGTGAGAGACATAAGCTTCCAAGCTTACACAGAGCTCTTCTTCTCTGTGTAAGCTCAAAAGCTTATGTCTCTCACCAACAGAAGTTGGTCCAATAAAAGATATAACACCTCACTCATCTTGTCTCTATAATATCCTCGGACCAACATGTCTACAGCACTACTGCATAAAGATTTGACTTGTAAGTCATGAGAGACAATAAACATGGAGCCCAATGATGCCGCTCTCCTTTTTTCAGGGCAGAACTGCAGTTTAATGGGGACAAACTTTACAAAAATCACTTCCAACATGGAAGTTCAAAGAAGAATAGGAAAAATGGTTAGCAGCCTAGAGGGACAGAATAGTGAGGAAAGAATAAAAGAGCTAAACATCTATAGCTGTACTGAGAAAGGAATAAGGTGTGGAAAAAAGAACACAGCTTATTTGAAGGGGTCAATATCAAGAAATGACCAGAATTATTTAGAATGGTACAAGGTGATAAATCTAGGGGAAATGGAATGTATTTTAAAAATGAGAAATTTAGGTTAAACATCAGGAAAAGAGTACTAATAGTATGATGTGTTAGGCTGTGGAATATTTGCCTATGGGAAGAGATGGAAGCCCCATCCCCGGAGACATTTAAAACTGCACTGGAAAAAAGCACTACAATATCTGGTAAGGAATAGTCCTACACTAGCAGGGAGATGGACTACATGATCTAATTGGGCTTTTCCAGCTCTATTTTACATGATTAAATTATAATTCTACAGTACTGGACAATTCTGATTTCAAATACAGAAGTCCAATGTCAAGGGAAATGTGTTCAACCCAGTAACCCAGTTACGAAATAAAAGTTTCCCTATTTTGAATGGAAATTCTGCAGATACTAAATGAGGATAACAATACTACATAGCATGATCAGCTATCAAGAGGTAAGCTAATAAAATCTTCACTTCAACCTTTTGTTTTTCCCCAACAAAGATACCAGATGATAAAACGTACAAAACAATTAACATTTTGGAGATGTTTTACATGGAGCCCCTAGAAAATGCTGTCATTTCCACCTGAGATAGACTCCGCCTGGATTTGATCCCTGGATTGGATAGAAAGTTGCAACTAACTAACTCTATGAGAACTCACAACAGGGGCAGATCTCCTTTTAAGGTCCCCATTCTGCAACTCTTGGTCATACTGAGTAGCACTGCCAATAATGTCTCCAACTACATGGGAATGATGACTTGTCTAAGTGCTATTCAGAGTGAGTGAGGGTTGAAGGATCAGGCTGGAGAAGTGCTCCATTAGAAAAACAGAAGCAGTCTCGTAAATAGAAGACTCCCATGAAATACTGATAGGTTACCTAGCATGTCTGTTAGCCAGGGAGTTCATGTAGTGGCCTATGTCTAGACCAGAGATTCAGTGGAGTTCAGCTCTTCTCCTCCTCCTGTTGACTCTTTCTGTTCTATTTGGAGCTCACCTGCTAGCTGTATAAAGTGAGCAAGTGTTAACAGTGTTACTTCAGAGAATTCCAATGTATAAATGCTTTATTTCTTAAAAAAATGGATCAGCATTTCAATTAACCCAGATCATGATCCTGTTGGATGAATTTCCATCTAGCATATCACTGCTGAATCCACTGTTGGTTCAGGGGTGATAAATTCGGCTACAGAAAAAGGGATACAGAGACTTACCACCCACCCTCCCTCCCTAGTTACCAGCAGACAAGATCTGGGCAAATACTGCAAAAAAGTACTCACAAACATTAACTCAAATACAACTGCAAATTCATTTCAATGGTATTTGCACCACTTTTATGTCAGTGAACTTTGTACTATTCAGTGACTGTTCCAAACATATGTGTGAACTTGTATTTGCATGAGTATTTCCACTAGAAATGTTCGCCTGGCCATCTTGAAAGCTCTGTGTGGTTTGGGAGGCATCTAAGCGGGAACAAAAACAATACCATGTGACTTAAATGACCAATTATACAGCATAAGTAGTAAATACACAAATCATTCACAAACAGCAAACATTTGAATAAATTGTTCACTGTGAATAGCTCACCCGGTTCTAATGGAGGGAGAGGAGAAACTTGGAGTTAAGGTGGAAGACTCTCTCTCTTACTTCAGCTGAAATCTTTCAGAAACTATTGGAATTTTCTTAAAAGATACAGACATTGCAAAGCTTAGAAATGAAGTATTCAAATTAATATAAAGTGGAACTAACTTCACTCTGCTCCTTTCCCAGTGAATGCAATGCCACAACTTTTAAAACAGTTTGTACAACACTGTTCCTCACAATACAAGTTTAATTAAAGTATACATGTAATTTTATATCGATATAATTCACTAAATACTTTTAAATCTAAAAATAAAAGCAGAAATAAAACTTTTTAAAAAAACAAATGCTAAGAATCATATCTAAACTGAGAACTGGATTTCAAAGGATCTGGATTCTTTTCATGTAGTAGAGTTTTTTGCCTTTCAGCTGCACTGAGAACTCTGTCTAGATTAATCCGTGTCCCATAGGCATGGAGATAAATCTGTTTTATTGTTAAATCTACCAATCAAATGCTACCAATTTACAGCTGTAGTGGGTCCTAAGAGGGCTGTGCCTTTACAGATGTGCACATTTCATACTGGTTTTGAAAATGTATGAGATAAATTTATGTGTAAGAAATGAGCTATACTGAATGCACAAGAGACTGTTCCCTGCTTCCGCAACCAGTGGGCTAGGGCTGTCAGCTACTCACTACTCAAGCAAGGGTGGGAGCTTGGTAGCACAAGCAGCACCTCTTGTTCACAGCTCTCTCCTCAAACCAAACTCTCAGGAGTAAACCCTCCCCTCCCCCGGATCGTATCACTTCAATGTTCATTGGAACACAGATCATTTGTCAAGATTGTCACCCAAATATGGGCCTCCAATAGCACCCAAGCAGCAGCAAAACTCTTTCCCCTCCCCACCAATAGCAAGAATTCTGTTCCCACTTGCAGACCGGAGGTCAGCCCAGTAGCTAAGCTCTGCCCCCACCAGCCTCCTTGCAGCAACAGCTCTTTCCCTGCCCGCCACAACAGCTCTGCCACTCCAGAACTTCAGCAAGAGCTCAGTCCCCACCCCTCAGCACCAGGGGCCTTGTCCCCTAGCACTGCTGCTCTACGGACTCTTGTCCTCTCTCCCCCACCCCCAAGAGTTCCCCTCCTAACACCAACAACACACATGCACCAAACCTGTTTCTAACAAGAATGTTGTAGCCTTGCAGCTTGCCATGGGAACTAAAGTAAGTCTGGGTGTGGGCGTGTAGAAGCCAGCATCTGTGTGGCAACAGCAGCAGCGTGAGGCTTGTCTGCTGCTGCTTTATTTGTTGATTGTCCCCAGTTGTCTGTGAGGCAGGAGGCAGCCACTCTGAGATTGCCACCTCTCCTTTGGTCCTACGTCCATTTACACAGGGAAAAACAAAACACCAGCAAGCAGCTAAAGCCCCTCTGGCTGCTGCAGGCTTTGGGATGAGGTAGCTACACTCTGCAAGGGGGATAGGACCTCCCCTTACTTCTTCCTTCTCCTAGATGGCTCCCTCTCTCAGGCTGGAGCTGTCACCAGCGGGACATACACCCTGTGCTGGGAAAAGCCTGAGCCTGCCGCAGGCTGGGGGCTTTGTGTTGAAGGCTGGCTCGGTGCCATTCCTCCTCCTCTTTCCCATGTTGCTCTTTTCTCCTGGTCCCTGTCAGGCGTCCAGCTGCTGACAAGCAAGGGGGGAGTCAAGGCAGCAAGGTGTCTCTGCTGTCTTCATCCCTTTGCCTGGCCTTCATAGACTTACTCTGCCTGCTGCAGGTATGCCATCTAATGGCAAGTCGCTATTACTGCATGGCTGCAAGAACTACTCAGCCAGGTGTAAATGTCAATTTTAAGTGGATCGTGATCTCCAGTGGACAATAGAGTTTTCCTAAGTGATTCTTAGGGGGTGGCAGCACTTATGTCATCAGTATGAAATCTATTTTAACATCTTTGCATATTCATTATATAAAGAACAAGAGAATCAGATTCTGAGACTACCAAAGAAATATTTTCAATGTCCATTAATGACTAACATTTAACTGTTGGAAGAGCAGGCACGTTGTAATAATAAGAGACTGAAGATGCAGAGGTGTACAGTCTATATCTGTACATCAGAGGGAGCATAATATAGTGGTTAAAGCACACAATTAGGAGTCAGGAGTGCTGGATACTATTCCTGGGTCTGTTACTGACTGACTTGCTACGTGACCATGGCGAGCCCACAAATATTTCTGTATCATTTCCTCATTGATAAAATGCAAGTAGAGATACCTACCTTAAAAGGATATTGTAAGGATTCATTTGTTAATATAATCTTACAGATTCTCAGGTAGAATGTACTATAGAAGGGCAAAATATCTCCCAACCCTCCCAGTTTAATTTTCAGATTTGTGCTGCTCTAAATATTTTCCTTCCTTCCTTCCCAAAGTGCTTTACACAGACTACATACATTAGAATCCTTCACTCATAGCTGAAATGCAGATTTTCATGCAGTGGTATGTAACAGCAGTTTAACAGCACAATTCTGCACTAAATTGTGGGCAAGAGAGCTTATTACCAGTAAAAATCCAACCACCCTCCATTCATTCCATTGGACATTTTATTAGGTTAAGATGGTTGTGTTTTGTTTTTAAACAAGAACAGAGTTGTATCTCAGGGATACTGGTTCTTCCTCCTGGCTCATGCATATTCTATAGTCTGCCTGGAAAAACCAACATGCCACAAAATAGTCAAAGTGGAGTAAATGTTAATAGGAAATACACCAATAAGACAGTGCTGATGCCCTTATCCTCACTCCACTTCCAAAATGGTACTGTGTATCCCATTCTCTAGGGCTTAAAGTTCCTTGAAGTTAAGAAGTATGGTACTACCACAGAACATATCTTGTGAGTCTTTTTGCAGACCTCAAAGAAAGTCTGATCTTTCAGGTTAATATTTAAAAAGTCAAGGTAAACACAGCAAAATCACAAAACCGGACGCAGACTAAAGCCCAGATCCACCAAAATGTTGGCTCCATCAACAAACTTACAAGGATCCATTCAGACACTTCCTGTCATCTCATGATAGGAACAAATTATCCCTTCTTTCCTCCATCCCAGCCCTGAAAGAGTCCTTGCATTTCCTCCAATCAAAGCTACCAAGTCACGCTATGACACATGGCAGTCCATCACTTCACTTAGCATGCTGAATGCGTGAGAGAAAGACTCTCACACCACACGCGTGCACACACGCGCACACACACAGTCCAGATTTCATAGTCTGTCCTCTTCCTTCTCCTCTCTCACTCTGGTCACTCATAAGTCAAAACAAGACAATGTGCTATAGCGACTTTTCCTTTGCCCAAGCTCCTCCTCCTGACTTTTCTACCATTGTAGTTCGCTGGCTGGAAGCGGGCAACTGATGTATTCTGACTCCTCCTTCTTCTTGTCCATTTTTCACTTGGCTCATAATATAATTTGAAATGAGGAGTCAAGATTGGAGATGAAAATGCATTTCCTCTTTTCTTCTGCTGGAACTTATCCTTATAGAAACATCCTACACCATTTAATGGGAATGAAATCAATAGGGTTCTACAGAAATGTAAGAGGCTTCTGTACAAATGACTCTAAAAACCTATACAATTTAATCAAGAATTATATACTTTCTATATTATATCTAAACCATCCTACAGAACTCTATAGCAGGGATATGATTTTCTGTCTAATTCTGGCCTTCTACAAAATGGGATACTGACCCAACAGACTGGACTTCTACATACTACCAACGCTACAATAAAAAGGATTCTGCATGGACTCCTCCTGAAGGTCGAAACAACAGACTGGACTTCTACATACAACTTCATGACCCAAGACTGTGCTGGGTGCGTTGGTCCTCCTCAGAATGGTTGAGATTAGATCTTCATGGTGATATTATCAAACCTATCAGCTACCTTCAAGTTGATCGGGTGTTTATGTCTAGTCCCCCTATTATTAAGATTATCTGACAATTTCCACTACAAAACACTGTATCATATTGCTTACAACTTTGCAAAACTTTAACAGTTTGAGCTGAAGTTTTCCATGCCAGGTGTCTACTTCAGGCTGAATTTTGGGGGGGGGGGGGAATTTAATTCATAATGGTTAAATTATTTCAGACAATGATGCTAAGAGAAAATGTTGTTTTGACCATATTAAAAAATTCAGGTGACCTTTATTTTTATATGCTCTAGCACCCTGATTCTTTGGAATGGTGACTTGAAATCTGGGGGGGGGGGGGCGCTGTGTCAAGGATGTGCTTTTTGCCACCCCCATGAAAATATAGACAAATTTGGCCAAGTTATAGGCCTTTGGAAAAAAAAATATCCGTTTGCACATGCTCAGTAGAGACTTGCTAGAGCTGTGCAGCTCAATTCCCAGAAGAATCCATCCATGCTGGGCATGCCCCAGCCAAGGGCTGAGCAGGACTATCCTAGCAACTGCAGCTCTGGGATGCTGCAGCATGAGCCAGGGCCAGACTCTGGAGATGACAGCAGGGAACCTCTCTATTCTGTGCTCTCAATTACGTGCCTTCTGCTGGGCTAGACCAAAGAGTAGGACAGACGTGGGCAAACTATGGCCCGCGGGACCATCCTGCCCGGCTCTTGAGCTCCTGGCTGGGGAGCCTAATCCCCGGCCCCTCCCCTGCAGCCACGCACGCCGTGCTCTGGCCCACTGCTCCCGCTGGGCACAGTGGGGAGCGCAGCTGGCTCTGGCCGGATGTCGCACCTGCAAGCTCGTGCTGCTGGTAAGGGGGCAGGGAGGGCAGTCAGGGAGGAGGGGGCGGTTGGATGGGGCGGAGGTTCTGGGGTGGTGGTCAGGGGATGGGGAACAGGGAGGGTTGGGAGTGGGAGTCCCGGGGGGGCCTGTCAGCAGGTGGGGATGTGGATAGGGGTCAGGAGGGCAGTCAGGAGACAGGGAGCAGGGGGGCCGGATAAGGGGGTGGGATCCCAGGGGGCAGTTAGGGGTGGAGGGTCTCAGGAGGGGGTGGTCAGGGGACAAGAAGCAGAGGGTGGTTGGATAGGGGGTTGGAATCCCGGGGGGGCTGTCCGAGGGTGGGGGTGTGGATAGGGGTTGGGGCAGTCAGGGGACAGGGAGCAGGGGGTTGGTTAGGGGGCGGGAGTCCTGGGAGGGGGCAATCAGGGGACAAGGAGCAGAGGGGTTGGATGGGTTGGGAGTTCTGAGGGGGGCAATCAGGGGGCAGGAAGTGGGAGGGGGTGGATAGGGGGTAGGGGCCAGGCTGTTTAGGGAGACACAGTCTTCCCTACCCGGCCCTCCATACAGTTGCACAACCCCGATGTGGCCCTCGGGCCAAAAAGTTTGCCCACCCCTGGAGTAGGAGAAAGTTGCCTGATTTGAACGATGTGGGGGATAAGAACTGGACCTCAGGAAGCAGGGAGTAGATGGAACAAGGAGCCTCGATGGAAGGAGCCTGGGCCTAAAAGCTGTTATGAGAGAGAAGAGGAAAACTGGAAGATGGAAAGGAGACTGGGACTGGCTGAACAAGAAGAATGGGACCAGGAACTGGGGGCAAGGGGGAGAATGGAACTGCCTGACCAAGGAGACTAGGACTGGGAGACAAGGAGGGAAAGTGGAGGTAAGGGGGAGACTGGGAGCCAGTGGGTTGTGGGAGACTGAGGTTGGATGAGGAGATGGGGGAGAGACTGGGACTGGGACTAGGAACCAGAGAGAAGGAGATGAAGGGTGAAGAAAGGCAGCTCTGAAATTAGCATCAGAAGCCTGAGGGGAGGACTCTGGGACTGGGTACATGAAGAGAACAAGATTGGGACAAGCAGCTGGGGTGGGAGACAGGTATGCTTGAGGGGCTGGGACAGAAAGGGTCAAACTTTGGGGAAGGGAGGGGCGGGGAGAGGAGAAGAGTTGATGCTTGCTAAAGCACACTTTCCTCCAGGGCCTGCAATAAAACCCAAGATTCTCAAGTCTCATCTTTCCTCTTGTGTCAGCAAACATCCTGTTAAAGCCACTGATGTATCTGATCCATGTAAGGGATGATGACCTATTAGTTACTTCAATAGTTCAAGTCATATAGGTCTGTGTGGTGGATATGAAGGTTCCAGTCATGCTGATGACCCATGTGACTGTCAGTGATAACTCATGATGAAATCTGTGGGTTTTTAAATTTTTTTTTAACCTAGAAAAATATACACAAAAACAACATTAAAAGAACATTAATAATGTTGCAAAGTCAAGCACTCAACAGCTAGGACATAGCGGGGAGGAGGGGAGAGGAGGAGCCTATGTGCTCCTCATTTTTCTGGGTGCCCAACTTGAGACCCTGAGGTCTGATCTGCAGAAGTGCTAGCACTCTCAGCTGCAACTGAATGTGGGGTGTTCTTTGAACATACAAAGTGCTATATATATTGCTAAGTACTCTGAAAACTCAGGTCCTAGGTATCTCAAATTGGGCACCCAAAATTAAAGGATACTTTTTTACCTTCATCTCTCCACCTCAGTTCTCCATCTATAAAAGGGATATCTCATCTCACAGGGGTTTTGTGAAAATAAATGTGATAATATTTGTGAAAACCTCAGATATCATAGTGATGAGTGCCACAGAAAAGCTCATGAGGAAATTAATAATTCTGTCTTCAGAGCAGGGTTTGAATAATGTGAAGTAAATAAGGCATAGGGCCACACATTAAAACAATGAGAAAAAATATTGAATAGCTAGCTGCTACATGAGCACCATCCACTCTCTGCACGGAACAAGGAACATAGAAAAAATAATATATGATGATGTGATTAAAAACGGCATCATAATGCATACACACAAGGGGCCAAATCAAGGTTTCACAGACAACCTTAATTCTGCCATTTCCTAATGTTTAGTGCTTGACTGTGCAACCTCAATAATATTCTTCTGACAAAGTTTTTTGTGTATAACACACACGAGTTATTCTTATACCCAGATAGTGTCAACTATTCCCCTAATGACAGGTTTCAGAGTAGCAGCCGTGTTAGTCTGTATCTGCAAAAAGAACAGGAGTACTTGTGGCACCTTAGAGAGTAACAAATTTATTTCAGCATAAGCTTTCGTGGGCTACAGCTCACTTCTTCGGATGGATAGAATGGAACACACAGATTCACCTTCTATGGGTCATCTCGATTATCACTTCAAAGTTTTTTTCTCTCCTGCTGCTGATAGCTCATCTCAATTGATTGGCCTCTTAGTTGGTATGGGTACTTCCACCTTTTCTTGTTCTCTGTATGCATAAATATCTTCTGTCTGTGTGTTCCATTCTATGCATCCAAAGGACTGAGCCCACGAAAGCTTATGCTGAAATAAATTTGTTAGTCTCTAAGGGCTTGTCTACACTACAGGACTATTTCGAATCTACTTAAGTCGAATTTGTGGATTCGACCTTAATAAGTCGAATTTGTGTATCCATACTAAATACACAAATTCGAACTTCTGAGTCCACATTCACGGGGCCAGCTTCGACTTTGGAAGCGGTGCACTGTGGGAAGCTATCCCACAGTTCCCGCACTCCCCGCTGCCCATTGGAATCGTGGGATTTCCCCCCAATGCATGCTGGGGGGAAAAATGTGTCGTCATTGAACCGTCAATCCCGCCCTCCCTGTCTTCCTTGAAAGCGCCGGCGGGAAATCTGTTCGCGCCCTTCTCTGGTCGGTTGCAGCGCGGACGCCGCAGCACTGCGAGCATGGAGCCCGCTGCGATCATCGCTGCACTTATGGCCGTTGTCAACTCCGCGCACGTTATCGTCCACCTCTTCCACAGTCAGATGCTGAGAAACCGGGCGAGGAGGCTCCGCAGCACGGTGAGGAGAGTGGCGCAGACCTCTCACAAAGCAGGGTACGCCGGGCAGTGGAGATCATGGTGGCACTGGGTCAAGTTCATGGTGTGGAACGGCGATGCTGGGCCCGGGAAACAAGCACAGACTGGGGGGACCGCATAGTGCTGCAGGTCGGGGATGACACAGCGTGGCTGCGAACCTTCCGGCTGCGTGCGGGCACTTTCCGTGAACGCTGTGCCGTGCTGTCCCCTGCCCGGACGCGCCCGGACCCAAGGAGGCGAGCTCCCCCGAGTCTGCACAAGCCAGTGGCCACAGCCCACAGGACACTCGCCACGCCACACAGCTACCGGACAGTAGCGAACCACTTTGGCGTGGGCAAATCTACCGTGGGGATTGCTGTCATTCAAGTAGCCCACGCAATCGTTGAGCAACTGCTCTCAAAGGTAGTGACTGTCGGAAATGTCCAGGTCATCATAGATGGCTTCGCGCGATGGGATTCCCAAACTGCGGTGGGGCTATAGATGGGACTCACATCCCTATCCTGGCACCAGCCCACCAGGCCAGCGAGTACATTAACCGAAAGGGCTACTTTTCAATGGTGCTGCAAGCTGTGGTGGACCATAGGGGACGTTTTACCAACATCAACGTCGGGTGGGCGGGCAAGGTTCATGGGTGTGTTCAGGAACTCTGGTCTGTTTAGACGCCTCCAGGCAGGCACTTTCTTCCCGGACCACAAAATAACGGTTGGGGATGTGCAGATGCCTACAGTGATCCTCGGGGACCCGGCCTACCCGCTAATGCCCTGGCTCATGAAGCCCTATACAGGCGCCTTGGACACTGAAAAGGAACTCTTCAACTACCGGCTGAGCAAGTGCAGAATGGTGGTGGAGTGTGCTTTCGGACGTCTCAAGGGAGATGGCGGACCTTACTGACTCGCTCGGACATCAGCGAAAGAATATCCCCGTAGTTATTGCTGCTTGTTGTGTGCTCCACAATCTCTGTGAGAGCAAGGCGAGACCTTTTTGGCCGCTTGGGAGGTTGAGGCAAATCGCCTGGCTGCTGTTTATGATCAGCCAGACACCCGTGCTGAGAGAATATCCCAGCGGGAAGCGATATGCATCAGGGAGGCTTTGAAAGCGAGTTTCCTCGCAGAGCAGGGTAACCTGTGACTGTCCACTTGATTTTAAGAGAGCCTGATCATAAACCAAGTTTTCCCCACTTCCCAAGGACGTTTTAAAACTAAGGACATGTTTTAGTAATTAATAATAAATCTTTCGTTGACTTTGCATTTCTGTTTCTTCGTTGAAACATGGAAGCATTCTGTGCTGGTTAAGGTGTGCACTGATGGGTGGGTTTGCAGGAAGGGCGAGGGTGCCGTCCTTGGATAGGGGTTACCATGACGGCTGTGGGTTTGGGCGTTGGAAGGGTGAGGGGTGGGGGGGAAGGGTGAGTATCTGCCCCTGGATGAGGTCTCTTTTTGGGGCTCGGGGCACCGGGGAGGATCGTGACTACGGTCCAAATGCATGTGAAGGGAAGCCTGCCTTTACATTCGGGGATGTCAGGCACCAGGACCCTGCACAAGCATACACATCAAGGAAAGACCCGGGGCAGCATACACCACACAGACTGTCCCTGGTGCCTAGTGACTGCAGTCTGTGTGTGCCCTGCAGTTGACCCTGCAGCCAAGTCTGTAGCATGGCACTGTGGGCTATGCAGTGACATTACAATTCCCCCCCCCCCCCCACAGAACAACAGAAAGTCTTCTGACACCAGAAACGTGACGGAAACAGTCAGTAACACCAAACCGCTTTTAATAATGTAATACACAGTGGGGGGTTTGAACTTGGAGTTGGGACTGGTTGATGCTGTAAAGAAAGAGCTTGTACAAATTTACAGCGCGACAGTTGTCTCTAACATTATCGGTGTGCTGCGGTGCAGGGACAGTTCTCACGGCCCCTACCGCCCCTCCGTCTTGTCACTTTGGGTGAGGGGGGGACAGGACTTCTTGGCATTGGAGGGCGGTTGCAGATGCACTGCAGGGGGGCTCTCTCCTCCTGACTGCGGTCTTGCAGAACATCTACAAGGCGCCGGAGCGTCTCCGTTTGCTCCCTCATTAGACCAAGCAGCGTTTGAGTCGCCTGCTGGTCTTCCTGCCGCCACCTATCCTCCCGTTCCAGGTGTGTGCGATGCTGCTGACACAGGCTCTCCCTCGACTGTCTCTGCTCTGCCGCCTCCGCTCTGGAGCTGGCCATCAGTTCCTGGAACATGTCGTCCCTTGTCTTTTTCTTTCGGCGTCTAATCTGAGCCAGCCTCTGCGAGGGGGATGGCGGGGCAGTCCGTGAAGGAGCCGAAGCTGTGTGATGCGAAAAAGTAGGTGATTTCCTTGAACAAATACATGTTTGCCAACAGTAAACACAGTCTAGTCATTTTCAGTTAAGAAGACCAAACAGGGAACCAAGTCTCAGGAGATCTCGGAACTAGTCCGAGATTTCGGAATACGCTCTCATTGGCGGCGCGATTGCACTGGATAGCGCACAGCGAGAGAGACAGCTGCATCCCTCTTGCACAAAGTCCTGGTAAGCCTTACAGTACAGACTGCTTATCAGATAGTGCTTAGCTGTGCTCTCCTGCTGGAGGCAATGTGCAAAGCAGAAAAGATGAGCGTTATGCGGCATCTCCCGCCAGTGACCGCGAAAGACCCCGTATGCTTTTCCTCTGAGGCCTGCAACACGTGGCTGTTAAGCGAGGGTCATTCTTATGCAAAGTAAAACTCTGTTAAGCGAGGTCATTCTTATGCAAAGTAAAACTCTGTTAAGCGAGGTCATTCTTATGCAAAGTAAAAGTCTACCATGCACAATAGTAACAGTACACTAATTCCATAATTAGATGCAGCACTTCCACAACGACATCACCCTGAGGCGTGTCAGGCGCACACAGAGAGAGCGGATGTTAATAGAAGCCCTGCACAGACCAGGACCCTACGCTGCCATGCTCGTGAGGCGATGGTCCCCCTCTACCTGAGGATGGCATGGCGCGGAAGAGTGTGCTTCAACGGAGCACCCAATAAAGCACCTCTCCCAAGAAACCTCTTGCTGAGGCTTTTCCAGCTGCTCTCTGAGAGCTTTTGAAATATCCCCAGAGGACTATTGCTCCATTGCTGTTTGTGTAGACCTGCTGTTTGTTTAGTTTCATATTTAAAAATGTTTATATAGTATTTCTATTTTTATATAAATCCCTGTTTCTTAAAAAATAAATGTTTCCCTGTTTGTAGCACTTACCGCCTGATCCTTCCCTGATTCCGAGTCCTGGTTGGCGGGGACGGTTGGTAGGGGATCTCTGTGAGGGTGATGAAGAGATCCTGGCTGTCAGGGAAAGCGGGAGTGGGTTCGATGTCGCCTGCGCCGTCCTCTAAAGACCCTTCCTCATCTTCCCCATCGGCGAACAGGGAGGGGGAACTGTCCCGGTACACTATTCCGTCCTCGGAGTCCACCGTCACTGGTGGGGCACTGGTGGCAGACCCACCTAGAATGGCATGCAGTGCCTCGTAGAAGCGGCATGTCTGGGGCTGGGCTCCGGCGCGTCCGTTTGCCGCTCTGACTTTGTGAGACCCTTGTCTTAGGTCCGTCACTTTCACGCGGCACTGCATCGCATCCCGGCTGTATCCTTTGTCTTTCATGGCTTTAGAGACCTTCTCGAAGGTCTTCGCGTTCCGCTTGTTGGAGCGCAGCTCCGAGAGCACAGACTCCTCGCCCCACACAGCGATCAGATCCTGGACTTCCCGGTCACTCCATGCTGGGGACCTCTTTCTATTCTGGGATTGCCCGGACTCCTCTGCTGGAGAGCTCTGCATCGTTGCAGGTGCTGCGGAGCTCGCCCCGATGTGCAACCAGAACGTCAGATTCAAACCGCCCAGACAGGAAAATGAATTCAAATTTTCGCGGGTCATTTCCTGTGTGGCTGGCCAGAGAATCCAAGCTCGGAATGCTGTCCAGAGCGTCAACAGAGTGGTGAACTGTGGGATAGCTCCCGGAGCTGCTAAGTTCGATTAGCATCCACACCAAGCCTAATTCGAGCTAGCAAGTGCGAATTTAGCGTTACTCCACCTGCCGGGGTGGAGTACCAAATTCGAACTAAAGAGCCCTCTAGTTCGAATTAAATGGCTTCCTGGTGTGGACGGTTGAGCGGTTAGTTCGAATTAACGCTGATAAATTCGAATTAAAGTCCTAGTGTAGACCAGGCCTAAGGTGCCACAAGTACTCCTGTTCTTATTCCATTAATGTGATCAACATAGCTATCACCAGCATTACCTTGAAATAATGCAAACTAACTGTGAAGGAAATAATTATTAATTTCTTGAATTACACCTTTACATGGTGTTATGCTCCTTTCTGTCCCAATTTTCATTAACTGGCCTTAGCAATTTCAACATTTACTAAATATTCATCATTCTGTTAGCTGAAAATGAGTTCATAGATACAACTGAATGTTTTCTTTGTCAGATACATAATTTATGGCGAGAATCTCCTTCAAACAGATTCTTAATTCTTATTTAATAACCTGCTGAAGAACAGTCAGTAAGGACCATTCAGGAGACTGGGAAATGCCTTTAGGGAAGGGTCAAGATTGGGCTACTGGTAATAGGTTATTACCCGTATGGGCTCAAAATCAGCTTGCCCAGGTTTGGTCACTGGTCAAGAACTTCTGTCCAACCAGTTAAAGATGATGACTTCTGGAAGCACTTCTGGAAGCAAGGTGGTGGTGGAGGTACACTTAAAATGAACAAACATTGAAGAAGAAAGGAGACAGTGGGATGTAAACTTCCAAGATGCACGTGTACTGATGTTGACATGCCTTCTGAATTCCTGTTTATGGGCACAATGTTTGAGTCTGCAAGGTCCCGGGAATATTCTTAAAAGGTAATGAGCACCTCAACTAAAATCAAAGCGAATTTAGGGCACTCAGCACCTCTGAGGTCTTCGCAAGATTGTGTCTTTTGTTTCAGTAATGCAAGGCATCATCCATTAGGGTGGAATTGAGATTAGACTATTACTTGTTATAATTTATATTGCACTAGCAATGTACCATTGTACTATTTAAATCAAACTATGAATAGTTTGGTCTCAAACTTGAAATAGAGTTGCCTGGCAGTTATATGAAACAACAACCTGGCTTTAACAACTTCTGAAGTATATGGTAGAATAATTCAGAATAATTTAGACACAAACCCATGTCAATTTTCAGGATTAGCTATGCTGTAGAGTTGGTGGGCTTTCAGAGAGCATCAACTTAATTAAGTGCACTGAGATTTCTTACTAAAAAGCTACTAGGATTGTTTAGAAATGAGTGGATAATTTCTCAGTAGAAAAGGTAGATGATACTAGAATCAGAAGCAGGATATTAGCACATATCTGTGAACAAACTGTCAAATATGGCACTTTAAGATAAGTAAAGATGAAGAAAGGATTGCAGAGCCTCATGATAATGGAGAAATCTGGGTGAAAGTAGAAATTTATGACTCCTTTTCTAGTTCAGTTATAGCATCACAGGCATGGATGAAAAGGTCAGCAAGTAAGACAGGCTTAAGAGGAAGAAAGATCGTAGCCTCAGGCTTGGTTGATCCAGGGGCATGCACAAATGGGAGTGGCAAGCAATAACTGTCAGGGGCACAGAATCCTCCAGCCCTGGGCCACGGTGGCAGGGAGAGTGAGCTCCTCCTGGCTCCCGGGCTGCGGGAAGGAGAGCAAGCTCTGGCCAGAGTGGGGTATGGGGGGAAAGGGGGGGTGAAGGGAGAGAAGAGCAAGCTCCTGCCTGAGATATATCACTGAAGACTGTGAAAATGTTCATGTCCTGTGCGATATAGTTAGTTCCATCTAACCCTCACTGTAGGTGCACCTAACTTCTGGCTCTTGAGGGGGTGGATTTACTACAGTGACAGAAAAACCACTTCTGTCATTGTAGTAAGTGTCTGCGCATCAGCAACATAGCTGCTGCAGCACTGCATCTGTGCTGCTTTAGCACTTGTAGTGTAGATATACTCCTTGATGAAGCGAAAAATGTCCAACTGAAATACTACTACAAAAATTTCGTCCATATAAGGAGAGAAAGTTAACTAGTTCTAGAAAAATGTAGAGGCCACTGGCATTCTTGGGAGTGTTAGTGCATAACCAGTGATAAGGAGCCTAGTTTCAAAAAAAAAGTTATTTTAAGATGTTAGAGGGGGAAGTGAGAGAGGAGTGGAACAGACACTCTTTAGTGGAAGAAGTCTGTCTGCAAAATAAAATAAGGATGTGTCTACATTACCCCGCAGTTTGGACTACAGATGCTCCCCGACTTACACAAGTGTTATTTCCAGAATGCCTTGTGTAACTCAAATTTTGTGTAAGTCAGAAACTTATACCCGACCATTACGCAACCCCCCACCCCCAAAAACAAACAACCCCCCCTCTCCTATTTCTAGTTTACGGAACTTTTTCCGTAAATGTGGATTTGCGTAAATCGGGTTTGCATAACCCGGGGGACATCTGTACAATTGCAGTGTGCACCAGTGTGACGCTGTAACTCCCCTGTGTGGATGCTGCGGGCGCTAACTTAAAGGTCCCTAGTTCACACTAATGTAATCCTCTTCAAACAGGACTACATTAGTGTGAACTAGGGGCCTTTAAGTTAGCACTCGCAGTGTCCACAAAAGGAGTTATAGTCCAGGACTCATAGACTCTAAGGTCAGAAGGGACCATTATGATCATCTAGTCTGACCTCCTGCACAATGCAGGCCACAGAACTTCAGCCCTCCTGTATAATGCAGGCTTCCCTGAATTCATTCCTCTTTGAACTAGAGATCTTTTTGGTTAACCATTCAATCATGATTTAAAAATTGCCAGTGATGGAGAATCCACCCCACTTGGAACACCACAGAATTAAACCTTAGATCTGGTGCTTCCAAGAAATTCCCCACTTTCCAAGTGATAATACAAAGAAATGTGTTTTTTAAAAGTGCAGATGATTAATTACTTGCTAATTGTTAACATTCCATGAAAGTGACAGAAGCCAGGGAAATTGTCCAGAATCTCTGAAATATACATATGGATTGAAAGGGACCAGGTGTAAGTGGGTTACATAGAACTGAATGTGCAATTTTATGCTTTTCTCTAACAAGACAGATTCTGGGAGCACTAACTCTTTTGGAAACTGCATATTTGGGTGCAATACTATTCACATCCCATTAATCTGAGCTACAGGGCAGTGCAGACATGCCCCAAGGGATGTGGAACAGACTGATATAAAAGAAGAAATGTGAGGAACAGTTTCTAGAAGGACAACAACTTAAACTTAAGTCAGATAGTTAACAAGCGGAAATACTTTCAAAAGAAGAATTATATATTTATTATGGAATTTAAAAAAGAAAACAAGAATTCCAGAGTAACTTTAGCAGAGAATGAGGAGTAAAAGCCAGGAAGCAATACCCAGGAAAAGCACACACCCAGCAAGAAAAGAAGTCAAGGACGCTAGTAGAGGTTGTCATAGATCCTAGTGAGCACCCCCCCTTGACCACCCACTAGGACTGCCATGAAGGGAATCCAAGCTGTGCTCTAGATTCCCAGTTGTTTCAAGCTTCTCTGGGTCTCGGCAGGCTGCAGCACTGGTCTCTCCCTTGGCCCTTCTGGCACATATTCTGGGCACTGACTCTCAGTCTGCCACCCCTTCTTGGAAATGGAGCTCCTTGGCCCACCTGCCTAGGCCTCCAGGACCAACACCGAGCACCCCCACAGTACTCCAGTTACTTAAACACACCGTCTCCCAGAATTCCACCCAAACAGTGTGAAGCTTCTGGGTACAGTTTAACTCTGCCAGTTTTGAAGAAGTTTTATGCACACACACTTTGCATAGCGTCTAACTCCTTTATGCTCTTTTACTTAATCATACAAAACACAGGAGAGTCCAGATCATCCAAAATAATACACACCTGACATCACAATGGCCCTCTTACTAGCTTACCCTTCTCTTGTGAGTCCTTGGGGACCTTCTAGGTCCAGTAAGGCTGGCAGGGTGACCCCTCCTCATGCAGGCTACTGCACACTGGCAGGTCTTTCTCCCTCACAGAACACCTTCCCAGCTTCTCTTACCTTCCCCTTTCCTGCCCCACATTTCCTCTTCCTATCTTACTACTCCATTGCTAGGTGGCTCACTATTTAAAACCCCCACTGACATTCTTTGTTCTGTTTTTGTCCCAAGTGTTTGCACCTGAACAGGGTCATTGAGTTCTAAGCACTCCCATGGTACCTGTCTGGTTTGTACCTGCTACAGTCCCTGTCAGCAATAGTGGATCCACATACATATAGCAGTTTTTCATAATAAAACTTCATGATATCAATTCTGATATTTGGAGAATGAACAATTTAGAGAGGTTCAAGAGCTGCCTGCAGCATAATACATTCAGAACAGGAATCACTTTTTATTATAATGCTGATTCTTGGTAGATTTAACATTTTTATTAAAGTTAATGTTTAAAATTAAATAGACACAAGTTAAGAGGGAAGGTACTGTACATCTGGGGTCAGGCTTGAATTATGAGGGATTACAGGTATCGGTTGCAAGGGTGAAGAGATACATACATATCACATAACCGGCATAGACCCAGATTGGGGTGCAAGAGTTTTTGAAGTGACAGCGGATAAGTGGGCTCGGGTACGCCACCCATGGAATGTATAAGGAGTCCAAGTTAGTATCGGTGTAGCGAATGAGTACATGGGTGGGGTGCGTCCCTTGGTTTGTCAGGGAAGGAAGTGGGTTATTTCCTGGTCGGCAGTCTCGATTACTCAGTGTGGTATTGATGGTGTCCTGTGATGTGTTCCGTATAAATATCTCTGGACCATCTGATGGTGTCGGACACCATGAGCTGTCTCATGAGCCGGGCGTAGCGTCGACTGACTCCACAGAACCGGCTCGTTGTGGGGGTCCCACGAGCCCAGGGCTCCCACGATCAGGGCGTGTATCTGGACCTCGTAACCCTGGGCTCTCAGGGTCTCAGCCAGAGGGGTGTACTTCGACGTCTTCTGTGCTCAGGCCTCGTGGAAGGCTGGTGACCTGTTTTCAAAGGTGATGTCTACCATGAGGACCTTCTTTTCTGCGTCCGTCAAGATGATGTTGGGTCACAGTCTGCTGTCTGTCCCAGGGATGGCCGAGTCAAGGGTGATCTTCCCCAGGGATGGCTTTCACCAGCTGGCTCTGGATGGCGTTGTGGCGGTGCATCTACATTTACTTTCTTTACATGGCCAGAAATACTTCCTCTCCAAAGAAGGAAAGGTGTGACCATGAGATAAATTTTGGGTAACAAGGCACAATGAAGTGGATAGAGGTAGTGGAACCTTTTGTAAGAGGTAGAACAATCTTTTGTGAGGGAATCTTCAGTAAACAGCTATAAACCATCACTCAAGATAATGAAATCAAAGGAAAGGATGGTAATGTCTTCTAAAAGATGAAGCTCTGCTCAGAAGAATGAATTTATGGGTACACAGCAGTGCACCACAATGACAGAAGACACAAGCTGAAGTCAGTTATCAAGATGAGTCCTTGGGAAGGATTTTTGTGATATAATTAAGGTGACCTAAGAAAGAAAAAAAAATTACATATGGAGTTGATTTAGAGCACCTAAGAGCTACCTAGGAGCAGGTACTATAATTGAGTTGACTAGAAAGTAAGAGGCTTTAGAATGAAAGTTAAGAAATGACAAGAAAACAAATCAATTTCAGTCAGTCAATCACAACCCCACTTTTTTTCTTAATTTGAATGTACAAAGTCTTTCAAGGAATGTGGAAAGGCTTTGAACAAGACAAAAGTGAGATTAAATATTAATTATTAGAAATTTGTCTTGATATATAAGACCAACAATGGTTGTTGTTGCTGCTTTAATAGCTGAAGGTTAATCATACTGTAAAATAGAATTTTTAGGCCAGCAAACTTTGAGATGCTGTGAAGGAAAGGATTTATCGATATGCTTTTAAAAGGTAGTTCTATCTCTTTTTGATCTACCATCTTGAGAAAAGAGTCGTTGCGGTTAGCTGATGGGTACTGTTCAGAAAAATCTTCACTATATATGAAATTGTAAATGGTGGGTATTAGTTAGTTGTCAAGGGTGAAGAGATTAGGGAGCCATCACTTTAATCCAGAGACTTACAGATGGTTCCCTTAAGTGAACTGACATATGGGTGAACTTCTTTGCAATCTACAGCACTTTTCATATGAGGATCTCAAAGCACTTTGAAAATATTAAACAATGGGAACTTGCAGCTCCCATTGAATACAATTGGAGTTAAGGATGCTCAGCACCTCTGTTAAGTTTCTAAGTGTATAGAGCTAGGCACCCAAAATTAGTGGACACTTTTGAATACTTCGGCTTAAGTGATTTACCCAAGATCACAAAGTGAATCATTAGCAGAGAAGATAATAAAACCTCCTCATGCTGTATGTGGGGAAAAATAAAAGCAACTAAACAAACCCCAAGGATGAAACTGCAGAAAATCTGGAACTCATCAGATAAGGGGTAAGGAAAGCTTTGAATGTCTAAGAATTTTGGTGATCATATTACTGTATATACACATTCAATTCATATTGAGAAATAGGTGCATAATATGGGGTAGGAGCAGCAATAGCAAAATGGAGATACATCCAGGGCTCAGAATGAGACACACAGAAAGGCACTTCCCGTTTAAAAAAAAAAAAAAAGAATAGTAAGAATGAATAACTCCAGAGAGAGAAAAGGAAAGATTAGGCATCCTATTTGTTAAACTTACTACTGGAGCCCAGGGTATATAAGGAAAATAGGTCTTAATGGACCAAAGAGCCACAAAGCAGCACGTATGGAGACAAATGGGCCCTGAGAAGATGTAATTCTTTCTCAGGAATATGGCAGAAGGAAATATAGGGGAAAATATAATAGAAGCTAAAACACGTACCACCTAGAAGGAAGGTAGATGCAACTTGCAGCAGTCAGATACAAACAGATCATCTTAGGAGTACAGGTGCTTGCCTCTCCTAGATTAAGGGACCAGCTATCTTAAAAGCTTGCTGAAAGATCCTCCTGTAAGAAGGTGATCCCACTGTAAAACTCTATTAAATCAGAACAGTAGCAGTTTACACCCACTTAGCATAGCTGTAAATAATCATACATGGTGCAAGGCAATGGAGAATCAGGTCCTATCCTTGTTAAATCCTGGCCCTCTATGTTGAAACTGCCAGCAAGCATGTTAATGAGTTCCAGTTATGATAGTGGTCCCTCTGTTGCAGACATCCGCCTTCTAGGGACTAGACTGAGAGCACCATCTCAAAATCGAGCACTATGACCCTATTCTACCCTTGGTAAGTGTGTGTAATTCCCAGTAATACCAGTGGAAGGGGGAGTTCCATGAATGGATTGAAAGAGGTATATGGTTCTAGAACCTGATCCTATGAGGTGTGGAGCAGAACCTCGCTCTGGATGCTAAGAGCCCTCTTACAGGAGATTCTCAGTGTTTTGCTGAATTAATCCCTAAGGCAGTAAAACATCTCTCCAAATTTATTTTCACATGAATGTACTTGCACTTTCTCTTGCTCCTGGAAGCCTCATCTTCTCATTTTGAGATCTGTCTGATTTAGATTCTTAGCTCTAATTTTCTTAAATACCATTTCCCCTAATTTCACTGTCAAGATTTTAAGAAGCCTTCTTGTGGTTTTAGAGAGACTATTGTATAATTTGTTCATGTTTAAAGAAAGAATTACATTGTTAAATAAATTTGGCTCTCCATATTCCAAAATAAAAAAACAAGTGAAGTTACATCATTTGAATTATGAAGTGATAATGTCTTCAGTTCTGCCCCAATCAGAAGTAACAGTTTAAGGCTTATAATAATCATGTTCAAACATATTCAGATTATAATTACTTTTCTTCTGATAATGATAGCCCATCTGATTGGATGATTACCTATTTGACTTTGATAAGTCTCAGAGGTCAAAGAAGAGATAATTACAGACATCTGTTTTCTATGAAAATAAAATCTTGGAAAATAGTATTTAAAGTGACATCTGCAAATATGTGTTTTACAAAGATGCATGTTGCACATGTGAAAATCAAGGGAAAGAAAAAAGCAGCAGCAATTTTTAGGACTGCTGCGTTATTACACCTTCTTTGTAAATAGTGTACAAGTTTAACTTACTGTTATTCATGTATGCATAATTAATCTCAACCAGACAGGAATATATTCTGAGTAAGTGTCATTAGGAATCAAAATAAATTATCCCCTCAAAAATGAAAATAATCTGTGTTCTAGAAATCTTTATACCACACATACAGGTCGATCTGTTTATTATAGTACAAATTCTACTACGCATAATTTGTTAGAAAGAGATTTTTATTTTTTTTTAAATGAGGCAGGGCAAGCAGACCATGCATTCTGCCACACTTTTTCTTCCAACAAAGGAAGCATGTGAAGGTGTTTTCAATTCCCTAAACCATAGACCAATCACAACAGACACTCCCCTTTGATTCATACTGTCATTATGCCCTCCATTGGCCACAAGTGCATTGCCCAATAAATTACCATGCAGGGGACGATCTACTCCCTGACTGTCACAGAGCTATTAACTACTAAGGGGTGTTCTAATATCACCCTCTTTGGCTGAATATGTGCGCTCTCTCTCCTATTTTCTTCCAAAGACTGAGCCAAACCCCTGATATGAGCTTTCCAGCCCCTGACAGCTTCTAAGTCACTAATAGGCTAAGGTTCTACAGTCAGAGGGCCTTGTTCTCCTTTACCTTGCCCCCTGTGCAGTCATTTATTCCTCTGCAAAATGTGTGTAATATGTTACTAAACTGAATTCTCCTCTCAAAATGGTGGTAGCAGTTTTCACAGGTGTAAATGACTACATAAGGTAAGGCAATTGAGACAGGCCCACAAGACTGTATTCAAACCACAGTTTCTTCTGTGGTAATAAGTTCAGTCATGAAATAAAACATTGGAATAAATATGAAAATGTTTCTAACATCATTCTTACTACTTACCTTGTTCATGCAAGTGGTGGTAGCAGGTAAGCTTATAAGTGTTTCACTCAGATGGTAACATTTTGGTTCTGTTACTCGATATGTTCTCTTGGACACTTTGGACAAGGGTTATTATAATGAGACATTCAATCTTCCCCATACTTTTTGGATAACAGGGCACAATTGCTAAAAAGAAAAAAAGAATAGAAAAGTCAAAGTAATGTTGGGTAATTTTCAACAGTGTTTCAATGACTTAGAAGGCTCCTAAATCACTTCTGAAAATTCTGCCCCACTGTTTTTAACAATTTGACTCAAATAGACACAAGATTAGTAGTACTATTATATAAGAAATGTGTCATATAGTCCTTCTTTGGAATGTCTTCTCTTATAACATCCTCTGTCATGGGTATATAGTAACTACAAATGTTGTTATTAAGGGAACATTCAGTTATTAGCCAAGGAGGGTGATATTAGAACCAGAGTTGTTGATAACCAAGGATTAATTTATTTCTGAGTTTATACAGTCTATTAATTTAATTAGGTTTTCTGGGAGTTATACAGTGGTTCTCAATCTGCAGCCCAATCAGCACAGAGATCTGGCCCATGTGACATCCTCAGGGCCATAGCGGTAGTATTCTATACAGCCCACATAACACGTTGTGGGCCACATATGTGGCCCACAGTGGTAAATAGATTGAGAATCACTGTACTGGACACTTACCTGCTTAGAAACAAGACATATTTCCATTGGCAAGGAAATGAGAACTTTCATTCCAAGAAATGCTGAAGAAAAATACATTAAGGAGTTTTATGAGAACACCTGATGTTCAAACCTAGACAATGAAATTTAGAAGGACAGTTACAGATGCCAGTTAGTATTCTTATCAATATTGGAATAGGAAGAGCAACCAAAAGTTAACCTACAACAATCGCAGAATCATAGATTATTAGGGTTGGAAGAGACCTCAGGAGGTCATCTAATCAATTCCCTACTCAAAGCAGGACCAACATCAACTAAATCATCCCAGCCAGGGTTTTGTCAAGTTTGGCCTTAAAAACCTCTAAGGATGGAGATTTCACCACTTCCCTAGATAGCCCATTCCAGTGCTTCACCACCCTCCTAGTGAAATAGTGTTTCCTAATATCCAACCTAGACCTCCCCCACTGCAACTTGAGACCATTGCTTCTTGTTCCATCATCTGCCACCACTGAGAACAGCCTAGCTCCATCCTCTTTGAAACCCCCTTTCAGGTAGTTGAAGGCTGCTATCAAATCCCCCCTCACTCTTCTCTTCTGCAGACTAAATAACCCCAGTTCCCTCAGGCTCTCCTCATAAGTCATGTGCTCCAGGCCCCTAATCATTTTTGTTGCCCTCTGCTTGACTCTCTCCAATTTGTCCACATCCTTTCTGTAGTGGGGGGGACCAAAACTGGATGCAATACTCCAGGTGTGGCCTCACCAGTGCCGAATAGAGGGGAATAATCACTTCCCTCGATCTGCTTGCAATGCTCCTACTAATACAGCCCAATATGCCGTTGGCCTTCTTGGCAACAAGGGCACACTGCTGACTCATATCCAGCTTCTCATCCACTGATTTCTTGACTATGACAAATGCCTGTGTCACAGCAATAGTTATTACTATTTGTATTACAATAGCACCTAATAGCTCTAACTGAGATTGTGAGTCCCTGTCCAGAAGAGCTTACAGTCTAAATCAGTGATACTCAGACCTCAGTGGTTCAGGAGCCAAATTAGCAATCAACATTACCCAAAAGAGCCATAGTAGTGTGAATTCATTGTTTCATTTACTCTCTCTATAGATATATATTTATACACACACACATATATATATATAAAATTTTCACAGCAAAATGACTGACCAACTATTATTCTTTTTATCAGCTACAACTGGTTAATAACATAGTAAAAACATCCTGAAAAGAAAAAGGATAGGAGAAAAAAAGATTATCTCCATTTTACATAGGAGCAACTGAGGCACACAAACGTTAAGTGACTTGCCCAAGGTCACACATGAAGTCTGTAGCAGAGCTAGAAGTTGAATCCAGATCTGCCGAGCCCCAGTCTTGTGCCTAAATCATTCAAAACCATCTGTGTCCCCACATCCAATATAGCATAGATAGAAAGCTGAAAAAACAGGTACAAAATGTCCCAGTGTAGAGAAACACTTCTTAACCAGAGGGGCATGTCTGGGGGGCATCCACTAGATTGCACCCCACTGAGGGGGAAAATCTGAAGTATTCTGCAGTTGCTAGGACTCAGAACAGCGGAAAGAAGACACAATTGCCTCACTGCAATCCCAATCGCATTCTCCCTACTCCCACATGGCACTCGGTGAGAAAGCAGAGGAAGTGATACTTCTAGAAGACCAGTGCTGTCCAGAGCTGCATGGGTAAGCAGGAGTTAAGAGAGACAAAAAACACTTCCAAGTACCCGCCTCCCAAACAGCCTTCAAACCCAGAACCCATCATCCGCCAAGTAGCATCCTCACCAACTCCAAACCCAGCATCATCCCCCACATAGCAGCTTTTCAGACAGCCCTCAGCACCTCTCACCATCCCTAACCTCCTAGTACCCAACTCCCACTGTCCCCATATAATAAGTCATGGGGCAATTTTGGTGTCACTTTTCTCGGATTACCACCCCAAAAATATATGAGCCCCACAGAGGGCATAGATGCTACCTCAAGCTAGTCAGCAGACTGACCTGCAGTCAAACCAAATCACTTAGGACAAGAGTCGTAGTGCCCTCCCAAAAGTGGGGGGTAGGCAGGGCCGGCTTTAGGCCAATTCCAGCAATTCCCCCGAATCGGGCCCCGTGCCTAAGAGGGCCCCGCGCCCAGTGAGAATCCCTTCCCTGGCTAGAGGCGCCTTTTTAATTTTTACTCACCTGGCGGCGCTCCGGGTCTTCGGCGGCACTTCGGCGGTGGGTCCTTTGCTTGCTCTGGGTCTTTGGCGGCGGGTCCTTCAGTGCCGCCGAAGACCTGGAGCGAGTGAAGGACCCGCCGCCGAAGACTTGGAGTACCACCCGGTGCGTACAAGCCCCATGTGTTTTTTTACATTTTTTTTTTTTTAATAGTCGTCCCTGCCGGGGCCCCGTTGAAACTGTTCCAATTGGGCCCCGCACTTCCTAAAGCCGGCCCTGGGGGTAGGGGCTCCTGCCCTCAAAGCCCTGCCCCTTCCCCTCCTCTTCCTCCCAAGGCCCCACCCTTGCCCCTCCTCTTCTCCCAGAGCCCCCCCCCCCAGACAAGCTGGAAGCTGTAGCAGGGTCAGGGATCCCAGCCCTCACACTCGGTGGGGCCAAAAGCAGCCCCCTGCCCATGTCCCTGGCTCCTCGGTCCCATGACCAGAGCAGGCAGAGGGACCCAGCCTCCTCACAGTTGCCTGCACAGGTCTTACTATGGCTGGGCTGTGGCTCCAGGACCCTGCCCCTCAGCTGGAGTTGGCTCAGGACAAGAGCCGCGCAGGCAGCTGTGGGGAGCCAGGGTGGACCCTCCACCTCCATCTGCCCTGGACGGGGAGCCCGGGGGGTGGGAACATGAGGGAAGAGGAGAGGAAGGAGGCAGGGCCCACCGTAGCGAAAAGTGGAAAATATGTATCTTATTAATATTGATCCTCCATAACGACTTGATCCTGCTCCCATTCAAGTCAATGGAAAAATTCCCATTAATTTTAATGGTGCAGGAACAAGCCCCAAGAAAGAGTGGGACATCATCCTGGCCAGTCAGAAACCAACTTATCTTAATGAACACATGAAATACACACTTGGGGTTCCCTACAGTATCATTATTGAAGAGCTGCATTTGCAAATGGCATTAGCCGCTGGCCTGATTACTGCTGAAAAAGGAGGAGAGTGAGGATTGATGTATCTCTGGTGATCACTTTTCATAATTTATTATCTTTTAAACAATGATTTTAACATCACAGGTGTATTTCTGCCACAAGACGACATTTCAGGATGGGTTTGATCTTGTTAGTCTTGGTTCCATTCATTCAGTGAGAGATGCCCGTGTACCTGTGAAAACAGAATTTGACCCAGTTTTTCATCCAGCAGAAAAAGCAGAGGATTGCTTTGCAATAAAACTGTGTCATCATCAGAGACTTCAGAGGTCCTTTTTAGTCTTGTTAAAAAACTCTAGATCAGAGGTCAGCAACTTTCAGAAGTGGTGTGTCAAGTCTTCATTTATTTACCCTAATTTAAGGTTTCGCGTGCCAGTAATACATTTTAACCTTTTTAGGTTTCTTTCTATAAGACTATAATATACACCTCTACCTCGATATAACGCTGTCCTCGGGAGCCAAAAAATCTTACCGTGTTATAGGTGAAACCACGTTATATCGAATTTGCTTTGATCCACCGGAGTGCGCAGCCGCCCCCTCCCCCGAGCACTGCTTTACCGCGTTATATCCGAATTTGTGTTATATCAGGTCGCGTTATATCGGGGTATAGCTGTATAACTCAACTACTGTTGTATGTAAAATAAACAAGGTTTTTAAAATGTTTAAGAAGCTTAATTTAAAATTAAATTAAAATGCAGAGCCCCCCGGACCAGTGGCCAGGACCTGGGCAGTATGAGTGCCACTGAAAATCAGCTCGCGTGCTGCATTCGGCACGCGTGCCATAGGTTGCCTACCCCTGCTCTAGACAGAGTCACCAATACGAAATGGAAGCTCCTGCACTTGTTTTGCCCTGTCTACACAGACGGAATGCATACTCTCTCTCTTTCTCTCTTTATATATATATGCAAAAAATATTAAATGTGGGTGAGATTTTCAAAAATGTTCAATGTTGGTCTAATTTTATTCCCACTGGAGTCAATAGTAGGGTTTAAGGGTTTTGAAAATCCCAGTCTACATGTACAGTATATGTCAATAGCTCTACAGAGTTATAGTAAGAATAATGATAATACCAATGTCTTATTTTTGTATTATATTTCTATGAGCAAAAGTAAGCATTTGTTTCAACAACTGGTGTATAATGTATACTTTCTAATCACTTGAATATAAAGCAATAATTATATTTTAAAATATTTGTGAAAATAACAGAGGAAAGAAATAATTGCTCTTAGGAGGCAAAAAGGAACAGCACTAGCAATTTTGTGGGAAAAGGAGTGTGATTTCCTCAGAAAATGAGGGTTGCTAGACTGTCAACACTACATACAATATATACAGGATTTAGCGCCCCCAAAAGGAGCAGACAACTTGTGATGCCAATTAATATCCAGCTTAATGAACCCTTTGCAGTTGGTCCAATATTTTGGGGCTAGGACCACATCTACTCATTGGTATGAAAGGGTTATGGGGGCCTGGGAGCAGTGACTGCAGACCTTCTGAAGGAGGATGGAAATCTTTAACTTTCTTTAAAAGCTGTCTTCCACTTCCAAATTCCCAACCAGTTCCTCCATATTTGTCAAAATCAAATCTAGAACAATCTCTCCCTTAGTAACTTTCTCCATCTTCTGAAATAAAAAATTGTCTCCAATACATTCCAATCACGTATTGGATAATCTGTGTCCTGCTGTGTTGTTTTCCCAACAGATCTCTGAGTAGTTGAAGTCCCCCCATCATCGCCAACTCTTGTGCTTTGGATGATTTTGTTAGTTGTTTAAAAAAAGCCTCATCCACCTCTTCTTCCTGGTTAGTGGTCTGCAGTAGACCATACCATGACATCACCCTTGTTTTTTACCCCTTTTATCCTTACCCAGAGACTTTCAACAGGTCTTTCTCCTATTTCCATCTCAATCTCAGTCCAAGTGTATGTATTTTTAATATACAAGGCAACACCTCCTCCATTTCTTCCCAGCCTGTCCTTTCTGAGTAAGCCATACCCTTCTATACCAATATTCCAGTCATGCGTATTATCCCACCAGGTCTCTGTGATGCCAACTATGTCATAGTTGTGTTTATTTACTAGCATTTCGAGTTCTTCCTGCTTATTCCCCATACTTCTTGCATTAGTATACAGACATTTAAGATACTGATTTGATTTCTCCCCCCAGTTCTGTCTTGTCTCTCCCTTAAATCATAGATTATTAGGGTTAGAAGGGACCTCAGGAGATCATCTAGTCCAACCCCCTGCTCAAAGCAGGACCAATCCCCAAATGGATCCCTCAAGGATTGAACTCACAACCCTGGGTTTAGCAGGCCAATGCTCAAACCACTGAGCTATCCCTCCCCGCTACTATAGCAGTCCATGCTCCCCACAAATTCCAAACCTTCTCCCAGGTCTCTGTGTTCTTGACTTATTTGCAGGTTTTGGTCACCCGCCCCCTTTGAACCTAATTTAAAGCCCTCCTCACTAGGTTAGCCAGTCTGTATCCAAATAAGCTCTTCCCCTTCCTCGATAGGTGGACCCCATCTCTGCTTAGCAGTCCTTCTTCCTGGAACAGCAGCCTGTGGTCAAGGAAGCCGAAGCCCTCCTGGCGACACCATCTTCGCAGCCAAGCATTCAGCTCCAGGATGCGTCTGTCTCTGCTTGGGCCCCTATCCTTGCCCGGAAGGATTGAAGAGAACACCACCTGTGCTCCCAACTTCTTCACCCTTACTCCTAGAGCCCTGTAGTCACTTCTGATCTGCTGAGGGTCATACCTTACAGTATCATTAGTGCCCACACGGATAAGTAACCTGGGGTACTAGTCAGAGAGCCGGATGATCCTCGACAATCCCTCCATAACATCTCAGGTACAGGCCCCTGGCAGGCAGCATGTCATAGGATGCCATGTCAGGGTGACAGATGGGTGCCTTCATCCCCCTCAGAAGAGAGTCACCAATCACCACTACCCTAACATTTCCTCCTGGGAGTGGTGGGTACAAGGCTACCCTACATTTCCTCCCAGCCTTGGGGGTACAAGGCTTCCCCTCCTCCACCTTTGGGTCCTCATCACTTGTTACCAGGGCAGCATATCAGTTTTCCACCATGGTGGGTGGGTTGGGAGTAGGGGTGGAGCACTGGCTGCTGCCAGAAGTAACCAGCTGCCAGTGTCCTTCCTGTGACAGAGCCATATCCTCCTCCCCCAGTGGTCTGGCAGCAATCCTCTGTAGCTGGATAGCTTCCTCAGCCTTGGATGTCTCCATATAAGTACTCTCGAGGAATTCCTTGTGGGCATGGATGCTCCTCAGCCTGGCCACCTTCTCCTGTTGCTCTCCCACCTGCTTCCTGAGAGATTCCGCCAGCAGGCACCTTTCACATTGGATGGTCCCCCCAGCCTGGCTTTTTGTAAGTGGGAAATGCAGTCTAGAGTCTCTAAAGGTCCACACCAGGATCTGGGTAGAGGCATCCACATCACAGCATGAGCCTCACAGACCTCGTCCAGCAGCATCATGTTCGCCTCCACGTGCTCCAACACCATCATCACTACTCTGCAACTTGAGGATGCTCTCTCAATACATATTTTCCAGGTTATTGAGTTGCTCTGGGTGCCACCTCTTTCAACACAGCTGAGAAGTTCACAGGTCTCTCAGTATTGTCCCCTTGTGGTTCTGGAGGCTCCATCTCTGTGACTTCAGATCTTATGGGCAAACAACTGGTAGTCAGCACCAAATACAGAAAGTGTGCTGGCCAGTTGTTGAAAATGGCTTGGTCCTACCAGTACTAGTGGCTGAAACATTTTCATCTCTTTTTGGGTTCATAGCTGGAGTTGACCATGGTTAATTTTCCTGAGTCTTGTGTGTGTTTGGGGAGGCATTCTGAACAAACTTCTTGCTATAATATGGCCTTGACATGGGCAAGAACGGACTGAGATATATTTGTTCTGGGAACACGCGGGAAAGAGATTCCATGGTGTTAAAGCATGGTAATACCTATATAAACACCCAGAATCTTGGCTTTAACTCCAAGTACAATATAGAACTCATAACTGTATCTTAAATTAGTTTTCATAGCCAAAGTAACAGCCTATTTCCAAGGATTGTATATGCATAAAGAAAACTAAAGTAGGACTGACTATTAATCCTGGAACTGCTGTCCAGGCATGCTCTCCCCTAAAGAAACTAAACAAATTCTGTGATCTCTTAAGTATAGAATATGCAGCTCCCTATTCATAGCCCTAAATCTACAGAATGATACAAACTGTTTTATTTATAGTGAGTGAAAATAGTATTAGACTGTTACTGCAATCTATATTAACTCTTAGTGATAAGTAATTAAAGCCATTCATAACTTCTTAACAAACAAATATACAGTATCAAGTCTAACCCTAACAGTAACTAAATGGTTAGTCCACTGCCATCAGTGCCATTGGGGGTTGGTGAAAATGTGTAACTAGTCAACAGGCTTCACTTAATAATTTATGTCTTGTGAGCTGCTATTTGACATAGTGATTGATTCATGGAGGCCTTCAGTGTATCTTGTGTTTTGGTTTAGAATTTAGATTATCAGGAGAATCATCTCCTGTAAGGCTGAACACAGAGCACTGATCAAAGATTGCAGTCTCAAGACTGGAGATTTGGGTCTTGTGATGGGGTATACCAACCTCACACTGAGCCATCAAGGATTAACAGGTGGGCCCACTCAGCCCTACCATTACACCTGCACTCACTGTCAGATAATGAAGGGGCAATTAAAAAGGGAAGAAGACACCTCAGTAATGGGGGAGCTGACCTACTATTCTTTGCTCAGCCTTCGGGAGAGTGGCAGGCCTGACAAAGTCAAAAAAACAAACTCAGTTGTTGTATTTCTTTGCTTTATTTAAAAACAAACAAACAAAAACTATTGGGCTGTGTCTGCTGCTTGGGACAGGCCTGCAGGGCCTAATGAGACTGTTGCAAGGAACCCCCTGCCCTGGGCGGGGGGGGGGGGGGAACTGCCTCAAACTGTGTGAACTTTTGCATCCTACTTGATCCTACCCTGTAGTTTGTTTTGGACCCTGACGAATGTAATCATTGGTATATATTGAAAAGTTGAAAATTTGGAGTGGAGAAAATGACGGAAAAGACTTTGGTTCTGATGCTACAATCAGATTTATGCAGGCAGATCCTGACAGCTGCATGGTGCCTTCTTGAAGTGTACCTGCACAGATTTAATTGAAGAATCATGTCCTGTTTCTTAAAGTTTATTGCTCCTCAGTCTACCTTTTCACCTCTTTTTTCCCATTTCAAACTGAAGATCAGTCTAGAAATAGATGGTACAGGCCCAATCCAACTCTAGACTGGGCCCTCTGTGAGGCAGAGGAACAACTAACATATGGGAATTATAGATCCTAGCATCCAGGCTATGTCTAAATCTTGCCAATTCCTTCTGCACAACATCTAGGACATAGCCTCTCCTATCCAACCACACTACTAAAACTCTAATCATCTTGTGTCTCAATTACTGCAACATCCTTTTCTATAGCCTTGACAAATGTAATCTTGCCCTGCTCACATCCATTCAGAATGCTTCTGCAAAGATCATTTTATTTTCCTAGCCTGTCCCTTTGACCATGTCACCCATCTCTTTGCTTCCCTCCACTAGCTTCTTCTTTTCTATCACATCTTAACTTTCCAGGTTTTTCATGACCTATCCCTTCCTTACCAATCATCTCCCATTTGCTATCAAGATGTCAACTCCATCCAATAGGTCAATGACACTAGCCTTCATCCCCCACTAGTTAAATTTTAAAGCAAGCACCCTCATGCCTGGGAGAAGCTCTCCATAAACATTCATAAAACTAACATCTTTCCTTCAAATTCCCCCTCAGAACTGGCTGCTGGTGTGCTGAGACAACTGCCGATCATGTTGACTAATATTGTCTCATTGTTTCCTTGTACTCTCCTTTTGTCTATGTGTATCCATCTGTTGTCTGTCTTATACTTAGAGCTTGTCTACATAGTGAGTTACTGTGTGTCAAACCAGGATGCGATACTTCACCACAGCAACTTGATGTGCAGTAATGGCTTTGTGGTTGCTGCTACAACACAGTGAAAGTTGGAGTGTGGCTTAGATTACTACGGAAGTGCAGTATGCTAAGTTGCACTCCAGGACTTTCACTGAGCTGTAGCAGTGACCATATGGGATGTTACAGCATGGAAAGCTGCTATACTGTAGAATCACAGCCTGGCTTGCCGCACATTAACTCACTGAGAAGACAAGCCCTTAGGGCAGGTCTACACTAAGGGCGGGGGTCGAACTAGGGTACGCAAGTTCAGCTACGTGAATAGCGTAGCTGAACTCGAAGTACCCTAGTTCGAACTACTTACCCGTCCAGACGCCGCGGGATCGAAGTCCGCGGCTCCAAGGTCGACTCCGCCACCGCCGTTTGCAGTGGTGGAGTACCGGAGTCGACCGGAGCGCGCGGGGAGTTCAAACTATCGCGTCCAGATTAGACGCGATAGTTCGAACTCCGAGAAGTCGAACTCACCACGTCGACCCGGCAGGTAAGTGTAGACTAGCCCTTAGATTGTAAGCTCTTTGGTGTAGGGAGTATCTTTTCACTCTGTTTGTACAGCATCTAATACAATGGATCCTGGTCCATGACTAGAGCTCCTACATGCTATAGTAATATAAATAATTACTAATAAATGTATACAGATTCACAATTTCTTTGAGAAAATACTGCAGAACCAGAGCCATAATTCTTGCCAATAACTTTAGGTTACACTAATAAGAAAGAGCGGGATGTACTTATGGATCTTTCCCTGGACTAAAGATATACTGTTTTTAAAGGACATAATTAAATCTTCAGGTGGTTTTTCTAGCAAATAAATATTATTTTTGACAAAATTTAATTTGAAATTATGCAGAATTTTCAGAGCTATGGGACTAGGAAAAAGCACCCCAAAATAGATATGCTTGGGTTAGTTTGTTTTTCATTTTTGAAAACTTGCAAAGAAAAAAAACTCCCTAGCTTAGATCTTAAAGGCAAATTTCACTGCAGAAGTAATTATAATAGGTGAAAACCCGAGAAAATAATGTTTTTAACGGAAAGGCTCTCAGACCCTCAAGTGTTGCAGTTCAGGCCCTCTCCTGTTCACAGGACTTTTCATTATTCTTTGTTCCATATGAACAAATTTAATAGACTATAAAAGTTAGAGTTGGAAAAGACCAATTGATTCAGCTAGTCCATCTCCTCCCAAGTAAAATATCCTTCTGTACAGAGCATTTCCTAGCATTTTATTTAGCCTGGTTTTCAAAGTCTCAAATTATGGGGTTTTCACTACATTCCTTTGGATATTTTCCCACAGTCTAATACATATCATATTGGGAAGTTTTGCCTAAGTTTTGCCTTTCTAAGTTGCATCCCATTACTGCTAACACACCATTCTGAATAATTCCTCTGCACCCTTGCTATTTACACCCTCCAAATATTTGGAGTCATAGCCCTTTCTAGTTGTTGCTTAGCCAAACTCTACATATTCAGTTCTTCTAATCTTGCCTCATAAATCATTCCCTTCGATCCCCAAGCACTTTTGTTGCTCTCTTATCTGTCAATTTTTTTTATTTTTATTTTTTTTGGTAATGTGACCAAAAACAAAAGCCCTATTCCACGAGAGTTGACTAGAAAGGGACTACTACCCTCCTGTCTATATGCAGTGCCAAATTATTTTAGCTTTTTCCAAAAATTTGTCTAATTTGCTGTCCATTATTATTTACCGGTATATTGTGCTGGTATCCAAAAACCCTGCACTAGGCACTGTACGAACACTGAGTTAAAATGAGGTCTGCATAAAACATTATTATTTTGGCTCTCTCCCTCTCAGCATATGTTAATTTTCATTTTTCTAAACGGAATCTGATCTTGTTGTTATCTTCTCCTGAGTCTAATCTCTGTAGGTCCCCTTGTAGCATTTCTCAAATGTGACTGTTATTTGCAATTCTTTCCAATTTAGTATCACCTGTGAATTTCATTAACATTCTGTTTACTTTCTCCTCTAGATCATTAAATACAATTTTAAGGACAATGTGATTTAACTCAAATACACTGCAGCACTCCACTTTATACCTTCACTTCTTCAGCTAGTTTTCAATTTGCATGACTGTTCACATGTAAGCTGATTTGAATTACTTTTATGAATAACTTTTCAAGAGTTACTGAGCCAGATTTACTGAGCAGAGATACAGAGTGAAAAAGGCCACACACTCCCAACAGGCTCTTCCCCTGCCTTAGGGGAGCCCCAAACAGGCATAGAGCTGGTGTAGCTGGCTCCTATACCCTTTTCCCCCTGTATTCCCAGCATGGGGTTGGGTAGGCTGATGTTGGATGGATACTTGTATGCTCTAATCGGGGCCTTTAATTTTTGGATTATAAAATTGCCTGCTATGTAATTTAAGAAACTCTTTGCTATTTCATAGTCAACTGCATTTCTTACTCAACGGATAGTTGGGACAGGTGAAACCCCACAACACTGGTATATTTGGGGTTTTACAACCAGAGATATAGTCCAAGAACTCTCTGTTCTCAATCTACTCCATTAGTTTCTCCTTCATTTTTCTTTTTATTGTACCCCTCCCACTCCCCAAATAAAACCCATCACCACCATACTCTTTATTGCAGCATCAGATGTACTTCTGGCATATATATCATCACCTCTTTGTATTTCTCATATATAGATTGTACCAATCTACATTGCAGTTATGATAACCCTCATACTGGGTTACATTTATGCCCAACAGACAGTAATCACTATCACTTAATGTCTTCTAGTTCTTCCTTGTTTCCTATGCTCCTTGAATTTGTATACAGATGTCTTAGTACTTCAACACTCTCCTTATTCATTCTTTTGTTTAGGAGCAGTTCTATCTTCTGCTATACTCTGTTTGCTGGAAGTCCCTATGAGATTTTGAGTTAAGAAAAACTCCCCTTGCCTTGCTTAGTTTAAATCATGTCTAATAAGCCCTCTTATTTCCAATGTCAATTGAAGTCAATGGGATAATTTCCATTCACTTCAATGGGTTTTTGGATCCAGCTGTTCCAACATTCTGTCAGTCCAAAACCTTCATATCTAAATCACTGGTTTGACTTCTGTGTTCATCTTGTTCTTTCTTTTCCTACACTAAATAATGAGAGGATCTCTTGAGATGATCACCTCTATCACTCCCTTACCCGCCTGTTGTCTTCCTAGGCGCCTTCCCTGCTGGTGTTTGTTCCCAGGTGAAGTAGAGTTACTGGGAATATCCAGCATTACTTAGAATATCCTTCTCCGATACTGGGCTGAATTGGAAAGTATAGCTTTGTATTAGCTAGAGAGCATGGTCAACCATGACAGGGACAAGATGAGATTAAGTTTACTCCTTTTCAATAAGGGACAAATAGGGTAGAGAAATGTATCTAATCCTCTATAGCCGTGTCCTGCAAAGTGAGATTTGTGTCCATAAGTATCACTAAGATTTTTTCCAAAAGATGTGGTATGCTCCAACTGTTATATTTATATAACACCAACCCACTAAATCTACATACATGAGATCTACAGAGATATGAGAGGATAAGCCTCCTATCGTACCGTGGTGGACTATATAAAAACAGTGTAAAAACAATGGTGCCCAGGAATCTTGTACATTATTTATTCCTGCATTTAATGAATTGCCATGTGCCTGAGCGCCTGGAAACTAACTGTGGGGATTGCCTCAAGCCTCCATTGCACTCAGAAAGACCTGTACTCAATGTACTGATACTACTGATCAACAGTGACTTATTTCTACATCTTATATAATTATGGTGAATTTGGATACATATGTAACCCTTCTGCCCATCTGAGTTGGCAGCAACAAAGGCCGGGTTCAGTATCTAGGGGTTCCGTTTCAATAACACAATGCAAAACTGGCTCGAGCCCCCACCCAATGACCTGGTACAATTACATACCACCTTCCGGGCGCCTTCCCCTCTCGCAAGCACGGAGTCTGTGTGCAGCAAAATCCTTTTAATAAAGGAGGGAAACAATACAGCATTATGTTGGGGAAACACCACAAACAGGATTCATAACACAAACCATGAGCAAAAGACCCCCAAGTAAGTTTGGCAGTGTTCTTTTCCCCTCAGGGTCTTAAGTCCAGCAACCCAAAAAATCACCCAAAGTCCCAAAAGTCCAACATCCCAAAAGTCTCTTGAGCCCAGCAACCCAAAAATCACCCAAAAGTCCAACAACCCAAAAGTCTCTGTCCCTGGTCAGTGCAGCCCCAGAGTTCAAAAGTTTATCCGCAGAGTTTTACATCCCAGCCTGGGTGGAAATGGGGGGGGGGGGCAGCACAAGAGTGTTAGGGGGCACCTTACGTGGTCCGAGGCTGACTGCCCCACCTCTCCATGGGGTTCTGCTGCAGCCTTCACCACGAGCCTCTCCGCCAGCCTCTCCACTCCACCAGCCGTCCCGTGAGCTGCTCCAGCCATCCCACGAACTGCTCTGCTATCCACTCAGCAATAGATCTTCAGCCCCCCCACCCATCCCCGCAGCACTCACTGATTTCAGCTCTTAGTAATTTTAGCTCTTTAGTGATTTCAGCTTGTAGTAGGGGAGCCTCAGTGCTGGTGCACCATTGGCCCAAAGTGAATTCAGCTCAGCAGCCTGTAACTAGACTCCTAATGGAATCAAAATTAGCTCTGATATTCCACAGTGGAGAAAGGAGGAGGTGCAATTGGTGTTTCAGGCCCTCAAAGGGGGCCCATATTATTAGGTACAAATGCCTGTCCCCAGCCTCTCTCCATTCACTGGGTTTTGGAACCCATGTCCCTTGTCTAGCGAGTGCTACTTAGTTGATAGCGAGTCCCTCTGTCAGTTCCACTGTCCTTGATTCACATAATCAGGGTAACAACAGGAAAAAACAGTTCCATTGTCCTTGATTCACATAATCAGGGTAACAACACTTTATTCTTCCTGCCCCAATAACAGAGAAACTGGGGATCCCACAGCAGCAAAGTGACCATTTGGGCTGCGGTGGGCTCATGCTAGGCGGGGTGGGTGTGCCTATGCAAACAAGATCAGCCCCTGAAGGTCTTTTCCACAACTCACCACAATTCACCACCAGATGTCAGGGTAGAGCTCATCCTGACTCTGCTTGTACATGGATGCCGAGTTGCTGAAAGTGATTGTTTTGTCTCAGTGCCTATGGCATCTCTGAGGCCATCACATTACCTCTACTGAATAATCCATGTTGCTGATGTTAAGGCTAGCATATCATTTCACACTTCAAGGAAGGCTACTCAATACCACTGGTGCACGACAGAACACAATACTTAATTTTTCTACACAAGGCCTCAGCCCTCTTCTTCTGTCTACTTCATAGTATTTTACACTGACACTGACTATTCTATGGTCATCATGCTTGTTGCTTAGCTTTTTGAAGATCTTAACTCCTGTTATTTATCCATTACTCCTAAGGCATAACTTTTCAAATTGATGTGTACAGCTGACCTCTGTGTTACATACTAAGTTGAGCAACATCATACAAAAGACTAATTTAAGTTAGGGATATGAGCATGTTTTAGAACCCACTCAAAAACAGTGGGTTCTAACTTTACAATAGAAGAGTGCTTCAATGAAACAGAGATAAGCATCACAAAAATAAAACAGAATGAAAAGCTTTGATGTCTGACTTTTTTGGCTCTGGCTAAGTGTGAATTCACTGCTGCACTTTCTTACCTTGGCAATGCTAGAAACAAGGCAAGAATTCTTTTCAAAACCAGAGTATTTATTGGTTTTCATAGCACAGACTTCCATTTAGTTAGAAATATTTTTTTGGACATTTAAATTTTCTTTGAGTAGCATTGGTTTTAATTGAGAAATTTTTTTAATGATACTCAAAATTTTGCAAAATCTTAACTTAAAATAAATGAAATTTTCCTAAACATCGTCTCATCCCTAATTTAAATCAATGCCATTATGTCAGAACAATGATTTTGTTAAATATGTTTCTATTTGTTGCTGGATATATTTGTGCAACACAGACCAGAAGACCTTGAAAACTTCAGGGTAGAGTTTTAACATCCACTCTGCCAGGTGTAAATCACTACTCTACATGCAAGGCAGTGGAGAATTAGGTACACTTGAAATTTCAGAGACGTTACAGAGGCAAATAATTAATCAAACTGGAATTAATCAAAACAGAATTGATCTAAACTTTGGTTTTAAGTCTCAACAAAAAGATGGCACCAGCACACCATTCCATATGCTACAGCCTTGGTTCAGCACTGACTTAGAAATGGGAGACATTCATTATAATGACTCTCTTCCACCTCTTTGTGCAGCAGTGTCCAGGACCAGACCTGGTTAGTTTATAAGATATGACAAGGTTACAGCTCCTAGCTGCATGACTATGGAAAATTATTAAAGATATATTTAAAAATCTCTTGGCTCTGCCTTCACTTTTTTGGGTGGAGAAGAGCATTTTAATTTATGTTCACAAAAGAAATGGAATAAAAATGTGTAGGTTGTGTTTTTTGCAAGTCTAACAAAACAGATCTAGTTTTCATATGCATGCAAAGCATACAGTACACAGAGCATGAATAATTAGCATTAATGAATGTAAAGCTCGTCAATGAACAATGACTGTTGATTTAGAACACTGCTGGTGTGTGAGAATACTTCTCTACTGGGAACTAATACAAGGAAAGGACTAAAGTCTATTGGGAAAGTCAATAAAGACTAAGATGGCCTTTGAAAAGAGTACTAGACATAAATATGTTTTTCCCCCTTTTAAAATCCAATTTACTCTTTAATTGTGTACTCTGATCTGGTGAATTCTCATGGATTGAGAGGTAACTGCTCTTTGAGCAAATCCTGACATGCTTTACTCACTTTTTACTAAGGCAAAGAGTTTGCCAGCGTAAGAACTGAGTAAGCAGCACAGGATCTGGCTCTTAGTACACAGGACACAAAGAACTCTAGGAATAGTACTTCTGTTGCATAAAGTTCTGAGCATTTAAGAAAGAGTTTTGTTCATTAATTTGTGAATACATAGTCTCAGCTGGATATAGTATTCTTCACTTCCTTTCCTATAATGTTGAGCAGAGTTGTTCAGCAGTTGCCACCTGCCACTTCTGAAGTTATTACATTCCTGCTCCAGGAGCTGAGGCTTTAAGAAAACACCAAATATTGTGAGACTCTTGATAAAATTCTGTGAGTTGGCAACACTAATTAGCATAAATGGCCACAATTCGTTGGAGTAGTTCCCACTTACACTGGGACTGAATGAGACCAAAATGAGACACCCCCCCCCAAAAAAAGTTACCTACCGTTCTATAACTGGTGTTCTTTGAGATATGTTGCACATATCCATTGTACTGTAGGTGTGGGCCTGCCTCATGCACAATTGTCGGAGAACTTTACTACTGACACCCCCGAACAAGGTACAGAGCCTCAGGAGGATCTAAGCCTTTTCTTTGATACTGGCAAATGGGACTGAGGAGTTCTAGACTCTCTGGTGCTGTTCCGTACTGAGGCTGACGTACTACTTGAGGTACAAGTAAGAAAAGTCCGATGTGGGGGCAAATTGTTGCCTTCATGAGTAGACATTTGAGCTTCACTGCTTTCTTTGAGCTGGGCTTAAATGCCTTATAAATGTGACATTTATCACTTATGTGGTATTCTCCCAAACATTTCAAACAGGCCGAATGTGGGTCACTAACCAGGATACGTTTAGTGCAAGTGTGGCACGACTTAAAACTTAAACCAGCATCGTTCCAGTACTGATCCCAGTAACAAAAGATGAAAACTAGTCCAAAAAGGCCCAAGACTAAAATCTATCACTAAAACTAACATAGCATAAACGTAACTACATAACTACCTCCTAACAATAACAGGGTATCTATATACAAAGGAGTGAGAAAAGCTTATGACAACAAGTCTGAGATCGCTCTGACAACTGTCACTGGCGGTGAGAAGGAACTGAGAGGGAACCGTGGGGTGGCTCTTTCCTCTTATACCAGCACACAGTGGCGTGTGGCAACAGAGGGCGCTCAAACTATCCTGACAGGTAACGCTGACGGAAAAAGTTCTCCAACAACTGTGCACAAGGTGCACACACCCATACCTGTGTTTTCATTTAGATGATACCATCTTCTCTAAATAACGTCCATATTCTATCCCATCTGTGATTTCTCCACTATTGTATTATTATTAGCATTATTGATCATTTAGTCTATTAAAAGCATTAGTCGTCTTATACAATTTGTCTCTCCAAGAATGAGCTAACCTCAGCCACAGATGTCATCAGCAAAAATCTTTCAAGAGGCTTGTACAGCAGAACCTCCGAGTTATGAACATCAGAGTTACAAACTGACCAGTCAACCACACACCTCATTTGGAACTGGAAGTACACAATCAGGCAGCAGTAGCAGGGGGAAAAAAAACCAGTACAGTACTGTGTTAAACATAAACTACTAAAAAAATAAAGGGAAAGCAGCATTTTTCTTCTGCATAGTAAAGTTTCAAAGCTGTATTAAGTCAATGGTCAGTTGTAAACTTCTGAAGAAACAACTATAATGTTTTGTTCAAAGTTATGAACACTTAGCATTACAAACAACCTCCATTCCCAAAGTGTTCGTAACTCTGAGATTCTACTGTACTGGAGAAAAACTGCTGAAGCTTACATACCCAAGGCCCAAGAATAAAACAAAAATGGCTGAGCAAACACCATGTCACATGGCTGCATTCCACTAGGGATTTCTGTGAAGAGGGAATAATAAACTTGGCATTTAAAGCAGGCAACACAGCAGAAGGAAACAGGAAATAGTGAAATCAGATATTTACAAATAACTGTTGGCATACTAGTTACATTGAAAGTTTCTCAATTTTTTAAATGTGTGCACACAGAATTTTCCTCTCTCTCTTGCAGTGACCTTCCACTGCTATGCAGTTGCTCAATAACTTGCAGCTGGACTACTGTAACTTCTACTACTCCAGGATGTCAATAAAGCAGTTCTGCAGCCTGTACAATGTGGCAGCATATTTATTCACTTAGGTGAGCATCTGTGAATATATTCTGCCTGTTGTGCACTCCTTGCACTGGTTGCCAACAGAAAAATAGATGAGTTCCAAACTTGCTTAGGGCCTCTGTCCAGGCCCCTATAGACGGCTGTGGTGATGTACAGAGCTATAAAGGAGCTACAACAGCCCATGAGAAAATTCCCCCAGAGCAGAAACTGCACAGGGCCAGCATACACAGTCTTATACTACCCTTCCTCACAGCCTCTAGCATAGCAGGCATGCTGGAATCCAGGTGGGTACCATAAATTAGAACAACCCCAGGGCAGACAGAATCCAGGTGACACAAAGGTACATTTTTTGAAAAATTTAAATACTCATATTTATTCAGCCAGCTCTAACTTTAAAAACTTTAATCTGTTTTTAAATCAGTATTTATAGATTTTTCTCTATAAATGTTAAAATTCAGACATGCACATTTTTGTAATTCCTGTGCAGAGTAAGAGCTCTAAGAATTTTGGTTATGAAACAATCAATTAAATCATTCATACTGGGCTGGATCTCTATCAGCAATTTAATGATTAAAGTTTTAATTACTGCAATTAGTAGTTGAAGCCTGAAGTGCTACGCATTTAACTGTATTCTGGAACTGCCTGGAGTGGGGTAGACAAAGCTTTGTTGGTAACAGAGAATCCTGGGGGATCTTGCAGGGGGCCAGGAAAAAGGGGAGACCTTATTGTCATGACAAGCTAGACAAGTGTTCCCAAAAAATATAAGAAAAAGACAGACCTATCCAGGATAGGGTCACACATACTGTTTGATCCTCTGTACCCATTTGTCATATTCTGTCCAATCCACCTTCACTTATACACTATATATGAGGGAGGGAAAACAAAATAAACACCTAGGTAATATGGCTCTGTACACTCATCAAAAAAGCATGCATGCATTGTCAGTATACAAGTTGGTACTCTCCAAAAGATTCATCAATGATTTTTTTTTTGAAAGAGGTTATAACTTTGTTCATTATGGACATCAGATATGTAGCAATTACCTAAAGCAACCTTCCTCTTTGATTGGAACTTCTAGGTACTACTGTACTACAATAAAAATAATCTTATCCCTTTTTCTCATTTAATAAAAATCCATTTGCTCCACCTCTTTGTCACATAATTTCATTAAAAAGGTGGGTGGGGGGCGAGATTGGGTTTTTATTCAACAAGAACGAGTAGGCTAACAGGATTATTCTTTATTGTAGCACAGTAGCACCTAGAAGCCCTAATTAAGGATGAGGAACCTAATGTGATCACAGTTTAGAATAATGAGAGGATTCAGTAAGCAGAAGAAACAAAGCAATGGGATTGGGAAGTAGGAGAATCAGATAACAGTAAAATGAACATGCAGGTCAAGCATCAGTCTCAGCTCACTACCACCCCTGCCACAGTCAGATAGCAATGTCTTGTAAGCAGGGGCGGCTCTAGCAATTGCGCCGCCCCAAGCAGGGCGGCATGCCGCGGGGGGCGCTCTGGCGGTCGCCAGTCCCGTGGCTCCGGTGAACCTCCTGCAGACGTGCCTGCGGAAGGTCCACTGGTCCCGCGGCTCCGGTGGAGCATCTGCAGGCGTGCCTGCAGGAGGTCCACCCGAGCCGCGGGACCAGCGGACCCTCTGCAGACATGCCTGCGGCAGGTCCACCGGAGCCGCCGGACGACCGGACCCTCCGCAGGCACGCCTGCAGGAGGTCCACCGGAGCCGCTTGCCGCCCCAAGCGCACGCTTGGCGTGCTGGGGTCTAGAGCTGGCCCTGCTTGTAAGCAGCCCAGCAAAAGTGACTTTTAAGGAAGATTTGAAGGTGATATGGGAGTGAGTTTTTGGATTTTGGGGTAGGAGGCAGGATGAGAGAAGCTCAAAGCTGTCTGAGGGAAGAGTGGACAAGCAGGAGGTAAAGGCTGGCATCAATGGACTGGAGCTAAAACAGGGGTGAAAGTTGGGGCAGGGATTGTTGTTTTGTTCTGTGTTTGTATAGAGCCTAGCAGAATAGGGTCAGGTCCATGACTGGGGATCTTAGACACTACAATAATACAAATTAAAAAAATCATTTTAAACAACGTTGCAATACTAGATCTGATTGGTAGGGCAGAGTTAAATGGTGAAGAGACCTAAAGGTAGAAATTAGAAACTTGTGTTGACAAAAGGACATCCACAAAGAGATGTCTGAAAGATGGGTTGAAATGCTAGATTGGATAGAGGGAGACAGCTCATTAGCTAAAGAAGCCGATTTGTGAGTCATTGGAATTATTAGGTAATCAAAACCAAGCAGATAACAGCACCCAGAAATATGGTATAGTGGGAGAAGGGGAATAGGCCAAGGAGAGAGTCCTGGGGGGAAGCCCATTAAAAAGGGAAGAGGGGATAAAAGAGGAGAGCATTAATTTATGGTGAAAAAAGTCCACAGGGTTTCAGGCCTCCTACCAGAGACACTCAGCTGCACGAGGGCAGCAGGGGAAACAAAAGTTGAAGGTGAACCAGGACTAGGAGTTGACTGGGCAGTTCTTTTGGGAGGGGGTAAAAAGAGCTGAGGGTGGAGGACAGAATGGAGTTTTCCATTGCTGTATAGAGTGTTGTAGCCATGGCGGTCCAAGGATATTAAAGAGACAATGCGGGTAAGGTAATATCTTTTACTGGACCAACTTCTGTTGGTGAGAGAGACAAGCTTTTGGTCCAAACAGACTGAAAGAAGAGCTGCATGTGGCCCAAAAGCTGGGGTCTCTCAACAATAGAAGTTGGTCCAATAAAAGATATAACCTCATCCACCTTGTCTCTCTACCATGGAATTTGTTATTATTTAACATTTATACTGCTGCAGCGCTTAAACGCCACAAATAGGGTATGGCCTCATTGGGCTAGGTGCTGTAAAAACGTGTAACAAAAGGGAGTACCTGCCCCAAATAGCTTGTAATGGAGAAAAGTTATTGATGGACAGGTGGCTTAGGTAAGGCGGTAGTTGTCGTTAGGCAAAGATGAAAGAAAGAGACAATATCTGGTGAAGACCAGATCAAGTATGCAGCTGTTTTGAGTGGGAAAGCTGATTCAGGGTTGCGGAACAAATGAGATCAGAGCAAGGAAGTGAGTGACTCGAGAAATCAGACAGCCTGATGAAATGGAACCTGAATTTGCTAAGGATGAGGATAGCGGGTTGCTATATGAAGAGAAGAATAGGGTTCAAAGGAGGGAAGGGATTGGCAACAGCAGGAGAAGGAGAGGAATATGCAGAAGAACCATGCAGAAAGCTCTGGTATAATACTACCTTTTTTTAAAATTGGCCATATTTTAAGAAGAGGCAAATATCCATCTGGACTTTAAGAGCCAAATGTTCAGAAGGCAGATGCCCAGATCTGCATAAAAATAATATGATCATGCAAAAAGTGTGCATTTACCAAAATTACATGTCCAAATGGGATAACTGTGAATACAGATAGCTAGTTAGGTGCCCAATCATTTGGGCATGCAGTTGTGGTAACAACATGTACAAATTTTTAGATATTTTTGCACACACACCTTCAGTTTTCAAAAATCTGTCCCTGAATGCACATAGGAACCATCTGAACCCCAGCACAGTGTGCAAGTGTCTCAAACTGGTAAGCAGCGAGGAGGGGAAAAATATGTCTAGCAGAGTGACTGACAAGCATTAATATACTTCAGTTCACTGGTTAAGACCATGAATGACACTTCTAATGCACTTCTGTCATCACCTTAGTAAGCTGTTGTTCCGCAAGTAGGTTATTGTCAGACAGACTAGCTTGGAACATGCCATGAATTTACTAGCAATATCACTACTTTATTAGCATGCACTAAACACATGAGCCATAGCTTCTTTCTGTCAGAGTTCATTATAACAGAAATGCACTGGCAGCTGTCATTTTCTAACAAGATGATTTAAAAATACAGTATTTTACATACTATGTATGATTGATAAATTGGAGAAGTCTTAGCAAATGTTGTAAAAGAAAAATAATTAAAAATATTCTCATTTTGAACTGAAGAAAAGCTGACAAACTCAAATAAGCAAACGTAATTATACAATCACGTTTGGGGCTTGATTATGCAATCCTTTACCTACAGAAGTACCCCACTGCCTTTACTGAAAACAAATTTAAATCAAAATGATGATCTTTTAAAATTTACTTATCCACTGTGAATATGTAACCACAAATAGGAAAATTTCCTTAATATATACCCCAAGCTATGGCCACCATACAGAAAAATCAAACTACAATTAAATGCCTCAGTTGCACTTCTTTTCATTTTTAATACTAAAAATATAAAAATTACAATTCATCACTTTATAATGAAATGGATTTTCCAATAATTACATAGTAAAAGTAGCAACATGCATTTACAACGAATTGGAAGAACATGTCATGAGTCAAACATTCTTCTACATACAAACCACATCTTTCTCCCACTTCAAAATCTTTAAATGGTATATTTGATGCTATGGTGCTTAGATTACATACCTCTATATTTGTGATAACTGCCTCAAAGTTAGAGAGTCCTTGTTAATTCACAATATAACAACATAAATGGAGCACTCAGTAAAAGCATCAGCCTGATTTGAAGCAATGTAACCCAATGGGAATATTCAAATGTTACTTCCTGGTAGTTACAATGACCTACCCTAATACAATGTGTATCACATGCATTTGGAGCCTGAATCAGCATCCATTTAAGTCAATCGAAATCTTTTCATTTACTTTCGTGGCTTTGGATCAGGCTCCTTTCTTTTCTTAAAGGTGTTTGTACTGCTTTAATGGCTTAGTGTACTAATCTACAAACAGGCATGTAAACTTTAATCACATGAGTTCACCCCATGAGTTCTGTGATGTTACCTGTGTGAGTAAAGTTACCTGTGTGTGTGTTTGTAGGATCAGACCCACAATGCTTACTAAGGTATTATTATTTGTATTACTGTAGTGTGTAGGAGACCCAGTCCTGGACCATGACTCCATTGTGCTAAACATTGTACAAACACAGACCAAAGACTACTAGCCTCACTGACTTCAATAAGAATGAATATGATACCTACTAGTAAGTGTTCGGAGGAACAGGTCCTAAGCCCATACTGCGTCTTTGTAAAATAGTTTTGGGATATTTACAAATGTGACTAAGGAAATATTATAATTATCTGCAATTGTAGTGGAAATATCTTAAGGCAAAATAAAAATACCATTCCTTCCTAACCTAAAATATTTGAAATTAAGGCATATAGTAAAATTTTCTAAAGCAGTGGTTTTCAAACTTTTTGTACTGGTGACCACTTTCACACAGCAAGCCTCTGAGTGTGACCCCTGTGGCAGGGTGACGACTCCTGCTGGTTGTCTCGAGAATTAGCTCTTTCCAGCCCAGAGTGCCCTCTGCAGGCTGCTGGCTCGCCTGCCTCTGGCCCCCGTGTCCCTCCTGGACCCCGGTGCCCCTTTACTTCAGGGTTCTGCCCCCAGCAGCGACCCCGTCTCTGGGTCTCCCCTCTCAGGGAAACCCTCAACCCTCTATCCCCACCTTGCCTCAGTGGCTACTGCAGCAGTCACCATCTAGCCCCCACTCACTGGGGCGGACTACAGTCTGTAAACCACTCATCACCGGCAAGGGGGTTAGGACCTGTTGCCTTTGCCTATCTCTGGGCTGCTTCTCTGCAGCCCCAGTACCCTTTTGTAGGCCTTTAACTATGCCTGCAGCCTGGGGCTTTGCTAGGCTGGAGCTCCCCAGCTCCCTCTGCCCTTCCCCAGCACTGCTCCACCCTAGGTACCCTTCTCAGCTCCCAGGCAGCCTGGTCCTTCTCCCTCCAAGGCTGGAGAGAGAGTGTTTTCTACAGCCTCTGGCCCTCAGCCCTCTTATGGGGCCAGCAGTGGCCTGATTGGGGTGTGGCCCCAGCTACACCCCCCTTATAAATTAAAAAGGGAGAGAGATTTAATGGGGGCTTGGGGCTGTCAGCCCCACACGATCCCTGTGTAACCACCTTGATTACACCCTGAGGGGTCATGACCCCCAGTTTGAGAACCCTTGTTCTAAAGCAGCTAAGCGCTAGCTTTTTAAAAGTATTCATCTGAGATAGGCATCAAAATACTTTTACAAATCTAATCTTAAGTGTCGTAAGAACCAGGGCCGGCTCCAGACCCCAGCACGCGAAGCGCGCGCGTGGGGCGGCATTTTAACTGGAGGGCGGCAGGCGGGTCCGGCGGAGCTTCCGCAGGCATGCCTGCGGGAAGTCCAACGGAGCCGCGGGACGACCGGACCTCCCGCAGAGGCGCGGGACCGGCGCCCGGCAGCGCGAGCGGTGCAGCGCGCCGCCCTGCTTGGGGCAGCGGAATTCGTAGAGCCGCCCCTGGTAAGAACTTAAGTCCTATTTTCAAAAGTTGCTTAGGCACTTAAGACTTCTGATTTCTTAATGTTTTGTTGTTGCTTTAAATAAAAAAAAAAGAGAGAAAAAAAACCCAGCGCTATTTGGCTTATGAAGTATATAGATTCCTTGAACTAACCTGTTAAATGTAAGATCCTTAAACTGATCACCAGGCTCTTACACAGCTCTATAGGCATGAGCAGCATATATATTTTTGATGTGTATCTGGAAATCTTTCTACCAATTTTTATTATTTTTATAAAGTTGATTAGCCAAGAAAAAATTAGTTAAATTTGGGCCTGTAGATCTACTTCTTTATGGTGTATGAAGAAACCCTGAGAGTTTTAAAATAATTAAGTGGGGGTTCTGATTGTCCTTTTACAGATTTCCCTGAAGACCATATGGATGTCTGGATATTTGTTTTTAAAAATCTATTTAACTCAAATTTCCAAACTGTTGGGAAAAACTTTTTTTTTTTATAAAGATTTGACACCTCACCCCTACAGTTGAGAGAGTTCCCAATCCATATCTGTATCTTCCATGGGAAACCTCCAGCAAAACAGGGAAAATGATACCTGGTGTATCTAATATTTCTAAGGTGAAAACAAGCAGAATTGTGTGTGTATAGATATAGAAACATTCCAAGTCTTCATTATACATCATAAAAAAAGGCACAAACCCATATGTGACAGATGTAGCAATTTCCTGCAATATCTTTGGGCAATCTTTGGTGGGAGGGATAGCTCAGTGGTTTGAGCATTGGCCTGCTAAACCCAGGGTTGTGAGCTCAATACTTGAGGGGGCCATTTAGGGAACTGTGGTAAAAAAAAAATCTGTCTGGGGATTGGTCCTGCTTTGAGCAGGGGGTTGGACTAGATGACCTCCTGAGGTTCCTTCCAACCCTATGATTCTATGATCTTCCTGTATTAAGTTTATGTATCATTGTGGGCCAGAGACTGTATGTAACTCCATGGGGGAGGGTGACCACAGGTCCTCCAGGAACTAAGAAGAATGGAGGGTGAGCAGGCAAATTCACTCAGGTTGTAACATCTCCAGAGAAGTACCCCCACCTGGAGAGAGGCTCACATGTACTGATTCAAACAGGATTCTCCAGGAACCAATAGACAAAGACAGGACTTTTGGATAAGCCTGAGTTTAAACTGACTCAGGCCCTTCTTTCTGATCCAGGAAAAGGACAGGACCATCTGTTCAAGGCAGCCCCCATCCTTGTTGGGAGGATTTTGAAGGACTTTGGCCTTTTGAGGCCCCATAAGATGATGGGTTACCATTGTTATTGTTTTTTATGTCTTCTCTGTAATGCTTTCACTTTAAGAATAAATGGGCTTGCTTAGAAAGAGCTGTGTGGGAAGTCATGACTGCTGGCAATTATATTGTTCATAGATTTTAAAGAGTAACCAAATGTTGACACTAGCCTATCTAGGCAGTCTGGCTCGCTGAGTATATCACAGTGTAGGCAAGGAATTGTGCAGCCTGGAAAAACTCCAGTCAAGAGAAAATGAGAAGCAGGTCTCTGCCCTGGAAAGGTGACAGCTGGGAGCAGGAAAAGCCGAAAAGTGGGTGCCCTTTGCTGGACCACAGAGGATGAATACAGGTGCAGTTGCCCTGAACTGTGACATCACGTATCTCCAATTATGTTCCAGGCACTGAAATGAGTGTCCAGTGAAGGGGAAAAAGAGGCCGCAACCATGAAAAAATGGAAGATGGAAGGAGGGAGCACAGCCTTTGGGACATGAGTAGAGGTTCCTTCCTCCACCATTTACATCATTTACCAAAACCAGTTTGTCTAACTTACACTTAAGGCTACATATTTGGCACAGAAATCATGGTGTTCAGAGTAATAGTGAATTTGAATAAAGTTTGTGACCGCCGCAACAGTTTCAACATGTGAATTATTTTCACTTGGGTAATGGCCATTAATGTAAAGTAAAACTTAACTTGGTTATAAAACATTTGTTCATCTTGTTGAGATTTCTATTATTTTGTTGATCAGAAGTAGTGGCGTGTAGGGCAGCTAGTTGCTAGTAGCTAGTCCCCTCCAGGTGTTGCAACCTGGCTCACATGGTCACTCAGGTTTGACACATCCAACTTTTGTGCCCCTGTGTGCTAAGTTGCAACACCAAAGACATTTGGCTCTCTACCATTCTGTCTCTATCTACAGAGGGACAGTTGCGCCAAACCTCAGTGGCATTGCGACCATGTGGGTCAGGTTGCAACACTCAGAGCAGGTAGCCAGGCCCCCAGCACCACGGGACAGGAGCTGCCACTGCAAGGTGAGCTCATTGTCCAATTTACACCCCCACCCCCTTTCCATGACACATCCTTGTTTTCCCTACCTCTTTTTGGAATTATTAGTAAAATGTGAAATTATTAACATGGGAAACCTGACACTAATTCAACCATAAATTCCTTTAATAAGTCCAAGGCCAAATGGTATTTTACACAAATTGCTTTAAATATGCGTAACAGCCTAAAAATAAGCCATCACTACACCCTATACAGTAATAAAGTATTTGTAAGCATGTGATCAGTATACTTACATATAGGCCAGACCTAGGGAAAACTATATCATCCTGGCATGCTCCAGCATGAGCAGGTAGGGTCTGACAACCTTCAAATTCATGGCGCTCTCTATACACTTCAGCTAACTTGCTAGTTTTAGCAAAAACCCAGTTTGAAGCAGTTTAGCCTTGCTATTTTCCTTCCTCCAAGGCCTTCCTTTCTTATCTCCTCCCCGTCCTTGCTTAGCAGCAGAACAGTGGGAAGGGTTGTGCTTGTTTCTTTGAAGACAGCTTTCCTTTGTCTTGTTACTGCAGCTTTTCACTTTATCAGTTACTCTTTAAACCATACATCTTTCCCACACTACATTATTATTCTCATGGCCTTCTTTTATTTGCTGATTGCGGCCTTTTCCTTACTAGCCATAAAGCAAATATATTATTTTCTTACCCAAACTTAAGCTAACTTTAATTCTTTTAATTTCACAAATATCCCTGCACCTCTGCTGTGAAATGTATTAACATTTTCCATGGAACTCTCACAGCCTTACACATACTTCATCCCTGCCCTCAACTAGTGCCATAAGTTACTTACCATCACTTGAAGGGCTGGTCTACACTGGGAATTTATATCAGCGTAGCTACATCTCCCAGGGGTATGAAAAACTGATACCCCTGAGACACCCAACTTTGCTCACTTACCCCCGGTGTACAGAGCCCGAGACCAATGGAAGAATTCTTCTGTCAACCTAGCTACCCTCCTTGGGGAGGTAGATTACCTAGGCTGATGGGAGAATCTCTCAGCATATGCAGTAATTACACTAAAGCACTACAGTGTTGCATCTGTACCGTTGCAACGATTGAAGTGTATTCATACCCAAAGTCTTTATATTATATTATATTGTTCCAGTGTAAACACAAAAGGCTTTAGATGAAAATGGTCCTTCTTGCTGAGATAGCCTTTTCAGTGTGCAGTCACTCCTCTCCCACTTCCTCAGAAAGCTTATGCCGTGGGATATAAGATATGTCCAACTAGCTGCCCTACACGCCACTACTTATGATCAACAAAATAATAGAAATCTCAACAAGATGAACAAATGTTTTATAACCAAGTTAAGTTTTACTTTACATTAATGGCCATTACCCAAGTGAAAATAATTCACATGTTGAAACTGCTACACTAACTGTGCTCAGGCACAATTCCATTGTGCAGGTATTTCCTTTCAGCTTAACTGTTCTGTTTAGCGTTCCTCCTCCAACTATAGCTGCTCCTCTCTGCTCTTCTTCAGAAAACAAAAATAAATAATTCACAATAAGCAAATAATAATACTTCTAATTTGCATTTACATAGCACCTTCTATCCAAAGTTCTCAAAGCACTTCTAAAACAGTGGGCATCGACTGAGAGTCTGCTACTTTCACAGAGTTCATGAGACAAACAAGCTATAGATCCAGTTCTCTGGTGCTTTTAATGCTACAAAACACATATCCAGGTTTCAGATCTAACTCTCTAGTATTCCCAGAGGGAAGACAACAGATAGTTTCATATAATTAAAAACTACACATAGCCCCTTCACTGCACCCTGGCAATCCATTCATCCCACTCCTCCTTTAATGAAAGCATTAGAGGTTTAGGACCTTTCGCCAGTCCCTAGCACCATAAATTACGTGCACCTTGTTGACACCATATTACCTCCATGAAGCAAAGTTTTGTGGTTCTAGGGGGGTTTCTCTATACTTTCTATAGGCTTATAGTCTAACCATCAAGTGACGTTTTCAGGCTGAGGCTCCCACTTCTCAAAGAGAATCTCTGGTCTGGCCACTGGCATAACACATTTTCATTAGGGATACCAGTTTAAGCAGCCATTCTAAAAGGTGCTTTTTCAAGTTTGCTATGACCTCACAACAATTCCTTCATCTGATACAATCCTATAAAATACTAGGCCTGTTATTCACTCTTCCCTACAAGAAAAAGCATTTTGGAATACAGAGGCAGGTATTTAATATGTGAGGCAGAGTGAACCCTGTGACATTACACCCCATATTCTTCATAGAAATACTGTTATGATATGAATATGGTATAACTAAGATATGTTTTATGCAAGATTGGTCATGTGAGGTATCATTGAAAAGGTTATGATCTACTAAATGTGCTTATCCAATTTGTATGCATGTACCATTTCTGTATCTGAAGTTAGGAATACTGACAATTACAATTACAAACCAATTACAACTGTGTGCGTACTTGGGGGAACACCCACCAGACAGTAGGCCTGAATGAGCCATTTAAGGAGGACAATAGAACTTTGAAGATACTAATCTCTCACCTTCCTGAGGAGCTTCCTGGGATGTTGTTTTGACACTGCAGGGTCACCTGATGATGTCATCTAATACGGAGTACCACCTTGGACACTGCTGGTATTTTTCCACTGGAAACAAAGGATTCCCGCCTTATGTAAATCCTACTTAAGGCTGGGAAGTAAGTCAATCAGGGCTCTTTTCCATTGCCTCCCTGCCCAAGAAGGAAGACTGCTGAAAGCACCTGAAGAGACAAAGGAACTAAGCTGAGGAAAGGCCAGGACTTAGTCCAGGCTTAGACAGGGATCTAGTCTGTAAAGAAAAATAACTGGAACTCAAAGGTGCATAAACTCTGCAACCTGCCTAACACAATATTTAGGGTGAGAAATTACATTTTGTAACCTGTTTCTTTAGTGAATTAAGTTTAGGTTGTGTGTTTTATTTGCTCAGTAATCTGCTTTGTTCTGTTTGCTATTCCTTATAATCACTTAAAATTTACCTTTTGTAGTTAATAAACTTATTTCTTGTTTATTTCAAAACCCAGTTTGTGCAATTAATATCTGGGAGTAGGGGGGAGAAGCTGTGCATATCTCCTTACACATTGAGGGAGGGGGCAATTTTTATGAGCTTGCATTGTACAGGTCTCTCTATACAGCACAAGACAGTATTATTCTGGGTTTTACACTACAGATGCTGTGTGCACCAGAGTGCTGGCCATTCCCCTAGCCAAATCCTCCGACACAGAGCTGACTTCAGTCTGTGTCTGCAGCTAGGTGTGACCTTGCCTGAGTGTGTGCTGGAAAGGGGCTTGAGAGCCTGGCAGAGCAAACCAGTGCAAGGGAAACCCAGACTGGTAGGACTGGCAGGCTCAGTGGGACCCCAGCACATCTGGTGGCACCCTGATAGGGGGGTCCAACCCATCACAAACCCACCTAAGCATTATAATCTCACCTGTTTTACTGGGCGCAGCTCCACTGCTTCATTAACAATGACTCTCAATACCACAAAAGCACCCATCTATAGTTTCCAAACAAGGGCCAGTTCATTCACTTCCTCTGAAGCAGTTGGCCCTGGCCAGTGTCAGAAACAGGATGCTGGATTAAGTGGACCACTGGTCTCATCCAGCATAGCAATTCCCACGTCCTACATCCCCTCTCACAGTAAAACCCACTGGAGGGAGGGACTGAAGGGAGAAAATCTTCATGAGGTTCATTTTGTTAAATTCCTTCCACATTATTCTGCAGGGGAGCAAAGAATCCAGCTCCTACAGAGCAGGCTGTCAGGGTCTTCACAAACAAAACAGATCTCAGATGCCTGTGAAAGGCAAAGGCATGCCCCTCACATATACACACAGTCTCTATAGCAATATGACTGTTAAAGGGAGATCCCCACCATGGAAGGATTACTACCTTTTCCAAATAATCTCTCCAGGGCCAGTGGGGGAACAATAACCTCAATCATGCATTGAGCTGGGGAGTGGGGAGCACAAATTGGTCCAAGACATGTTAAGTAGGTCTTTAGTCAGTTTTAAAACACACATAGCTCACAGAACAGTTCTTTTCCTCAGCCTCACTCATAAACCTATAATGGCTTCTGTAAACCAACAAGAGCTGTTCCCTCAGGAACCCCCCACTCCGCCTCCCCAGTCCCATTTTGTTGTGCCTATATAATACAGAGTCCAAATGGCACGGAAACAGGGACCTGATCCTCCAAGGTGTTGAGACTCACTGGACCAAATTCTCTTTCACAGGAAAGAAGTCTCTCTTAGAGTCTAATAAAATATCTCTCTGCTAGTGTCCCGGTGCTAGGAGTGAAAGAAGACATCACAGCAACCGTATTCAGTAAACTACAGTGAGTCTTTGTTTAAGATCAGCCCATAATTTTCATGTAAATTATCTACAAGAGGGAGACCATATGGCCAATATAAAAGAAACATATTGACATTGGGAGGAAATGCTAATTAAAGATTTTAGATAAGGGCTACAGAGTTCAAACAATGCACATCCCTTAGTTACACAGACATATGATTTCACAAAATTAGATGTAACGTTCCTCACTTCTTCTATGTATTTGGGCTTGTGACACAGAGGCCCAGTGGTGGTTCACTACTCTGTGTCAGCAACTCTTGTCAGTGATTTATACATTTGGTGCTTTAAAAAGGCAAGTTTCACAAAGATGAAAAGAAATATGAGACAAACTAACTGGAACTATAACCAGAAAAACATGAGTTATAATTGGGAATTGTTTAAGAACATTTCATTAAATGCCCAAAAGCCAGAATCCCACAGTTGAGGAAGAAGGCTATATCCGTTTTAAAATGGCCTGGTTTAGAGGAAAAGTGAAGGTAGCTATAAAAAAATAATAAAAGTATATATAACAAATGGAGGAAACGAATAGGAATGAATATAAATCAGAAGCTGGGAAATGTAGAAAAATTGATAAGGGACGCAAAGGGACACAAGGAAAAATCTATGGTCAGTAGAGTTAGACACAATAAGGAGGAGTTTTTAAAGTACCTTAGGAATACAAAAAATCCTAACAATGGCATTGGTCCATTACTAGATGAAAATGATACAATTATCAATAATAGTGCAGAAAAAAACAGAAGCATTCAACAAATATTTCTATTCTATATTTGGAGAAAAACATATGACGTAGTCATCTCATATGATAACACTCTTTCCATTCTACTAGTATCTCAGGAGGATGTTAAACAGCAGCTACTACAGTTAGACATTTTTTTAAATCAGCAGGTCAAGATAATTTGCATCCAGGAGCTTGCTAAGAAGCTCCCTAGACTGTAAATGATTTTTAGGGCTGTCGATTAATTGCAATTAACTCACATGATTAACTAAAAAAAATTAATCATGATTTAAAAATTAATTGCAATTAATGTTTAATCACACTGTTAAACAACAGAATACCAATTAAAATTTTTAAATATTTTTGGATATTTTTCTACATTTTCAAATATGTTGATTTCAATTACAACACAGAATACAGAGTGTACAGTGCTCACTATATATTATTACTTTGGTTACAAATATTTGCACTGTAAAAATGAAACAGTATTTTTCAGTTCACCTCATCCAAGTACTGTAGTGCAATCTCTTTATCATGAAAGTGCAACTTACAAATGTAGAGGTTTTTTTTGGTTACATAACTGCACTCAAAACCAAAACAACGTTAAACTTTAGAGCCTACTTGTCCACTCAGTCCTACTTCTTGTTCAGCCAATTGTTGTTAAGACGAACAAGTTTGTTTACATTTATGGGAGATAATGCTGCCCGCTTCTTATTTAAAATGTCACCTGAAAGTGAGAACAGATATGCTAAACATTTGTATGCCCCTTCATGCTTCGGCCACCATTCCAGGGGACATGCTTCCATGCTGATGATGCTCATTAAAAAAATAATGTGTTAGCTAAATTTGTGACTCAACTTCTTGGGGGAGAATTGTATGTCTCCTGCTCTATTTTAACCACATTCTGCCATATATTTCATGTTATAGCAGTCCCGGATAATGACCCCGCACATGTTGTTTGTTTTAAGAACACTTTCACTGCAGATTTGACAAAATGCAAAAGAGGTACCAATGTGAGATTTCTAAAGATAGCTATAGCACTCGACCTAAGATTTAAGAATCTGAAGTGCCATCCAAAATCTGAGAGAGACGAGGTGTGGAGTATGTTTCAGAAGTCTTAAAAGAGCAACACTCTGATGCAGAAACTACAGAACCCAAACCACCAAAAAAGAAAATTAACCTTCTGCTGATGGCATCTGACTCAGATGATGAAAATGAACACACTGCTTTGAATCGTTATCAAGCAGAACCCATCATCAGCATGGATGCATGTCCTCTGGAATGGTGGTTGAAGCATAAGGTACATATGAATCTTTAGTGCATCTAGCACGTAAATATCTTGCGACGCTGGCTATAACAGTGCCAAGTGAACGAACGCCTGTTCTCACTTTCAGGTGACATTGTAAACAAGAAGCAGACAGCATTATCTCCTGAAAATGTAAACAAACTTGTTTGTCTAAGTGACTGGCTGAACAAGAAGTAGGACTGAGTGGACAAGTAGGCTCTAAAGTTTAACATTGTTTTGGTTTTGAGTGCAGTTATTTTTTTACATAATTCTACATTTGTAAGTTCAACTTTCATAATAAAGAGATTGACCTACAGTACTTGTATTAGATTAACTGAAAAATACTATTTCTTTTGTTTCTTTTTTACAGTGCAAATATTTGTAATAAAAAATAAATATAAAATGAGCACTGTATACTTTGTATTCTATGTTGTAATTGAAATCAATATATTTGAAAATGTAGAAAACATCCAAAATATGCAAATAAATGGCATTCTATTATTGTTTAACAGTACTATTAACTGCAATTAATTTTTTTAATTTCTTGACAGCCCTAATGATTTTCAATAAGTGTTGGAACACCAGGAAAGTTCCAGAAGACTGGAAGAAAGCTAATATTGTGACAATATTTTAAAAAGGTAAACAGGATGACCTGGGTAATTTTAGTCTGATAGATCCCAGGCAAGATAATGGAATGGGTAATATGGGGCTTGATTAATAAAGAATTAAAGGAGGGTAATATAATTAATGTCAATCAACATGAGTTTATAGAAAACAAATCCTGTCACATTAACTAGATTTTTTTAATGAGATTACATATTCGATTGATACAGTTGTTGATTTAATATACTAAGACTTCTGTAAGACATTTCACTTGGTACCACATGACATTTTGATTAAAATAACAGAATTATATTCAATTAATATGGCACACATTAAATGGATTAAAAAATGGCTAACTGATAGGTCTCAAAATGTAACTGTAAATGGGGAATTTTCATCAAGCAGATGTTTTGCCAGTGTGGTTCTCAGGTATTACTTCTTGGCCTGACACTATTTAACATTTTTATCAATGACCTAGACGAAAACATAAAATCATAACCGATAAAGTTTGCAGATGACATAAGAATTGGGAAAGAGGTAAACAATGACGAGGACAGGTCACTGATTCAGAGTGATCTGGATCATTTGGTAAAGTGGGTGCAAGCAAACAATATGCATTTTAATACAGCTAAATGTAAATGTATACATCTAGGAACAAAGAACATATGCCATACTTACAGAATGGGGGACTCTACCCTGGGAAGCAGTGACTCTGAAAAAGATTTGAGGTCATGGTGGATAATAAAATGAACATGAGCTCCCAATATGATGTTATGGCCAAAAGAGCTAATGTGATCATGGGATGAATAAAGAGGGGTACCTTGAGTGGGAGCAGAGAGGTTATTTTACCTCTCTCTTTGGCACTGGTGTGATCACTGCTGCAATACTGTATCCAGTTCCAGTGTCCACAATTCAAGAAGGATATTGATAAACTGGAGAGGGTTCATAGAAGAGCCGTGAGAATGATTAAAGGATTAGAAAACATGCCTTACAGTGATAGATTCAAAGAGTTCAATCTATTTAGCTTAACAAAGAGAAGGTTAAGGGGTGACTCAATTACATTCTTTAAGTGTCTATATGGGAAGTAAATATTTTTAAATGGGCTCTTCAATCTATCAGAGAAAGGTCTAACATGATCCAAAGGCTGGAAGTTGAAGCAAGCCATATTCAGACTGGAAATAAGGCATACATTTTTGACAGTGAAATTTTAGCCAGTGGAACAACTTAACAATGGTCATGGTGGATTCTCCATCACTCACAATTTTAAAATCAAGATTGGTTGTTTTTCTAAAAGATATTTTATGCTCTAAGAAAATTTTGGGGAAGTTCTGTGGCCTGTGTTATACAGGAGGTCAGGCTACATGATAACGATGATCCCTTCTGGCCTTGGAATCTACCAACTACTATACACAGAGCACTGAAAAGCAATCAGATAATCATTTTTGGTCATTATTGACTTATCGCCCAATCCTGAGAACTATGGGCTTAACTTAAATGAATTGCTCCATTCACATCAGTGGTACCATGCATGCAACTAAAATTAAGCACATGCATACGTATTTGTAGATCAAGTTGAAAATCTCCATATTAACTGGCATGTTTACCATCTATCACTCTGTAAATTGCATCCTTCCCCACCCTTTGTGTTTAGTCTCTTTAGGCCCTGGTCCTGAAAAACACTTACTCACATGCTCAATTTTATGAATAACTGCAGTCCCAGGTATGCAAATCTAAACACTGGCGTAAAACCACTCACAAAAGTGAACTCACAACATGCTAACCATGAAGTAGACACAATCCAGTATACTATCTTTGACCAGAGCTATTGACTTCTTAATAAAAACCTTTTAAGGGCTTGTCTAGATGGCATGGCAATGTGCGCCTCAGAGGTGTGATTTCTAAAGCACACTAGTATATTTGCTTCATTGGTTCACGCAGACCCTGCTGGTCCTTTAGGAACCTTTAGGGTACACCAGCTGGGTCATCAAAGACCAATTAATGCACAACATGTTATTGTGCTTTGGAAATCATACCACTGTAGTATGCATTACCCCACTATGTAGGCAAGCCCTAAAACAGGTGCTAGAAAGCAGCCACTTAGTTCCATGAGTGCAACAAAAGTATGTTTCTGAGGGGTACACAGTTCAAGGTGCATTTTCTAGTTTGTCATATCAAATTCAACATATACACAGAATTTCACGAAAAACAGACAATTTAAAAATGCAACCTAAAAGAATAAAGAAGGATTTGTCTATATTGTGACAACTTCTCCATTTCCCTCCTACCTACAGCACAGCACATAAGGTCCTATCCTTAGACATGCAAGTAAATTTGCTCATGCAACTAGTCATATTAGCTTTGATGGGACTGCTCATGTAAGTAAAATCACCCATGTGTCTAAATATCTGAAGGACTAGGCTTTTAATCTGCAGCTCCCAAACCTGATCATTGCATTTGCTTGGGCTACAAGTAAAATTATCTATTTGAGCTCTTAAAGTTGGGTTTTCTCCTATACCTCTTTCTGTCTTGAAAAGAAAAGATAAAAGAAAAGAAACCTCATTATGCAGAAAGTACAGTACTTGTCACACAGCCAGCCTGAAACAATAGTGTTTGCTCTGCATGTATCTGATCAAGCTGTTATAACTCTTTAACTTTGTAGTTTAACAATTTCCGGGAAAGAGCTCAGGGTTCAGGCAAGAGATCACACTGAAAGAAAGATGTGTATAGTTACTGGAAGGATCAGGTAGCACCAGTTTGGATGGAATCATTAAAGATTTAACAAGAGCTGTCACATGCAAGCTGAAATATGGGTGACAAATGCCATTGTTTGATGCATTTGTGAAACAAATTTGTTTGAAAAACTGAAACAAAATGGAGGTACCTCTGGAAGAGGAAGACAGCACTTTCACCAACATTTCCTTGGCAGATGATTCAGGTAAGAAGCCAGTCATTTGATTATAGAACACAACAAACTCCAAGACTAAACAATAATATTAGGCAATACAAGTCTGTGTGTGCACACGCAGATCTCTCGTTACCCACTAGAATGTTATTTTTAGGAAATGCCCTTGAGTAAATTTTTCTAGTTGATTAGTTGAATAAGACTTGTGATTTTAATAAAAATTGAGATTTTTCTGGGGAGTTGTGGAAGTAGTCTAAATAGTATATGGTGACATGTATTCCCAGCTGGAAATTGTGTAGCCTTCCACTATTTTAGTAGGAAAAATACAGTACATTTGTTAGCTCAGTAGCTGTTACTGTTAAAAATAAAATACCCATTGAATACAGATTAGCACCATAATCAATATACAGCAGATAAAGGTCACACAAAGTGTCACAAATTAATTAGTGACTGGAATGGCATAATCTATTTAAATCCCAGCTGTTATGCATTTAATTGTTTTTAAAGAAACTGTAAGGGCACCTGTTTGTGGACCAAAAAATTATTTGGAATGAGGAATAGGATATTTCTATTTATGGGAAAAATTGAATGTGTTATACCATGCACATGTAGTAAAATTATTAAAGAGGACAGGCCAGATTCTCAGCTGGCATAAATCAGCATGACCTCAATGGAACAATGCTGATTTACATAGGCCAGAAATGTGGCTCATTGATTACTGTGTAAAGCATGGCCCATTTCTTCTCATTCTACATATGACTCTTTATTATAACATTTTATTTTGTATTGTGTCTTTGTTCATACTGTCTCCCATAATTCAGACTTTTAGGATCTTATTCTCTACCAGCATCATATAAGTGTGATGGAGCAGAGAATCAGACCCTTAAGTATTATTTGATTGCTTTAGAAAGCATGTATCACTATAATAGCTAGGCGTTTATATGCAAAATTGAAACTATAATTTACATAAACTCATGGGTGGCGTGTATAAGGGACTTGGGGAGGCTAATCCTCCCCAAATTAAAAAGGCTGGCCATGCAGGGGGCAAGTGCCATATACGGCACAAGTCACCTCCCTTTAGAGGCATGCCAGCCTGCCATCTTTGCGCTCTGTGCAATAGCGCCGGAAGCTCCTTAGAAGTGTGTGTGGGGGGGGGTGGCACCGGTGCCCAGACTGTGGTGTACGCCATCCTATCCTGTCCTGCCTCTTCTCCACAAGGCCCCACACTCATGCCGCCTCTTCCCACCTGCTCCACTTCTTCCCCTGAGGTCCGTGTTTGGGCAGGCTACACAGAACGGAGGGGTTGGGGGGACGTGTTTGGGATTTATTGGTCATGATCCCCAGGCAGTGTGAGCCCAACAAGCCAATGGATTGTTCCCCCATCAGAGCTGGCTGTGGGGGAGGCAGGTCACCCAGCAAAGGGGCAGGGAGAATGGCAGCCTTTGTTCTGTGCCCCAGGGCAGCACCCACTCAGCCCAGCACAGCTCTTGGACGGCTGGGGTGGAGGGACTGAATTCCCGGTCAGCTGGGGCTGCTCTTCCCCAGGCCAGACTCTGCAGGGAAATAAAGAGGGGTGGGCAGAAGAGTGATTCACAGAGTATCAATTACGTGGCTGTCTAGCACTCCCCTCCTGCCCAACCCCCCCCCACTATATCCCCTGCACAACCCACCTACACACACACACACACACACTATACCCCCCCCCATTTTTTTCCTGCCTATGAATTACTGTGTGTGGGGGGGGGGGGGGGGGAACAGGCAGAGAGGAGTGAGCTGTGGGCAATTTGGCGGCGGGTCCCGGAGTCCCTGTTGGAGGGAAGGACCCGCCGCTGAATTGCCGCTGAAGAATGAATGAAGCAGCGGTGACAATTCGGAGGCAGGTCCTTCCCTCTGACAGGGACTCCGTGACCCGCCGCCGAATTGCCGCTGAAGAAGCGTCGGTGGTAGAGCTACTGCCGAAGCGCCGCTGATCGTGGTAGAGCTGCACCCCTCCGCTTTGTGCGCCCGAGGCAAGTGCCTCACTCGCCTCGCCCTTGTTATGGCACTGGTGCTACAGCACCCAGGATCTGATTTTCAGAGGTGCTGAGCACTGACAGCTCATTAATTTGAACTAGATGTAGTTGCTCAATACCTCTTCAAATCACATCCTAAGCATCTCAAAAGTTATGCACTAGATACTTGACTGATGTGACTTGTCCAAAATCACACAGGAAGTCTGTGGTCACATCAAGAATAGAGGCCAGTCCTGTTCTTCCATCCCAAAACCACCAAGTCTCCTGAGTGGGTAACACAAACAAAGCTGCTGCTGCCACCATCTATAATATTGATAGCTAACATGTCATTTGTCAGTGATTAAAAAACCCTCAAATATAAACACCCAAACTTGGAATTAAACATGCTAAACTAAATAAATACGTTTGCATCGAAAGCTGAAGTGTGCTACATTTGGGCCCTGGTGACCCATGGAGAGGTGTGAATTCCAGAGTTGGGGTCCCTTAATGTGACAGGTCTGCCACTGACCCCAGAAATTTTTGTCCCAGGAATCAACAGCAGGAGCAATAATTAATAATAGCACAGGAGAGAGAAATTAAGAGGTACTGAATAGGCAAGACAGAAAAGTGATGTTTTCAGATAGGATTTGAAATCACAGGGGAACAGGGGCACAGGCATGCTGTTCTAAGAACAGTCATATGATTCAGACCAGTGATCCATCTAGTCCCGTGTTCTGTCTCTGCCAGTGGCCAGAACCAGATGCTTCAGAGCAAGATGCAAGAAGCCACCTAATCCCTAGTAGTTAGATACTGGTTTAAACCCTGAAGCATAAGGTTTAATATAACTTCCAAAATTTATGTTAGCATTAACTATGATAATGCTGGAGGGTAGGAACTGAGGAAGAGAAGGGTCTTGTTACTATAGTGGTAAGACTGGTGAGAGACAGAGAGGAGGCCAATTGCAGATGAATGGGAAAAGAAGGAAGGGAATTAGAGTGAGAGAGAAAAAATTCCAAGAAAATAATTACAGCCAGTGCAAGGAGGGAGCAAAAGCAAAAGGCAATTTGAAACTGGACCCTGAAATGAATGATAAGCAAGTGGACTTTGCTTGAGCATGAGCTGATGTGATTGCAGAAGCAAATGCTCCAGTTAAATTAAGTTTAAAGTCTGATCACAGAAAGACACTCATCTTAATCAACTGTAGTAAATATTTTTGCACCAATCCTATCAGAAATGGACAAAAATAAAGAACTTTAATACTGATGATAATAAGTATAGCCTACAAGAAACATATTGTGCTAAATGTGTGCGCTACCTGATAACATATCAGACCAATAAACATTTAAACTGCAAGTTTTCATATCAAAGTTTCTCTAGTATAGGCATAGCAAAAAGCCAGGGAAAACTGTGGCTAAGCAACAGGGTTACTGATTCTGATTAACTGACTGCAAGCCACGAATATTTAATATTTATTGCTATTTCATAACAGCAGCATTTCTTCATTTTGTTGTTAAAACCCAGATTTTTTTAATTTCATTTTTAATTTGAATCAGACAACTAATACAAAATGGTAGTAAAAGATAAGCTTCATCGGCAGTATAGTAGCAGCACAGACATCTAGGTCTGTTGAGAAGCAGTAATTTATATTTGTGAAGAGGTAATTATTCCCACGTTTGGGTAAAGAAGTAAAGAGATATCTTTTCTTTTACATACTAACAACACTTTACAAACTTCTCAAAGAAGTTTACGGACTCAACTGATTGTGTAAAGTAAATAAAGACAAAATTTCAACTAAATGGTGAGAACAGCACTTATTGTTAATTGTAGAAGCTAGGATACTGCCATTCTGTACACTGTGTTAAAGGCAACATGAGCTGGAACAAACACTGAATTTATGCCTGTTTACTTCTTTACAATGTATAAAGAAGGCCCACATTTTTTTCTGCTTTGTGGATTGGTGTTTTATATATGCATGTCTGTACAAGAAAATCAGGGTAAACAAGAGCTGAATTTCTAATGGAAAAAAAATTGGACATGACAAACAAAACCCTTCTCCACAGACCTTTCAGGCCTTCTTTATGTTGTACTTCACAAAGAAGCAAAAAGCATAAACCTACTTCCCCCTCATTGTAAGGTCACCATTAAAGCTTTGGTGAGCTATGACTCATTGAAAGGTCTTCTCACAAAACACAGCAGTACAAGGGCTACATTAGCAAAATACCAAGACCATGCCATGTACTTTATGTTTGTCACCCATAGCCTGAAGCTGGGGGGAGAATCAGTAGGACAAATTTTTAAAAAATTGGATGTCAATTTGTGCTTTGGGAAAAATGCATATCCAGCTCTCCTGGGTGAACAAAATGGATTATTCGGTATACAAATAAGTTCTTGGCAAACAGTTTGAATATGCAGTTGCCATATTTCTATGTACAAATGAGGGTTGCATTCATGCACACATTTTCTCACATGCAGGTGGGACTCCATTTTTTTAAAAAATTCTTACTTAAATGGTTTTTTCATCATGTTCCTATTACACCTCTGGTGTTTAGGGCAGTGACGAAGCTCCTTCACTCCTGTCTGTTTCTGGCAAGTCTTTCAATGGTTCCCCAGCTGTGCCCCAGGTTTTTCAGCTCGGCTTCCACAGCTCTTTGCCATGTTGTTTTCGCTTGCCTTCAGGTGTCCATCTTATTGCTACTCCGGTGATGGAATCAGTTTCCATCTGAAGCACATGAGCAATCCATCTCCAGTGCCTCCTGGCGATGATGGTCCTCAGATCCTCTTGGCTGCACTGTGTCAATAGATCTTGGTTTGAGATTGTTCTAGGCCAAAAGATACGGAGGATTTTTCTGAGGCAGGTTGTATGGAATGAAGACAGTTTGGACATGTCATACTTTCTCATTCCCCAGCATTCTGCACTATAAAGTAGTGTTGAAAGTACGCAGCTCTGATAAATCTTGAGTTTGATTTTGGTGTTGTATTTTGATGATTTCCAGACTGTACTTAAGCTCCTGAATGGGTTCCTGGCTTTATTGATTTTGTTTTGAATGTCCTGGCTTGTTCCACCATCCTGGCTGATGGTGCTGCCCAAGTATGTGACAGTTTCTACATTGATGAGAACATAATCCTCTATCCATACTAGTGATGGTGAGGCAATATTAAAGGTCATGATATGTCTTATTGTGAGTGATTTTCAGTCCAATTTGCAGGCAGAATGCATTGAGTCAAATTGTTTTTTCTTGTATATGGTGTTGGGTATGTGATAGGAGAGCATCATCATCTGTGAAGTCCGGGTCTTCAAGGGATGAGAAGATTGTCCATTTACTGCCTAAATTAAATGGTTTACTTAGTGTTAAAGAGAGGAAATATAAGTAGACTACAAGCTTGTTGGGTCAGGAACTGTTTCTTATTCTGTATTTATACAATGCCTACCACAATGGGGCCCTGATTTCAATTTGGGCCTCTTGGTGCTACTGGCATACAAATAATAATATGAGACAGATTAGTACAATAACCTGAGACACAGAACTCGTTCATTCAAATACTAGCTTGATTTTGTTTTGCAAATAAAACTGCCATTATGAAACTATTATGGATAATATTAATCAACACTTTTTCTGCTTTTGGTATAGGTCTTTAGCTGTGATTGTCAAGTTGCATGAAGGTGCCATGTGTTACTTACAGCACTTCTTATAGCTAGTGGCAAAATGTAATAATAATTGTATCGCATTCTGGCAAAAGCAGCATTACTTGAAAATCTTATCAAAGGCCATCTGTCATCTCTGCAGATAAAGAAAAGACTTGATATTAGGGACCTGTAGTAGTTAGCACTGTTAGTAAAAAGTATCAAGCAGTTTGTATTCCTTTTAATTTCCCCCCCACACACATGACAATATTGGTTAAAGAAGGAAAGACTGTGGTCTAAAAAGTGATGTGCCATACTCATTTCAGAATTTGTACAACAGATCCTATTGTTGATGAAAAGGGAGCATACATTCCTGTTCTAATGGGGAACAGTGAAGCCTGTGTTGTCAATCAGTGGAAGCAGACTCCTCCTGTGCCTGTAACATCGTCAAAAAGGAAGTGAATGGTTTATTGGTTTACCCTATGCATCATGGAAAAACCCATGATGCAGACACGAGTTTTAGAAATAAAACACCCGAAAGTGTTCACCACCAGTAGGAAGTGACAAGCTATATTACTGTTTGTCTGTTGTGTCAGGAGCTAAAACATGCTGAGATTCTCTCTCTCTTTCTAGTCATAATATAATTGTACATATTTATGCACTCAAATAATCTTGACTATTAATGATGCCTTATATGCTGAAAGATCATTGCTATTATATGGAAAATACTTTTTTCAGTGAAGCTGAATAAATTAATTCCTTTTGCAAGCAATGTCAGCTAGTTTTAGGAAATCTTAATTGGAACTTGGGATACATGTAAGTATAGATAATTACTTTTGTACAGTGAAACTCGCTGTTCCTGTAAATTGAAGATAATATGGGCTACAGTACCATGAATACCTCTCCTGGTCTGGCAAAATGCCTTAGATAATATTATAAAGAAAATTAATAAGAAATGGATTAGTGCTGGTTCTTAGTTACATGTAAATCAGTTGCGACTTCAGGGTCACTGATGTCATGCTAAAAATTATACGCTCTCTCGCTCTCTGTGTAAATCTTCAGTCAGAAAATCCACTTAGCTGAAGTAAATGATCTAGTGTGCAATGTAAAAACAGTTTTAATAAACAAAGAGGCTGAATAGTGGAACATTACTTAGGGCAGTGTTTAAGTATTTCAAGTAATAAAAAGAATCCTCTTATTTCTTCTTTAAACAGAGCTGAGTAGATAGTAGTATCTTGGTGCGCTGCTTTACAAGACAGAACAATCAATTTTCAGCATATGTGATTAGTAATAAAATGTTTTCTTCAAGATAAAAGGCACTGAATTTCAGAAACAAAAATAAACTACCAAAATTCTATGAACATAGTTTATGCCTAATCTCTCAACCTTCTGGTGAATTTTTCAGACAGTCTCTACTACTCAAAAACAAATAACCAAAATCAAGGATGACTAATTTGAACTTACTAATATGCAAATAAATATCTGCCCTTTTGATTTTGTCCTTCCCAGTGAGAAGGGAGCCAGGTGGCAGCAGATCTGCTTCTAGGTTCTCGCCAAAGGGTAGTTAATCTTCAGAAAGGCAAACCTGCCAATAAGCACAGGACCCACCAAGGCAGAGGAGGAACTTTGTCACAGTGCCTACAAAACAAATGTGGCAGTATATGATTCAGACTACAAAGAGGTAATCTAGTTGATTGTTCTACAGTAACACATGCAAGGAAACAATTTTATAAAAAGAGAAATGTAAGCCTCAGATACAATAAAAGAACACAAAGCACATTTGCCCTCCCAAATGATCAGAGTTATGTATCAAAAACAGACATTATGATAGTATCCTACCCCAAACTGAGCAAAGTAAAACAACCCCTGACAGCACCGCACATGACAAAATGGAAAACAAAGGCAAGTCAGAATTTCCAGTGTTTTATCCAACATGATTTTATAATTCAGACAACTGACTGGTCCACAAAAGAACAAGCTAGAATAATGGTTTGATGACATCTTTTACAAGCAGTTACACTCAGTCATAGAAAGAGTCATAAACTAAGTAAAGACTCCATTGCAAGCCCACTCCATCTTAAAAAAAAACCAACAACCAAAAAGACTTCTAGGATTAATTCATGAACATTTTTACAAAATAATAACAGCATCTACCATAGGCATTTTGGAGTCTTCCCCATTATTCTCCTCCTCCTTGCATTTGTATAAATGTTATGAATGGTTATTGAACCACTAATTTAGATGGAGACTAGTTTGGAAAACTAGCAATTATACCACACCAGTGAACACTGCAATTTGTGCAAGAACCAGGTCTTTTGCACTTTAGAGGCCTGTGAAGTGCTGAATATCTTATACCTTCAGCTCCCATTCTTTTAAGTAGGAATTGAGGGTGTTCAGCATTAGGCTCAGGAGGAGAAAGGGGGCAGTTAAATGAACCCCCATGACTGATTAAGGAGTGGTACTGCTAGGATCCAAAGCTCCCTCTCTTAAAACAGGGAATAATGGGAGGGAGAAACTACTACAGCTATGAAGAGAAGCCTCCTCAGGTAAAAAACACCTGTAACATTTTTTTTGTTTGTGGACAAAAACAGGGTGGTTTTTGCCTGGTAAACAAACTCCACATATGCACACATACATATGCAAAAGCCGTCCATGCGTTTGAGTTTAGAAGGAATTTAATTAAAAACAGGAGAAATGGATTGTGCTGGTGGTTTTGTTGTAGCAGTGCTATGCTCGGTCTATGCCAGAGATCTAAGATGACTCTTGGTTGCCAGGCTGGCAGCATAACAAGGGCAGCATGCAAGATCATAGGGAGAGAGCTAGCTTCTACTAGTCATTCTACTAGTAGCACTCGCTGGCCAATCAAGGAGTGTCACTGACAAGCTCCAAAGTCATAGCTACAGTACTGGGGGCTTGTTTTCAGGGATTAGAGAGGATTAGAGAGGTTAAAAAAAAACCCTTTTCTAAAAGCAAACAGCTTGCAGCTGCTCTAATTACAAAGGCTCTATGACAGAGAGGGTGAGGCTCAGCCATAAATCCTTTCATATCCTGAGAAACTTGTTCATTTTTACATAAACTGTTGCTTGTTAGGTAAAAAGAAGAGTGGGTTTTGTTTGTTTTTAAAATTAGCACAGCATTTAGGAGGCATCCATCAACATGGTACAGTATCATGGAATACTTTCCAAGGTGTAAATACAGCAGAAAACACACTTCCCTCCCCAGGAAGAGTGTATAGTCCAAGACACTCACCTACATACCCATGTGGCACAAGTTACCTATCTATAACCAGGTACTTATGTGCTGTCCCATCCACCTTGAAAAAAAACACTGTGGTATAAGATGGCTAAACTTGAGGTGTCAACAGCTTATAAAGCAGGAGAGTTCAGAACCTGCAGTTAGTTGTATCTGATATCTGATTCTCTACATTGCATTGTCAGGATGAGACTTGAACATAGAAGCAAAACCAAAACAAACAAACAAATAAAACCCCAAAACACGCTAGTGGCTTCTTTAGGTCCAAATTGACTTTAGTGGGAGCCGTGTATGCGCATTCAAGGACAGATTTTGGCTGAAATACACTAAAAGCTATCAAAAGATTTCCAATCTAAAAATTCCAAATTGCTCAGGTACTACTGATACAGAATATCTTGCATTCCATACCATTGACATTAACGTCCAGTCTTTGTGGCAGGGACCATCTTTTTGTTCTGTGTTAGTACAGTGCCTAGCATAAAACTGTCCTGTCCCATGATTAGGGCTCCTAGCTGCTACAGCACTAAGTGAAACAATAATAATAATATTGAAAAAGTGTTTTAACATGGAAATCTGTAGAAAGTCTAGATGACAAAAGAAATAATCACAAACTTGTGCCTTACATGTAGTATTTGTATTTGCCCTATTATGTGGTTATGATACATTCTAGCAATATTTTTATGGTCTCAGAATACTACATTATCAGATTGTATTAATTTAAAATTATTAATAGAGAGAATATTGATAATTAATGGTTACATAAATACAGCTCCACTCTATTAACCTAACTTTAATAAAATGGCATTTCTGTACCATTAACACAACATGAAGTGGTTGTGCAATCTACAGTCTAATCAGAAAAAAATATCTACATGCAAATAAGAAGAACTTTCCTGAATCTATTTAAAAGAAGAGAGATCTGTGACTAGCCTAACTAGACACTAGAGGTCTCTCTTACACCATCATTGGTTCTCATTTCATTGGTAGAACTGAGAGGTGAGCCTGATTGTGGGTGAAGGCTCAGACTCAAACATCAGAATGCAGCATCACCATGTCACCATATACAATAATTACATAGGCTTTATAGAGCACTGTATACCATTGAAGCATTGTACAAACATTAACAAAAACAATAATCTAATTTGAGCTTCATAGCAGTCTCCCAACCAGTGCACTCTAACAAAATGCCCTCATCTCAGATCCTATGGTACAGTGTAAGAGGAGGTGCACTCATCCAATTTTGGGTCGGTCCACAAACTGAACCAGTTCCCAACATAAATTAAAGAAGCCTGATGGTTGATCTAATTTATGGTGACTACAGTTTTGAATGACCATTCTGGCAGCTGGGTCATAAGAGCTCCCTAACCATGCCCCCTTGCCAACCCCTGTGTAGGAAGCTGGGACAGCTGCAAGGTGCAACAGTGTCTCTAGGTTACAGCAGTTCTCAACCAGGGGGCCGCAAACAAGATTCAGGGGGTCTGCCAAGCAGGACCAGCGT